>NC_049237.1:608856-913284 GCF_011100685.1 Canis lupus familiaris
CTTTTTTAGAAAAGATGTAATTATTTGAGAGAGAGAGAGAGAGAGAGAGCACAAGCGGGGGAAACAGCAGAGGGAGAGGGAGAATCAAACTCCCCGCTGAGCAGGGAGCCCAGTGCAGGCTCCATCCCAGGACCCTGAGATCATGATCCAAGTTAAAGGCAGACACTTAACTGACGGAGCTATCCAGGAGCCCCAGTTCATTTTCTTCATATAGTGGCAAGAATTGTGTGTTGGAATCCATGGCAGACATAGTGAGGGAGGCCAGAGTCTCTTATTTTGGCTGGAATGCTGGACAGATGCTCCTACGAGAGCCTATGCCAAAGCCCTATACCCTTGCACATCAACTGCTTTTTGTTAGAGATTTTTTTCTTGAGATTCATTTCTTTCCTGTTTAATTTTGGCAATTAAGCATGGCTCTGTCAAAACCTCCAAATTGTGGAAAGCATGTCCCTTCATTAAGCCTATGACACATCAGGATAGAGAATAGAGCTTAAGTGAGAAATGGGCAAACCCAGCCCTCTGTCAGCCCTGCAGATAGGGAAAGAAGTGGGACAGAGGAGGGAGATGCAGCTGTAGCATAGGATCCCCTTCCACAGGCATGGCCGGAGGAAGATGGACACCAGAGGAAGGAGGGTGATGCCCAGCAGGATCGGGAGCGGAGTCTTTTCCAGGTGTTCTCTGTCCCCGAGACCCCAGTCAGCACACTGAAGGCTCTCAATGATTATTTGGTGAGTGAATGAATGATGTAGACACAGCGATGGGGTCCCTGTGGCTAAGAAAAATGACCTCAGAAGTGTTTGGAGATACACAACCGGGCAGCAGGTGGGGTGGGAGTGGACCCTCGAGGTCTGCAACCAGCAGGAGCAGGGGTGACATCAGGATGGGCAGCACAGCTGTGATGTTTGGCCCCCAAAGGCCTTCTCGCTGAGAGCCAGCGGGGCAGCCTGGGACACGGGTGCACATGGGGCTCTGTCCACGTCCCAGGAATGGCAGAGGCCTTCTCCCGACAGTGTCATGTGTCCCCCGTCACCTGGAAGATTTGTCCACTGCGTTTTCTTCCCCAGAGAGGAGGTGAAGGACTTCCAGAATCGTTCTCACCAAAGTGGAGGAATCAAGGAAGAAGATAGATGATCTGGATATGGTGTGTCAGGTTCCTCTAAAGGTCTGTGAGCATCCCCCATGTGCTGACATTTTGCTGTTAAAAATATTTAAGGAGGGATCCCTGGGTGGCTCAGTGGTTTAGCACCTGCCTTTGGCCCAGGACGCGATCCTGGAGTCCCGGGATCGAGTCCCACGTCGGGCTCCTGGTGCATGGAGCCTGCTTCTCCCTCCTCCTGTGTCTCTGCCTCTCTCTCTCTCTCTATGTCTATCATAAATAATAAATAAATAAATATTTTTAAAAAAATATTTAAGGAAGGGGGCACCTGGGTGGCAAAGCGGTTGAGTGTCTGCCTTCGGCCCAGGTTGTGACCTCGGGGTCCCGGGATTGAGTCCCGTGTCGGGCTCCCTGCTTCTCCCTCTGCCTGTGTCTCTACCTCCCTCTCTGTGTCTCTCATGGATAAATAAAATATTTTAAAAATATATTTAAGGAAGAAGCCACCTGTCGGTGACCCTCGAAGTCAGGCAGGAGGCTCAGGGTTAGAAGCTGGAAGGCCAGAGGAGTGTCCCCCAGGCAGAGAAGGCGCTCTGAGAGCGAGAGGCCACACACGGTTTTCCTGGAGTTGCATCCAGGGCACTGGCCTGACAGGGGGCGGGCGGAGGACCAGCCATAGCAGCTGCAGAGATGTTCCCCCAAACCCGAAGCCAGGTCCACAGGCTGTGTAGAGCAGGGGACAGGGACACGCAGGGCTTGCCTGCATCCAAAGGGCTTCCCGCACCTGCCAGGGGGCTCTTACTGGGCCTCACGGCCTCACCCAAGTGTCAGGAAGGGCAAGGACTGTTCTTATCTCCACCTCTGACAGATTCTCAGGAGGCAAGCCCGGGGCTCCTCACCCAGGCCTTGGTGCGGGTTCCTAAGGTGAGTACGTCAGCCCGCAAGGACCCCGGAGCGTGTGGCCCCAGGAGAGGTCCCTGAGCAAGCTTGGACAGACAGAGGGCCAGGGACAGAGTTGGTGTCATCAGCATCCCGGGAAGGCACGTCGTGGAGGCCCGGTGGCCTCTCTGGGTGGACGGAATGACAACGCCTGCCGCGCTGCACACACCGTCCGCGGGTGAGGAGGTAAGGAGCCCGAGTCACACCTGTGCGGTGCACGGTCAGGGTGGCGCCGAAGCCACGAGACCCCATGGATGGAGTCCCTGCCCGCCGCGCGAGAGGCCAGTGGGAGAGGCCACGGGCGAGCCATGCCCCGCGGGATGCACCCTGCAACGGGTGTATGGAGTCACGAGTGGCCTCCAGGGGCTCGGTGGTGGGGGCGCAAATGAGGGGAGCGCAGGGCACATGGGGTGTGGGGGTCATGCCGTCCTTGCGGCTGCAGGATGCAGTGTATCTGTCACAACACGTACGACCTGAGGATACCGAGTGGGCTGCAGAGTGAGCACCGCGAGGGCAGCAAGCAGGCCAGGGGCTCAACAGGACGGGGACTGTGGTATCACCCCGCGAGACCTCAGCTGGAGGTGTGGGCGCTATTCACCCTCCGGGACCCCGGGGCCACCTCCTCCTCCTTGCAGCCCCGGGATGGGACAGCAGGGTCAGGGAGGGGGTTCCCACTGCTGGGGACGGGGTCCCCATCTGCAAGGAGAGGAGGCCGGAGGGGCTCTGGGCTCCTGGGCAGAGTCGGAGACGTCACCATGAGCTCGTGTTAGCTCCACGCAGACGCAGAAGACCACACATGGGAGTGCCCAGGTGCACGCGTGGATGCACAAGTCAGCACACGCACCCGTGCTCCCTCTCCCAGCCGGCCGAGAGGGCCTAGCCCCCAGGGCGCCCAGCGCTGCCAGCACGCGGACAGCGGGGCCTCAGGTTCCAGTCCCATTCGTCGGAAAAAAAGGCACAGTGGCCGACCCTAGGTCAGGACGACACATGGACAAGATGAGCCTGGAGCATCTCGTCGTGCACACGCACACGCACACACGCACGCACTCGGCCCCACATGATAAGGGAAAATTTCCAACAGACCCAGGAGCCAGCTGAAGGAGCTCCTCAGGGCCAAAACCGAAACAATTTGACCACAAAATAAATCAAGTGGCCCTGGATGATAACCCCAAGTATAAAATAAATATCCATGAGTTCATGCTGATATAAATACATGATTGAGTAAATAAATAAATTCAGAGGAGATGAATGTCCCATGTGGAAGAGCTGCAGCTAGCTCCAGTGGGCGCTCCGCAGGCTGCCGGCGTCCCTCCCACCCCCAACTGTGGCTGCCCATGGCCACCGCCTCCAAAGACGGGGTCGGGAAGGAATTCCCGAGAGGGGACACCTGACACACACACCTGAGCCAAGTGACCACAGTCAACATCAACGGGGATGAGCCCTGTCCCCATGAACTCTTGTATGATAGAGAGCGTGGCTGGTCCTTGCCTGTGGACCTGGTAGCGTCCTCCCAACCCTCGGGGTACATGTGACCCAAGTGATACACATGTCTTGTTATTCATGGTGGGCTCCCGGGGGCCACACTGGAGTTAATGCTAATGAGGCCACTCGCCATGAGCCCCTTGGGAATTCCAGGGCATGGGGGCTGCTCATGTTAGAAACCCCAGTTGTATGATTGCTTAGACGGTTGGAGCTTTGGTCTGTAGGACGTCACCCCGACCTGCGGGAGAGGAGGAGGTGGGGATGGAGTTCAGTCTCGGGCCTAGTGATTCGATCATTCTTGCCTCTGGATGCCGGGCTCAAGTGGGCTTCCTGGTTGGTGAGGCTTGTCAGTGCACCTGGAGGGGGCCGCGTCCTAAGGACATGGAAGCTCCCCATTTGGGACACTCCAAGGGGCCACCATATGGGTCTCTTCTTTCCACTGCTCTTGATTTGATGGTTTTGTAACAGAAGTGTTACAGTAAGTATCGTAAAGCTTTCTGTGTTTGTGCACCATTCTAGGAAATCCTGTCATTTGGGGAGTTAGAGCATAACCTCAAATTACAGCCATCCAGTCCAAAGCGAGGGTGGCCTGGGCGCCCCAGAGCTTGAGGTGGCATCAGCGGTGGAACAAAAGAGCGTGCCCTAACCCAGGAAGGGCCACCCAACGCCCGGTGCTCAGAGCCTGAGCGGCATTGGACTTCCCTTGAGATGATCTAATAGGGACTGCACGTCCCCCCCATGACTTCCTTCCAAAGACCCATATCTCCTGTAACCTTGGTAAAAATACGGCAAATCCCAAGAGCAAAGCATTCTGCAAAACATGGCGCAGCACTCCTCAGAACTGTCAAGGTCATTGGAAACAGGGAAGGTCAGGACTGTCACAAGCAAGAGGAGCCTGAGGCTCATGGACGGGATCCTGCGACAGATAAAGGACATTTGATAAAGACTCAAGGAAACCTGACTAGAGCATGGGCCTTGCTTCACCACAACGTGTCAGCATCAGGGCGTCGATCGCGGCAAACGTGCGGTTGTAAAGGACGTTACCAGCACGGAAAGTGGTGGGCGCGCAGGACCTTTAGGCCCTGTCTTCATGCCTGGCCAACAAATCTACAGCTGTTCTAAACCTTGAAGTTTACCTTTTTATTTTTTTATTTTATTTTTATTTTTAAATTTTTTATTTTTTTATTTTTTATTTTTTTAATAATAAATTTATTTTTATTGGTGTTCAATTTGCCAACATAGAGCATAACACCCAGTGCTCATCCCGCCAAGTGCCCCCCTCAGTGTCCGTCACCCAATCACCCCCACCCCCCGCCCTCCTCCCCTTCCCCCACCCCTAGTTCACTTCCCAGAGTTAGGAGTCTTCCATGTTCTGTCTCCCTCCCTGATATTTCCTACCCATTTTTTGAAGTTTACCTTTTTAAAAAAACAAGACAAGCTATAGAGGAAGGAAAAATATTCGTCACATCGTATCTTGAATATATAACGAACCACAAATTTCAGCAAACACACACGATGAGAAAGTCTGCAAAATCCTGGAACAAGGATTAAACAAGAGCAAGAGAAGATATTCGAGGTCAGCAGCTTCTGGGGGAGAGCCAAGGAAGAGCACCCCAGGCAAGCACTGGACGGCGATGGAACAGGACCCGAGGGCTGCGGGACGCCTGGAAACTAGACCTCTGACTCTCTGGGAGGACACGTGGCCCCTGCCTTGGGGAAAAATCTGGCATTTTCATGCACAGCTAAACACATGTCCCCCAGCAGGTGCGTCCCCCAGCAGGTGCGTCCCTCAGCAGGTGGGTCACCCAGCAGGTGCGTCCCCCAGCAGGTGTGTCCCCCAGCAGGTGCACTCCAGGGCGTCCAACAGCTGGGACCGGAATAAAGCAGACTGCTATGGAGAGAAGCAAACTCCCGACAGCAAGAGAATTTGTGCAACCTCCAGGGCACGGCTGGGGCGGCAGGAAGCCCATCTCGAGAGGCCACACGTCCCCACTGTGTGAGATCACCTCCGCGGGGGTGGCGGGCGACAGGACAGCTGGTTGTGAGAATCTATGCTGTGCTGTGCTCACCTCGGACCACACCCCCCCCAGAAGAGGAGGGATCCCCAGTGTTGTCTCCGTGCAGCCTGGTATGTGGGGTCTCTGTACTATCTTCTCAGCCTCCCGCCGACCTGTGATTATGACCACGTGAGAAGTGCAGAACAGACGGGTGACGCATGAAGCTAGTTCTGCTAAAGAGCATAATTCACGGTGACGATGTAGGTGATCAAGGCCACGCCTCGAGGCCCCCCACGCCCGTCCCAGGCCACCCGATGAACAGCAGGCCTACAGCTCACGCCTTGCCAGCGGGACACACATGCACACTGGAAACAGGTCATCTTCACGCAGTCCTCAGTCCCAGGGAGATGAAAATACGTTTTGATGGTTGTATAGAAGGGACATAAATGCATCATCAATAAGGTTGACCCAACGAGTAGTCCTCAGGATCCATTCCCAGGTAGCATAGAAATACTTAGAGCCTATGGGACATTTTCAAAAGTTTGGCCCCCCGCCCCGCACCCGCCTCCCCTTCCACCGCGCCGTTCGGGCCCCAGAGTTAGGGCTTGCTCGGGGTCTGTCTCCCCATCTGGTGTCTCCCACCCGGTCCCCTCCTCTGCCCCGTGATGCCTTCTCCTACTTCTAGGCTCCGTGTGAGCGAGACCGTGGGACCGTCCCCCTCCGAGCGATTTCCTTCACTCGGCATAAAGGGATCTTAACTCAGACACACTGAATGTGAAAAGGCAGACGCCGAGACACGCGAGGGTGGCTAGTCCGCATGACAGCACGCGTGACAAAACTAAGAAATCCTGTTAAATTCGTGAGGAGCGGCAACCGTATTGTGGTTTTGTAAGTGCACATTGCAGTTCCCGTAACACAAAACTGAATGATACTCCGGGTATAAAAGGGAGAAGATGGATCCGTAAAAATATGGCAAATATATCTTGTGATCCACCTGTCTCCGCGCCTCCACCGTCCAGCTTCCTCTGTCAGAGAAACATATTCCAGGGAAGAGAAGGCAGCTTGGCAAGGTCGCCCCCAAAGCTCTTGGAAGACTTCAGATTATGACCCGGATTTTTCTGGTGCATCTTCCTCCACGGTGACCTGACCTTGGAACGCAGACCTTACACAGCAGCCAGAGAGAGCCAGGCTTCCATCGGAGGAGCAGCAAGGCTGCGACACGAGGGGGTGGGCTTCAGCAGCCCAGACGACGCCATCGCCCCGAAGCCAGCGTCGCCCCACCCAGGAGTCTGGGTGCTCGTGTCCACCCACCCAGGGATGCCCCTGCTCTCAGGGACCCCCATCAAGCACATGCAGCGACCAGTGCAAAGACGTGCTGGTGTTCCCCAAAGCAGGCAGCAGGTGACTGGGGTGACCAGGGTGACCGGGGTGACTGGGGCGGGGAGTCCAGGTGAGCCACACCTGGGGGGCAGAGCAACCGAGAGCTACGGAGTGCCCGTCGTGACCCGCACGGACCTGGTGCTCCTGTGTGTCCATGCAAGAGACCAACGAGTCTAGGGACCCGGCCTGCCCATGCGGCCCCTCACCCCGGGGAGGCAGGGAGGCCCAGGTGCCTACGCGGTCGTCACCACGCACTGGAAGGCAGCCCACCAGGCTAGCCCGGGTGTCTACAGGGCTCTGCGGGCAGGCTACCAACCAACGGAACTGCCAAGCCGTCCACCTCTGCACGACAGCAGGGCACAGGGTGCAGGGTCCCCGTGGCTTCGTCAGCAAACGGGGCACCGAGAGCTGGACCCGGAGCATGGGCCGTCACTAGGGGGGAGCTCGCAGCCCAGAGCAGCCCCAGGAGCGGGGGTCCTGCACCCCAGTCGCAGCACATTTCCTTCCAAAGGCCTCCACCCGAGGAGGGGCCCCCCACGCCGCCTGTCGACGGTGCTTTCAGCCCTGGCCAGGCAGGCTGGACCACATGCCAGGCAGCCGTCGGTGCCAGGGCATCGCATCGTCTCATCCCGCTGTTGCGGGAACAACGCTCAGAGAGTGAAGCCAGGGGGGAAGCCAGGACCCGAGGTCCCCTGAGCACTGGCCCGGCGATGCCTCGCCCTGCACCCAGCAGCCGTGCTCCTCACGCCCTGGCGAGGTCCTGAGCCAAGCTGCCAAGCAGAAGCGGGGGGAGGCCTTTCCGGAAGGCAGGTGTCCGCACCCTGGCGGCTGGTGTGCACACAAGTCAACTGTCGGGGACCCAGGGCCACCCCGGCAAAGTGGCCATGACATGGGACGCCTGCCTGTCCTGCCCCTCGCAGCCCTCCATAGGCTTGGCACACGCCCGCACCCACGGCCCTCCGCACGCACGTTCACCCCGGGGCCCGGGCCACGCGGGGCTGGCGAGTGTAACCCATGCACGTTTGTCTGCTGGGAGAAAAAAGAAACGGAGCAGCCCCAGGGTCGGCTGTCCCCCATGTTGCATTTACAAAGGCGGGGGTGACGTGACCACCAGCCACCACAGCCAGTCCTGCAGCTGTGAGCCTGGGAGGCCCTCGGGGCCGCGCCGTGGGGGGCCCCTGCGAGCTGCCTTTCAGGGGAGACGGGACCCGAATGGGACAGAGAGCAGAGGCTGGCTGAGCTGTCCGAGCACGTCGGGGCCCCGTCACTGTGCCTGGCGTTTGGGGTCCTCAGTGCAAGGGCCTGGAGAGCTCGCAGCGTCACTCCGAGGCAACATGCAAACCCAGCTGCTGGCCCTCGGGAGGAGCCGGGCCGGGCCTTCCACCGGCCGAGGAGGGCCGCCCGCCCCCCCACCCCACCCCACGGAAGGCACGGCGCACACGCCCCAAGGGCAGCACGTCGTTCTCAGCAGCTCATTCTGAGCAAGACGTGTCACCAGCAGCCTCCTGCGGGAGCGTCCGTGCTGGAGCGATTCAAGGGCAGTTGCCACGCGTGTGCAGAATGATCTAAAACCGACCAGGGCCAGGGCGCCTGGGGGCCCAGGGGGTGACGCGCCTGCCTGCGGTGCAGGTCCTGGTCTCGGGGGCCTGGGTTTGAGTTCCGCGGCAGGCTCCCCGCTCGGCGAGGGGTCTGCTTCCCCCTCTGCCTCTGCCCCTCCCCTGTTTGCTCTGTCTCTCTTTCTCTAAAGGATAAACAAAAACTCTAAAAACAAAAGAAAACAGAGCAAGGCCTTGCCCCCGACTACAAGGGAGGGAGAGGCCACAAGGCCTGCCTCCCGGCTTCTCAGGGGTGTCCCCCAGGAGGCTCTGCTCCGGGCCTCTTTTCAATCCGGGGCCTGAGCATCCTTAAGGAGGGCCTACCCCGTCGCGGGCCTGCGACCAGCTGGGGGCCACCTGAGAGGCAGGGCAGGAGGGAGCAGGGGTTCGAACACGGCGGAGCAACACGGCGTGAGGAGCAGGCCTCTGGCGTCCTGACCGTTGACAGGACGAAAGCCCGAGGCCCGGCTCTCGCACGAGAACACAGGTGTGTTCGTGCACCTGGGAAGCCCGCAGGCGCAGAGCAGGCGCCCACCTGGGGAGCCCGGGCCTGGCACCCACTTTCCCACCCCCGTCCCAGGGCCGGAGGCCGCGGTGCACAGCACAGCCGTGAACCAATGACTTCAACTGGGCCGTCCGAGCACTGGGCGGGTGGCCTGGTCTCTGAGTGACCAAGTGCGAGGGCTGCAATCGTTCCTAGGGCTTTCTGCAAACCCTAAAGGGCTCTGGTTTCCTGTTTGTGTGTTTAATAGGGTTTCTGTTGAAACTGGCTTCGACGGGCCTGCCTCAGACATCCAGGACTCGGGCTCTGCTGCCTCCAAAGGGTGCGTTGCTCCCCCGGGTCCCTGCAGGAGCAGCGTCGCAGAGGCCGGTGCATCCCCAGCGCCCTGGCATCTCTCCTGAGCGGCTGCTTCCCTCCCGCACCTCGCGGCAGGGACATTGTGGACCCCCGACGCCCGGGGGCAGGTCGGCCCCCAGCACCTGTCCAAGGTTGGGCCTCCCGGGCTGGGCTGTGGCCGGGGAGGGACAGGCCGGCGGCCGGTGGACACCGTCAGTCCCTTCCTCCCGGGAAATGAGTCGATTCTGTTCCCACACCAGTTTTGGGGATGCGTGTGTCACGTCCTGTCACAGACTCAGCCTGCCCGGGCTGGGCCCACGGGAACCAGGGAATGGAGTGCTCGGTCACGGGGGACGCGGTGCAGCAACTGGCTCAGCGGCCTGGCCCCGCCGGTAGGACAGCTGGGCCCCCACCATGCACAGCCCACCCCGGGGAGGGCTGCTCAGAGCACCCGGCGGTGGCCCCAGACCTGAGCGTCACGTGGCCTGAGCCTCACGACATCCCGGTGGACAAGGGGAAGCATGCACCCGGGCTGCCCGCGCAGAGCAGGGACCCAGCTCCAGACCCCACCACCCCCCTGCCCCCGAGCACTGAACACCGCGCCTCTTACGTGTCGTTGCACCTGAGGCCTAAACACCGGATCCCGAGATTCGTGATACAAAGTCATTGGCCAGGCGCTCCCGGGTTTGGGAGATCAGCAAAATCTCCAGGGAGTCAGGGTTTGCAGCTGGAGCAGGATGGTCCCCTGGCCGCGTGGAGCAAGAAAGCTCATCACATCAGGCCCCCGCATCATCCATGCGTGCCGTGGACACGTGGACCGTCATGCACACCCAAGGGCTTGGTGCAAGTGGCGTCCTTGTGCGGCCGGAGGGCGGGCTCAGGGCCCCCAGCCTGGGCTCTCATCCCTGATGGCCTGGCCCAGACCCAGAACTTTCGGGACCCGGCTGTGTCTCTGCGGAGAGCCAGGCCGACGCAGCCACCGGGATTGGCATCTCTGAGGGCCCTTGGCCTTCCTGCCCGTCACCCCGAACGCCAGAGACGTGCAAGTGTACACACCCTACATGCGCTCATGCATGCCGCACAGACACGTACACACGCAGGCACACCCTGCAGATGCACCACACACACGTGCGTGCACAACCAGACATGCACATGTGCACACAGGCCACACACACGCATGCACATAGGAAGTGGCAGTTTCCAGTCTCTGTGTTTGCACTGACTCGTGAGCGGTAGGTCGCCAGATAAAACACAGGACACTTGAATTTCCGACAAGAACCACCACAACATGGTCCGTACGAGTGTGTCCCAAACACGGCCTGGGACTGACTTATGTTAAAAAGTTATCTGTTCTTAATCTGAAATTCAAATGTCACTGGGTGGGCTGTATTTTAATTTACTGACTCTGACCACCCTCCCTAGAAGGGCAGTGATGTCCGCGGCAAGGCCCTGCTCTGGGTTTGTGACTCCAACACGTCGGGAGGACAGAGCTGGCCGAGGGGGCAAAGGCCCGAGCTCTCGGGGACACTTCGGCACCCTCCATGCTATGGGCCACGGTAAAGATGATTAGAAGCAGATGTGCCCCGAATGTGACACTATTTGCCTGCAATTAGCAGGATCTTTAAAGACTCCTTATTGAGCTCTGAGCTGAAGTTTTTAGGGAACAACTGCCAAAAAATGTAGAGCTTCCCACACTCCATGTCACAGGGAGGACTGCACGCAAGCCGGGTCCCCCGGGCCTCCTGCACTTAGATGACACAGTTGGTTGCTGTATTTATCTCGAGGAGTTTATAACCTCCTGAAGGGAACTATAAACTTCCTTGTTATTCAGAGTCGTGCTTGGTGGAAGCAAAAGCATAGATGTCTTGGCTTACGCTGTGGAGAAATCGGCATTTCTAGAAGCGCCGTGAGGGTGCGTGATGCTGACAGCACCTGTAGTCACGTAGAAAGTGATTCTCTCTCTCTCTCTCTTTTTTTTAAATATTTTTAGAAAGTGATTCTCCAAACAACTGCAGAGCCCACGCCCCGATGTCATACTCCTGCTTTGAAAATGCTGATGCGGCCTTCAGTGCGCAGCATATGCCAGACGGGAGACGGGGGGAGGGGGGGGGCAATTTAGTTTCCCAACACGGCATCTTTCTTGTCTATTTTTCACCTTTATACGCCCATTTTCTCTTCTCTCTTCTGCGGTTTCACGGGAGGTTTTGATTTTCAGTGATCGCCCCAACACCATTATTCCGATAGGCAGACATTCCTGAGACTGTTTCACGTCAGTGGCTTTTATTTTTTTATTTTTATTTTTTTTTAATTGGAGTTCAATTTGCCAACATACAGCATAACACTCAGTGCTCATCCCGTCAAGTGCCCATCTCCGTGCCCGTCACCCAGTCACCCGCAACCCCCACCTCCCTTCCCCCACCCCTTGTTCGTTTCCCAGAGTTAGGAGTCTTTCATGTTCTGTCTCCCTCCCTGATATTTCCCACTCATTTTTCCTCCTTTCCCCTTTATTCCCTTCCACTATTTTTTTATATTCCTCAAATGAATGAGACCATATAATGTTTGTCCTTTGTCGATTGACTTCTTTCACTCCGCATCATACCCTCCAGTTCCATCCACGTCAAAGCAAATAGTGGGTGTTTGTCGTTGTTGGTTTTTTTTTCTTTTTTTGTTTTTGTTTTTTGTTTTTGTTTTGTTTTTGTTTTGTTTTGTTTTTGTTTTTTGTTTTTTTGTTTTTTGTTTTTTGTTTTGCTTTTTGATTTCTATTCTTTTCTAATGGCTGAGTGGCTTTTACATTCCCGTCACGAGTGGTGACACATTAGGCGATCTTTATGGACCAGGCATCATGCCCGGTGCTTGGGTACACTTCCCCCTCTATTCTCACAATTCCAGAGTTCTAGAATTTTGATATTCTATAGTTGTAGAAATTACAACCTACACCAAGCTGGGGCTAGGGAAACAGCTGGGGAAACGAAGGCGCAGTGCATTACAGTCCCTAACTACGGTGAAAACTATCTTCCTTAAGTAGGAGTGAAAAATACAAATATCAAAATGTAAGCCAAATAATGGGCTCAACTATCCCCGTGTTGGGCTCCCAGATGACCGGCTTCCACCGAATTGAGTTGCTTTGAGCACCCAAAGCCTGTGGCTGGCTTGTATCATGTGAATACAGATACGCGTCTTCACATGTAAAATTTAGATTCCTGCTTGGCACTTTGGAGTCAGCTCTTTCCGTGTAGGACAAGGAAATGCTGTCCTAGATGTGTTTGAGAAAAATAGTTTTCTAGGATACAGTAAGTGCCGCGTGAAAAAAGAGATCTAAGGTCACAGGGTACATGTGGTGCAAGAAAATTAAGCAGCGTTCTCTGCTCAAAGACCTTCTTCCTCTAGTTACCACTGTTGCGTCACAAACAGCCCAAACGTGGTCATATACAGCAACCGTCCGCTTATTCGCATGGGTTTCTAGGCTAGGAATGGAGGTAGAGCAGAGCAGGGATGGCGTCTCCACCCCACAACAGCGGGACAGCAGGAAGGCTCACGAGTCGGGGACCCTGGGGGCCGAGGGATGGAGCCATATGAAGGCTCACAGGTGGTACCTACACTCCTGGCAGGTGGTACCTGAGTTCTGAGGCATCACCACCAGCTCTGTGGGCAGGAGCACTGATGTCTCACCAACACTTGTCGTTTTCTGTTTTGACTTGTTTGTTGTCTGTTTATAACAGCCATTTTAATAATGACCATTCGGGGTGCAGTGCTATTCCATTACGGTTTTGATTTGCCTTTCCTTAAGGATCAGCGTGGCACTGCACTTCTACTCATGTATTTATTGGCCATTTGTGTATCTTTGTAGAAATATCTGTTCAAGCCCTCTTTTATTTTTTTTTTTACTTTTTTTCCTACATATATTTTTTTCATTAGAGTTCGATTTGCCAACATATAGCATATCTTTTAATCAGGTTGTTTTTTGTTGTTGAATTATAGCAGTTCTTCATGTATTCTGGATAGTAATCCCATATCAGATATATGATTTGCAGATGTTTCTTTCCCACTCCCTGGATTTTTTTCCCCCACTTTATTGATTGTGTCCTTGGATATGGAAAAATCTCTAATTTTGATGAAGTTTAATTTATCCTTTTCCCCCCTTTTGTTGTCTGTGCTTTTGCTGTCTTCCCCCAAACCCAAGAAATCACCATCAAATCCAATGTCATGAAGATTTTCCCTCTACTTTTCCTTCTAGGTATTTTGTTTTTTTTTTAATAAATTAATGTTTTATTGGTGTTCAATTTACCAACATACAGAATAACGCCCAGTGCTCATCCCATCAAGTGCCCCCCTCAGTGCCCGTCACCCATTCACCCCCACCCCCCGCCCTCCTCCCCTTCCACCACCCCTAGTTCATTTCCCAGAGTTAGGAGTCTTCATGTTCTGTCTCCCTTTCTGATATTTCCCACACATTTCTTCTCCCTTCCCCTCTATTCCCTTTCACTATTGTTTATATTCCCCAAATGAATGAGAACATACACTGTTTGTCCTTCTCCGACTGACTTACTTCACTCAGCATCATACCCTCCAGTTCCATCCACGTTGAAGCAAATGCTGGGTATTTGTCGTTTCTAATGGCTGAGGGATATTTTGTAGCTTCGGGTCTCACATTTAGGTCTCCAGTTGAGAGTTAATTCTTGTCTATGGTATAAGCTAAGACCAACTTTGTTCTTGTGCATGTTCTCTTCTCTCAACACCATCTGTGAAAGAGTCAACAAACTCTTCACCACACAATGTAACTATGGCCAATGGCTGCTATTTTGGTCCATACATTTAATCTCCCCTTCCTCTGGAAAAGAATTCCAATTTTTTTCTGAGATTGTTACTGAGAATCTTTTTTTTTAAATAAATTTATTTTTTTATTGGTGTTCAATTTGCCAACATACAGAATAACACCCAGTGCTCATCCCATCAAGTGCCCCCCTCAGTGCCCATCACCAGTCACCCCACTCCCACCCCACTCCACCTCCCCTTCCCCCACCCCTAGTTCGTTTCCCAGAGTTAGGAGTCTCTCATGTTCTGTCTCCCTTTCTGATATTTCCCACTCATTTTCTCTCCTTTCCCCCTTATTCCTTTTCACTATTTTTTATATTCCCCAAATGAATGAGACCATATAATGTTTGCCCTTCTCCGATTGACTTATTTCACTCAGCATAATATTCCTCAGCCATTAGAAACGACAAATACCCACCATTTGCTTGCGTGCAGTCCTCCTTGTGACACGGAGTGTGGGAAGCTCTACATTTTTTGGCAGTTGTTCCCTAAAAACTTCAGCTGATGGAACTGGAGGGTGTTGCTGACAATCTCACAGGTAGACATCGCCACGCAGCTAAAATCAGGCCAGGAAGACACAAGCAAAATATTGTGTGAACTTCTAGGAAAGCTGCTCATAAAGGGAAGATTTCTAGGCGTCTGTCTCCTTCCGCCATCAGCCTGGAAGATGGTTACAGTCTGCAAGGTGAACAGAGCCATGACCAGGAGTGGAAGCATGATGGTGGCAAGACGGGAGTCCAGCTCTCTGAAGACATCATGGAGCCGTCATAGCAGCCTTGGTCCCCTTGTGGAGGGCTTCTAGGAGAATGACATTAACTTCCATTAGGTTTCAGACCTCTCACTTTATCTTTTCCTGTTATTCCAATGACCCCAATCTTTTATAAGATGTAATTCAGCTATTCTTTATAATGCATTAATTTAAAATAGATAATTGTATAACTTTGGGAAGATGCATGTTCCCATGAAACTAGTGTCACAGTCAAGGTTGGAGACATTTCCATCATGCCCAGAAGACCCTGTATTCCATTGGCAGTGCATCCTTCCCTCTGACCCATGCCCCAGGCAACCAATGGTCTTGTTTTCTAATTGCTACAAATTAGTTTTCCTTTTATGGGGTTTCTCATAGGTGGAATCACACAGAATCTTTCATCTGGCTACTTCCACTGAGCATAATGATTTTGCCATTCATCTATGCTTTTGTGTGAATCAGTACTTTGTTCCATTTTGTTGCTCAGACTCTAAGGACAAAGCACTGATTTGTTATCCATTCACTTCTGGGTACATTCGGCTTGTTGTCAGCTTCTGGCCATTGTGATCTTTTGTGAATATCTGTGTAAAAATCTTCGTCTGAACAAGCTTTCATTCCCCTTGGGTAAAGAGGTAGGAGTGAAGTGTCGGGTTGGGTTGTATATGAGGTGTATGCTTAAACTTTTGAGAAACTACCAAGCAGGTTTTCACAGTGGTACCATTTTACATCCCCACCACCCGGGTATGAGCGTTCCAGGTGCCCCACATCCTGTCCACAACGGGTTCTATTAATCTTTTTAATTTACTGATTCCAATGCAAACAGTGATAACTCTATAGTTTTTATTTGCATTTCACTGATAACATTGAGCATCTTTTCATGTGCTTTTGGAATCCTCTTCAGTGAAGTGTATTTTCAAATGCTTTTTCTCTTTATTACTGGGTTGGCTATTTCTCATAGTTGTAAGAAGTCCTTATATATTCCGATGTCAATTTTTTTGTCAAGAGTTATGTACTGAAAATATTTTCACTTATTCTGTGGCTTAGACTTTATTTTTGTGACAATGTCTTCTGAAATGCAAACATTTTGAGAACTTTGAGATTTAAGAATCATCTTTCTTTTTACAGTTTATGATCTTGTTATGCAAATATTTTCTCCTATATTTTCTGCTACAAGAGCTATCGTTTTACATAAGTCTGCGATCGACCTTGGAGTAGGAGCTTCTTTCTGGAGCTATTCCTTCCAACTTCTGGAACAGCACTACTTCACGTTTCCTCTGTGCTTGTTCAGTCCTTTGACACCTGCATTAAATTCTGTTAAAAATATAAATAGTGTGGGTTGATTTTCTTTTTGGACTTTCATTGATGCACCGTCTAGAGGGTGAGATGAGATCTGTCTACTGTCACCATCAATGTCTGAATAAGCACTTTTTCCAGAAAAACTTCTTAGCTATTCTCCTCCCTAATATTCCAGGGAAGACCAAGCAAGCAACCGAGGTGGGGTCTCCATGTTCATATAGCTTATCAATAGAAGAACAATTGAGAGTCAATGTACTCACAACCTTTCACAACACTCATATCTAAGGTGTTGTTGTCCCAAGCACTATGCTTGTAGTAACATTATGAAGTAGTTATTTCCTCCATGGCCATTTTATAGACAAGGACATTGAGACTTATAACATCAATTAATATGCAAACTCTCTAAGCTTAAGATTTCATAGATGGGTTGTATAGAGCCAAACAAATCACAATTAATTTCTCCCAAGATCTAAAGGGTTGTAGTACAAGAGATAAGATTATGTAAATGTGAGGTTAACACAGGTCAAGGTTGTATAAAAAGTGAGCACAGGTTTGGAATCAGCGACAATCTTCCAACTGGGAAATATGTACAAGGTTGGCACAAATAGGAAGACATATGAAGTACTGTAGAAAATTAGTGGAGAAGACAGAGAATCCACTAAGAGTTGTGTGTTTGGATTATGACCACCAATCCAGTACAAAAATGTGCAGGCTGTGAATAGGAGGGTCCAAAGGGATTTCCCGGGAGGAGGAAGCAGGGGGGTGATGGGTGGATGGCTGGTTTGTATTGGAGAGCAGGTTGGGGGCAGGGAGTGATGACAGGGTCTGCTGGTTCAGATGCTCATGAAATTCCCTCTGGGTGAGCACAAGACTCCAACAAAGTGGGCCTTCAAGTTTCTTATAGGATTCCGACATGGCCCTCATCTACCATCTCATAAACCAGTGACCCAGGTGGTTCTCCCTAGTTGTCAAGTACACCTCAGGCGAGTCTCCTATGAGAACGCCGTTCTGTGACACGCAGTGCCTCCACTACCAAGAGCCAGCAGCCCAATCGCCGCTGAGTACGCCTCCCCCCGGAAGGCAGGACATGTGGGGCACCTGCTAGGCTCAGGCATTGAGCTGAATACACACATGGTTGCATTTACCTCTTCTTTACACGCATAGTAAGAGTCAGGGTGGGATTTAAATCCAGTAAAACACAGGGGTGCCGGCTGATTCAGTGGGTGGAAGCAAGCAACTCTTGATCTTAGAGTCATGACTTTGAACCCTTTGTTGGGTATAGAGTTTACTTAAAAAATTAAGTTTATGTTTTAAGAAATCTACTTTTGCTGGTCAAAGTTAGATCATAAATGCAAATCCTACCTTATATTTTAGAAAAACTTGTCTGTATCATATTTCAAATTTTTCACTATCTAGTAAGAGATTTTGCCCAGGAACAAAGCTAAATTTTGCGCGCTTACCTAATACAGGGGGAGCCTGGAACTGCCTGATGGGACCCTGGCTCCTGGCAGGCTCTGCTGGGGCAAGACAATTACCAGTCTGAACCCCGGTGTCCATCCATCGAAAAAGGAGGTTGGGCTAGGGATTACTAATGCTTATTTTGTCTTGAGAATGGTTATGTTTATTATTTTTGCTCTTTTTAAAATACTTTTTAAAGAAGGGCCAAAACTATCCATTAAGGATATAATGAAAATAACACACATGTTTTTTTCTAGTGTAACTTCATAGATTGACAAATCACTTGTAGCTTTTAGAATGGAAACTCTCTTCAGATGCTAAAACACTCAAACCGGTTTAAACTTTCCTTTTTTCCATGTGGATGGTGGGGCGGGGGGCATATTATAAGTAAGGAAAATGTGGAGGGAAAATACTTTTTCCACACACACAAAAAAAATCTGTTGTTCTATTTTCACTTGAAAAAGAACTAAAAATACCAAAATTCCTAAAGAAACCCAGTTTCCATGCTACTCTCAGAAGCGGTGGAAGAAAATTTGGCCTCACAAAGTGTCCACACAGACCTGGCCATCTGGCATCCCCTCACAGTGCCCTTGACAGAGCTCGTCCTGGCCACTCTCACCCACAACAGACCCTCAGGAAGTCCTGCACTTCCAACTTTTCTCTGGTCCACAGAGAACACGGGTGCGGGACTGGATGCAAAATCTTTCCAAAGAGCAATTTCAACATCCCTTCTTCAAGAAAAGCCAATTTCTATTTATAGGACAAGCATGCTTTCTAAAAATAGAGAGTGCAGGTTGGCGGGGATACAGCCCTCTTTATTATGATGGCTTTTATCCTGCGCCTGCTGCTCTGATGTGGTCTGTCATTGCATTCAACAGACGGCCACGGACAACCTGGGAGCCCTGTCCCCCCGGCAGGTGCCGGGGACTCAAGGTCAGCTGAGTTTGTGCTTCCTTCCCTTGGAGTCGTTCTTGGTTTACAGGGTGAATCAGACAACAGAGCAACAACGTAATGGAACAAAGCTGGGTAGCTTGTTCCTTCATGCTGATAACAATTTTGGGTCAAGGGGCGGGCGGCCAGAATGAGGAGGGTGCGGTCACTAACCTCAGCCATTCGTGGCTCCAGCAAGCCCCCCGAGGCCCAGCACAGTGACGATGGTGGGTTTTCTCAGCCTGCTAACGCGTCCCTACTGCCCTGGGTTGGGCTTGGGCCCACCGGTTGTCCCAACGTCTGCTCCGGCACAGCCACACTGTGTGCTTCACACATTGCACACGTTGCAGTAAGGAGTTCCCATAGGACAATCACCAAATGCGAGTCTCCATATTGCTCCCTTGCAAAACAAACACAGGCTCAGTTCCACATTAGCTTAAATACCCTCATTTAGATGCCAGACCTCTAGCTTTACACCAAATACTGGTGAGTTTTGAAGCACACCGATGCTCCCCCAAATGCTTCCTGATAAATACGAAGCTCCTGGGGAAACCCTACACTCTGCAGAGAACCTTTCCACCGCCATCTGACCCTTGCTCCCTTCAAGTGCTTTGGGTTTCCAGAAAACTATCTGCATCAGGACCTCTTCACTCACTGTTGTCCCGAATGTTGTCATCACGCATGTGGTATAAGTATGTGACATGCTTCAAAACCATCCGACATGGGGAACCCCCCCCCAAAGTCCAGCCCCGCCACACTTCAGATGGATTTTAAATATTCTTGAAAAACTTTTGAAAAATGCAAAAATTTGTCCTCAGAGGTTTTTTCTTTTGAAAAAAATAAAAGGAGAGAGTGAACAAAACTCCTTTATTTGGAATTTCCATCAGAGCATCAGAATAACAAATCCCTAGGGATAAATGAGAAGTGTAAAATGTACATCAAAAAAGAGGAAAACAATTCAGTGATAAAAGTTTAGAAGGATCTACCTAAATGGAGGCATAGATCAGCTACATGGTTTAAAGGACTCGGTAGAGAGAAGAGAGGAAGCGGCCCCACAGCATGTGCAGCTCTAACGCAACCCCAGAGAAGACCCCACTGGGAGCTGCATGCACCAGAGGGAGCCAGGCCCACGCGCAGCAGGAGGGCGCCCTGACCACCTGCTGGGATGGAGAGGGGGACTCTCCTTGGTCCCTGGTGTGTCCTGTTCCCCAAGCGCCTTCTGTTTACAGTTCAGACAGGTGACACCAAGGCAGTCGGGATGGTGGACTCACTTGCTAGTAATCGACTAAATTGCGCAGTTATTTTTGCATATTCTCTTTGAGTGTTTTACCCGTCACATCAGAAAAGGAAAATCACACCAAAAAAAAAAAAAAAAAAGAAAGTGTTCATGCTGTTTCTAAAAATCTAAATGGCAGTTTATGTACTTTCTGTATAACCTGCAAGAAAATCATTATTTTCTGATGTAGGAGAGTTCTTTGGATTATAAAGCACTGTCTTTTATTATCTTAAAAAGAAATACTCCAAATGGTAGCTATAAGTACCAGTTTTCTTCAAAGCAACGAATTTAACTATAAAAGTAGGAATACTAAAACCTACTGGTGTTTTATGGCTGTGCAGGGCAGATTTCATGGACTTTGCTTATTTACAAATGCGAGTTGTGGATTTGTGTTACGCCCATGGTAGAGATGAGATGGTGAGATAGATGGTGAGTGGATCGAGCCTTGCCCAGGCCACCTGGTGGGAGGAGAAGGTGAGGACCACAGCGCCTGTGTGGCAGTAACGACTAGAATGACCACACCATTCATTTGCCGCAGGCTTCATGGTCACTGTATGGTGGCTCTTGTTCCTTTAATGCTTCGGACAACCTCTCAGTTTCCTAATTTTTTAATAGACTTTATTTTTTAGAACAGTTTTAGGTTCACAGCTATGTTGAGGGAGGATAGAGATTCTCCAGAGGCCCCGGCTCACACACACACACGGTCTTCCCCACCATGACCATCTCCCACTAAGCCGCCGTACACCTGTTAGGACGGACGACCCTACCTCACACCTCCTTATCACCCACGGGCTTACATCACGGTTCACTCTTGGCGTCATACCATGTATATACCCCTGGGCTTTCACCACCGTGCTCTCTTAAGAAGTATTTGCACCTCTCTGAACAGGCTTGGAGCTCCACCTGTTCACCCCTCCCCACCCCTCAGGTCCATATTTGAATTCATGGTTTGCTCGTGAATGTCCAGTTGCCCCAGTGCCATTTGTTGAAAAGATGACCTTTGCTCACGATGCCACCATTGCCTCTTCGTCAAAGATGAACTGACTGCATCTGTGGGGGTCTACATCTGGGTCCTCTGTGCTGCTCCATGAGTCTGTCTTCTGCTCTTTCATCGATGCCACGGGCCTTGATCACCGTTGCTTTGCAAGTCCTCCAACCGGGCATCGTGGGTTCTCCAACTTTGTTCTGCTCCTTCAATATGGCGGTGCTGACTCTGGAGACAGTCTCATGGGGGTATGATTTCCATTTTGTAGATGGAAACAGGAACTGAGACTCAGAGAAAGGACCTAAATTGCTTCCTGTCATCCAGCTGATAAGGAACAGATCTACCTTCACTTCCCCCTTAGCCTTGGGTCAAAACAAGCATCATTCCAGCGTAAGGATTAGAGGGTCTCATCTGGTGAATGTACATCTTTCTACTTCCTCAAGTAGTTCACTGATTTTCCCAGTAATTTTACAGTAGTAGAGGCAAAAGCTTTCTTGACCTTATTTTCAGGAATACAGAATGTTCTAAAACTTTAGCTATTCTGAGGATTCCTACATTTCACAACTCTTAATCCAAATGTGCTGTTGTTTTTACATATTTCTGCTCTATACTATCCCAGAGGACTATCTAGAAGCGAAGGAACAGACCACCCCAAATATTAATCTTCCACAAGAAAGAGAAAAAAAAAAAACCCTGAAAACTGGTAAACAGCATGTACCAAAACTCTGCCAAAATAAAGGAGACACAAAACTAGAGAAAGGAACAATTGAGCCTCACTGGGTTTGCAAATAACTCATAATTCCACACATTCTGATCACACAGTGTTAGCCACTTCAGACGAACCAGTAAGCCAGGACCAGCTCTGTCTCGAAGCACAAGCAGAGACCAACAAACACAGCCTGAACTTGGGGAAAAAAATAGAACTTTGAATATGTGACAACGAGCCATGCTTTTTCACTGCCAGTGGGAAACCAGAGCAATCTGTGAATTTAAGAAAACATATCCTCATTTCAATCACTGGCCTTTGCTGAGTGTGTGTCATGCGCCCTTGTGGTTGACCTTGAGAAGACAAGATGCACCAGGCGTGGCCGTGGCCCCCAGGGCTTCACCTCCAGCAGGGACTCGCACACAAATAAATCTGGTGAACACAATTCGCGCCACCGCAGAAGAATGGCGCGTGGGCTGGAAGCCTTGTCCCAGAGGCTGCTGGGAGCCGTGCCCTCAAGTCCGCCTTCTCCACTCCCGCTCAACTACAGGATGAGGGTCTGGAACTGAGGCAGGGCCTTCACTGCACGATGTGCCAAGGCAGCCCGGGCACGCCAGAGCCTGGACTGAGTCTCTGCTCCCCAGTAGAGCCCCCTTCCAGACTTCCAGTCTCTGCACCCAACCACATCGACCAGATGCCCAGGCCCCCTCAGACTGGCGCTAAGAGAGAAAGAGCTGGAACTTGTGGGAGCCAGTGGCCTGAGGGCCATGCATCTGGGAATAACTCTAACCCTGGCTGAGGTCCCCCACACTCCCTCCCCGGGGGAGCCTGCAAGCCCAGGGTGTGTGTGTGGGGGGGGGGGGTTGGGGGCAGCCATGATGCCTTCCTTCGTTATACTTGGTGGGGTTGACTTTGCATTCAGAAGGAGGAAAAGGAGTTGGTCCCAGAAATAAGGGGGAAGCATAATCCAGGTAGAGAAACACTTGGGCCTCAGTAGATGGGGCTCAGCTGTCAGCGGCCGTGTGCTTCCAGGCGGGCCACGCAAGGTCTCTGGGCATGAATTCCTCCCTCCCCTACAGTAGGTACTTCGACCTCTGTGCCCGCCCTTACTAGCTAGGATCCAGCATCCTGCTGACGGGTACTCAGTAAACACTTAATGAGTCAGATCATCTTTTTTATTATTATTATTTCTACATGTTACATACAACTGTAGACTTTCAGACAAAATGAAACAGAAAATAAAAACTAAAACACCAATGACATGATTGTACATCAGCATCGTGGTCGAGGTTAACGTTTGTCACAACTGGCTGGCATGTCACGCCAGCATCTCGGTTTTTTTTTACAAAAAAGCACTGAGATAATAACTAACATTTTCATTTTGATGAGCAAAGTTAACCAGGGCCAGTAAGTGGACCTTATCATAGGAAGAAATAACGTGACCCTTTAGAATTCTCTGCTAAAAGCATAGTTTTTACTTCTTTCGTTTGACTTGTTTTGAAAGACACATTATTTGATCCAAGCCAGGCATGTGTCTTATGACTGCAACCTAAAAAGGGCGTTTGCAGAAAGGGGAAAACTCTGGATTCAGAAAAGTCTCCGAGTCCGTGAAGATAATATCCAGGGATGAAATTTATGTGCATTTGTAAATGTTTTACTCAAGGATAAAATACCCATAAAAATGCACAATTAATTCCTGTGGAGCCCAAGCAGTTTTTGTGAAGTGACCACTCCCACCACCCTGTATCCCAGAGACCTTCTACACGTTCCACCCCAGCCACTAGTCCCCCAGAGGAGAGGCCTGGAATGGGTGCCATCAGCACTGAGCACCCCTGGGCCGGGGCTTCAGCAGGGACGTGCAGGCGCACAGCTCCGCCTGTGTCTGATTCACTCTGTTGGCATTTGAGTGGCTGAGTCTCACTGGACGCTGCAGGTGGCAAGAGCTTCTTTTCCTTTCTGTGTATATCCCATAGGAAGGGGAGGAGGGCGGGGGGACAGGGGCACTGGGTGACGGGCACTGAGGGGGGCACTTGACGGCATGAGCACTGGGTGTTCCACCGTATGTTGGCAAACTGAATTTAAATTTTAAAAAAACCCTCATAATGTTATTCCATAGAATAAACACCACAGTTCACGTGCCCAGTCTGTTTCCCGTTCCGGGCCTTTACAAGGAAGGCTGCTGTGGACATTCTCACACCGACCCCCTTGTTCCTACTCTTGCTCAATTTTTTTTTCATTTGTGATGGTTTTTAACCCAGAGTACGATTGTGGAATAGAGGGGAAATGGATGCTCTGATTAGTAATTGCTTACTGACCGGCTCTCCAAATTGGCCGTGACGCCCATCGTTCATGGATGTTTCTCTTGGCCCATGACTTTGCCAACAGTTTAGACCCACCTTTCCCTGCTCTGCTTGCAGTCTTAGCCACCCTGGCGGGTGTGCCAGGGACTCTCGCCGCGGCTCTGATTTAGGGGAAGGTCTGTTTCTGGGGTCTCCTTGTAGTTTCACCACCCATCCTATCGTCCTCGTGCCGATGCCACACTGGCTCAACTACCATAGTTTTATAGCATGTTCTGAAGTCTTGTTAAATTCTCCAGCTTGATACTTCAAGATACACTTCATCTTCATTGGTATTTCCACACGTGTGCTTCGAAATTCCTTTGCTGAGCTATCAGCGCTCACTGTGGGATCCTGCACGCTGTGGGATCACTGAATCCATCAGTCACTTTAGGAGGATTAGTGTCGAGTCTTCTGTCTTATAAACATGAGACACCCCTCTACCCATTTATTTTTTTAGGCTTGTTTTGCACACCTTTCTTTTCATTTATTCTTAGGAATTTGACTTACTGTAGACATAAGTTGTATAATTTTTAAAATTTTATTTTCTATTTTTTGTCACTAGTATATAAGAAATAATTGATTATACTTTATTATTTCTTGTGCATCCAGTGACATTGCTCAACTAATTTAATAAACCTGTAAGTTATTCATTGTTTCTTTTGCATGTTTTACACATGTAGTCATGCCCTCCTAGATTATCGATCATTGTATTTCTTCCTTTAAATCCTTATATCTTGTATTTATTTTTCTTTGTGTATTATACTGGTTCAGTGTAGTGAAGGAAAGAAGCTGGGGTCACAAGGTATCTCTGTGTTGTTCTCAATTCCAAGGTAAGTACTTCAAAGTTTCAACTGCTGAGTATGACACTTGCTGTAGTGTCTTTTTAGCCAGTTTTAATTAAATTGAAGACTATCGGTTTTTTTTTATCACTAAGTTGAAAATCTTTTCATATGAAGTGACATTTCAATGTTTTTAATTGCATTGAAAGTATTTTCTGCATCTACTGAGATAATCATATAATTCCTATTTCTTTATTCTGCTACATAGTAAATCACATTGATCCTATATTTTAGCTTTTGTTTTAATAGAATAGCTTTACTGAGATTTAATACACATACCATAAAATTCATCCTTTCAGAATGTATGATTCAGTACGTTGCACAGATGGCCGTACCGTATACTCCAAGATAAGGCTGTATGTCTGTCCACATGGCTCTCCAGGTCTCTCCATACTCAGCCTCTACATTGTTGGCTCCATAGATGAGTCGAGGCCTTCAGTAGCTGTTAACCTAGGCCCTGAGTCATTCCTAAATCATTCTTCTGATCTGTATTTTTGGTTGTTAAAGGGTCACTTTGGCTGCTGTTAATGAGAAGGACCTTGTCTGATGAAACCAGAGCCAATATTCGCATAAGGCTGATTTACCAATTGTGGACAGAGCACATGAAATCCCCATTACGGACGCCGGCTAGCAGAGGGCCGTTCCTGTGTAGACGCCCCGCATCATCATTGCACTGGGTTCTCCTGCGCAATGCTGACGGTACCGTGTGCACAAGTTGAGTAAGTGCACTCCGGTGAGTAAGAGGAGGATAAATCAGATTTAATATGAGATCAAGGCCAAATACCAAACAAGCTATCAAAGCATCTGAACAGAAGGGCAAGTCATCGGGTGCTGTGTCAGGTCCCATCAGAAAACAGAAACCACACCAGTGATGCGAAGAGAGGAGATTACAGTACAAAGAACCATCAGAGCAGCTGAGTAGGGAGGCAGATATGCAGCAGGAATGCTCCGACAAGCCCTGGAGGCCACCACTGCAGGCAACGGGCAGTGCCCGGCACAGGGAGGCAAAGGGAAGAGGTGGTAGGTGTTGGGACTCAGAAGCAGGCAGCTGGACAGGCCTTGGATGGGAACCCAGAAGTCTGCAAAAGGGCACCAGCTGCTGGCGCTGGGGACACTCGGGACCTGATTCTGCAGAACCCGCACACTGCTGAGACACTTGGGCAGGGGGAGAAGGGGGCAGAGTCCCAGGGAAGCAGTGAAAGCAGCCAGAGGCAGCTGACTCGCTCCTCTCCACCCACCCTCCTGCTTGCAAGGGTGTGCTTGCAAGGGCCTTGCCTCAGTATCCTACACAGAGGATGGGACCCAGGGTGGACTGGGGAGGAATGAGGGAAAGGGCTGGTTATGCTACCATTGGTTTCTTGGCTGTGCTGAAGACATCTGGACATGCTCATTGTGGACATCCCCAGCCACCTCACGGAGATCGAGAGGACCGCGACATCAAATGGGGGCACCCTCCCCTGAAGATACACTTGCGGGGCTCAGTCAGTTAAGCATCTGTCTTCTGCTCAGGTCATGATCCCAAGGTCCCGGGACCGAGCCCCGTGTTGGGCTCCCCACTCACTGGGGAGCCTGCTTCTCTCTCTCCCTCTGCCTCTCCCTCCTGCTCCTGGTGGAGGAACTGAGTCCCATGTCGAGCTCTCAGCTCAGTGGAGAGCCTGCTGGAGAGTCTCTTCCCCTCTGCCTCTCCCCCCACTCATGCTCTCTCTCTCTTAAATAAATCAATATTAAAAAAAAAAAGAGCATCCATTTAGAATAGAAAATCCCTTTTCTGTATCAAAATAACTTATTTGTGCAGCAGTTTGATACTTCTTCTCTAACACTTAGGCCTTTTGTGAGAGTTTGCCCATTGGCAAATCTTTGAATTCCTAGTTATTTGTGAGCAATTTATGCAGTGGAATTTTTTTTAGTCAAAATAAATTATGTTTATTATACATCTAACAGAACAGCAGTTGTTTTTTTTTTTTTTTTTCGTGATTCAAAGTTATAGTCAAGCAGAGTTGTGGCAGCTAGTGAAACTGGCACACAGAACGAACCCATAAAGCAATGATAAACCCAATCCAAGAGTCCCTCACCAGGAAAAGCTGCAAAAAGCTGCCTCTGCCGCCCTGCTGGGCCTTGGAAGTGAAGGGATTGCAGAGCTCAGTTGGTCTGTGAACATTTGGAAACATTGATCATTTTTTCAATATTTTGCAAGATCTTTTTCTTTATAATTCTTGTTCTTAAAAAAAATGTTGCAGAACCAGAAAATATAGCCTTTACAGTTCAGCTTTGAGTATTTCCTGCTTAAAGATCAGTAGGAAGAAGAAAAGAAGAAGAAAAAGAAAGAAAGAAAAAAAGAAAGAAAGAAAGAAAGAAAGAAGAAAGAAAGAAAGAAATCAGTAGAAAAATAGGCTAAAATGCATAAAAACATGACTAAGTATAAATATTTACATCAAATATAACAGAATACTAACAGTTACTGAATTTAAATGGTCCCATGAAATGTATAAAAACTTGAACACATAATTAGACAGATTGGCAGAACTTTAAACAATTTTAAATTATTTGGAACTAACGGGGCGCCTGGCTGGCTCTGTCAGTGGAACATGCGACTCTCGATCTTGTGGTCGCGAGTTCAAGCACCATATTGGGTGTAGAGATCACTTAAAAATAAAATCTTAAAAAAAAAGTTATTTGGAAGTGTTTATTCTCCCTAATAATATAATTTCAAGTTAGTCATTTTTTTTCATTTTTTAATTTTGTAAACTTTGTAAGATCAATTACGGAAAAGGATTATTCATGAGAGAGTAAACGCTGGCCAGATGTGGTGACACTCATGTACACTTCTGTTTCTGATGGCAGTTTAACTGGGTCACTGTTTCAGAAGACATAAAATAAAAATTAAAATCCTCCATACTTCCTAGACATCCAGATCTGCCTCTATAAGCCTATGCCTGGAAATTTTTCTTAAAAGCCTAAATCAAAGAAACAGAAGCTTAATTTAGCATTGTCTAAACACAACAAAAGCAATGGAAAATCTTATATATTCTGTAATGAAGTCTAGGAACCCGATGAAGCGCATTTATAGCCTTTCCAGCATCACAGGCTAGGAAGATAAAATGTCCCGTCTGCTCTGATGCCGTAGAGCTTTGAACCTTTGTTTGCAATTATTCACATGTTGGTAGAAAGAGAAAATAAACATCAACAGGTGTGATAAGGCAGTGGTTGAGTACATTTTATTTTGTCCATGAGTAACTATACTACTCACCATACGGAATGTTTTTGACGAAATCCAAGGGCGGGAAATACACCCAAATCGCTTACCATACTGAGGGGCAGGTCACCCAGGTACTGCGTACCTGCCTTCTACACCAAACGTGAAGACTTCTCGGCTAAGGGGTCACAACAGAGCTGGAGACTTTCATGGACGAAGGACCATTTCCCTTTGAACCTGCAGAAAATCTTGGGTCAAGTGATTTAATGAGTGCTTGCTTTTCCCAAATTGCTTGTGCAGAAATCCACAAACTTTATAATGCAAGCCAGGAAATTGATTCAAACACAGATTGTTCTGGTAGGCGCCAATAAAAGTTCCTGTCCCAGTCACAAGATTTAAACGCTGTAGAGACGTGGTGCCACGGAGTCTGAGAAAAGTCAGCCCTGTTTTATTAGTGCGATCAAGGATCCCACCCTACCTTTATTTAAAGTGCTACCGTATGTTAGAGATAAACCCGATCAAACAAGGGCTAACAGCTCAGCCTCGTTGTCAGGTCCATAATGGAAAGTAGGAGGCCCATGGATCAGTTTCCCAGAACAAATCTGAAAATTCATTTTCTAACTTAAGAAGCACGTATTACATTTATTTATTTATTTATTTATTTATTTATTTATTTATTTGCTATGATTGCTTTGTGCTCTCTCTCTGCTTCTACAGCGTTAATTTTAGTTTCAAGAGTGGTTTTGGATGGATTTTCCTGTTTGGGTCTTGTGTTTATTAGTTGCTACGGGTTATTCAAAGATGAGGTTTAAAGGTTAATGAGCAGCCACTATTCCCTCTGCTGCGATGCTCTAAGCTCTGTGCGTTGGAACAGGCGTAGATGACAGCATAGGAGGTGGATCAGGTCAGTGGACATTCACTTAATTCCATAAAACTCCCTCTTCCTGAAATCGGATCATAACTATGCATGATATAAACATCTGCGATGTGAAGAACCGCTCATCTGCTGTATCAAGGATCACGTGGCCGAAGGGACAAAAAGAGCATAACAACCGGAGTCAGATGACAAAACCCCAGTACCTGCAGCCTCCTTGGGAAGCTGTGTGTTCCTCCTCAAATCACAACCTCTCTGAGCTGACTCATTGCCTGTTCGTGGGAATGACGGGGCACGACTTGGAAGCGTTGTTTTCAAGAACCGATTAAACTTTGTATGTAACGCGTGCTTCGTGTGTCAAACAAGGTATTGCTTTGTGCTTCTCTGAAAGCACATCGTTTGAAGTCGGGAACTTTAAGCAACCATCCATTAGATTTGTTTTCGGCTCCTTGTTTTGATATCACGGCAATGCCACGTGTTCAGAGTCCCTCCCACTGGGCCTTTACAAGCGCCCACCTTGGACTGCACACACCTCCAGTCTGTTTGTACCGGGCTGACCAGCCAGCAGGGAACCGGACATCATAGTGTAGCAGACATTTATTTTCTTCCTTTGGCTTTTTGGCCGTTGTGTGCCTGACACTTGTCAGGCTCCTTGATGAACAGAGAAGTTGGTTTGCCACTTAAATAATAAAAACAGGGAGGTGTCTCCTTCCCAGGTGCTCTGGCTGGTCAGTGATCTAGAGTCAGTGAGGCAGCCATTAGGGAATTGAGCACATGGAAGACCAGAGGGAAGGATCTAGAAGAATGGCAGTGGCCATTCTTCTGGGACATGGCTGCTGCCTCAATGATTTCACTGCTCCAAACAGATAAAGCTTGGGCTCAAGGACTGTAAAGACTTCCAGGCCACAGTGTGAGCTCTCTCAACCTGATACATCCAGTATTTGTTCCTTGTTCCATTTGTACAAAATCACTTAATTTTTTTGAAGATTAATTAGTTTTTAATGCAATCTAGTTCACATAGCTTAACATTCACCTTTTAAAACGAACAGATTGGTAGTTTGGGTATATTCATCCAATTGTGTAACCATCGTGTCTATCTGATTCCAGAATATTTTCATCACCCGAACAGAAATCCCCTATCCATAAGCAGTCCCTCCCCACGCCTTTCCTTTTGTTTCATTCTGTTTTCTTTCTGTTCCTCAAACTGAACCTCCTCAACTGAACTAGCGTTGTTTTCACAGACTTTTCTCTCTGCCAGCTCGAATCCACCTTTGAGCTCTTCAAGTGAATGTTCATTTACTGTATGTTTCAAGTCCAGAATTTCTATTTAGTTCTTTTTAATTATCTCTCTTTGCATTGATAACCTATATTTGGCAAGACCTTGTCTCATACTCTCCACTCATTGCTCGGATGTGGTTTCTTTCAGTTCTTTGAACATATCTTCACAGAAGGTAAGTCTTTGTCTAGTACATCCAACATCTGGGCTTCACAAGGAGAGTTCTTATTGACTGCATCTTTTTTTTTTCTGTTTACGTGCCATGCTTTTCTGGATTTGGGGTGAGTTTTTTGTATTTTTCTTTTTCACTCTTTCCATGCTTCCTTCTTTATTTTAAAACTGGAAACTTTAAATAATATAACGTGGTAACTCGCCACTCCCAGGTGTGGTGGTGGTGCTGGAGGTGGCAGTGGTGGTGGTGGTGGAGTTTCTGGTTACTCTTGCTGTTTCATTTAATGACTCTTCTGAATTAACTCTATAAACTATATTCTTTGTTGTGTGTGATCACTGAGGTCTCGCCCACTTACCTTAGCAGTAATGTCATAATTGGACAGAGATTTGTTTAAAAAGCGTGAACTAATAAGTCTCTCAGCCTTTGCAGAGGGGTTCTGTGTGTGCTGTATCATGTCTTTCATCTCTGGCAGATGGTTTATATGACTTAACTTAAACCTTCTGCTTGCCCAGAGCTTCAAAGTCAGCCAGAGGTGAGAACCTAAGGGCTTTGCAGCTCTTTCCTCAGCATGGACTCAGTCCATGGATGTGCTTCTCTTAATTCTCAGGAACATGCTCAGGCTTTGCTTGCACCCTGTGTACCTGTCATTCCCCAAGTTTTTACCCCACTGTAATGGTCCCTCAGGCTGATGCAACATTAAACAATTGTCACTGATTGTTTTCTGCAAATGCCCAGGGGAAAAGGTTGTTCACAGAGAGTGAACTCTGAGGCAGGTTAAATACAAATAAGCTCGGGCTAGAAGTTTCCAGGGAATAGCGCCACAGATCATATATTGTAATTCTCTTAGAATGAGGCTTAAGGGAGCACAAAATCTATTTTTTTTCTACTTTTTATAGCTGTTGTGATTATGAATCTGTTGATTTTACTTGTTCTCACAGGAGTTGCCTGGGAGGGAGTGCACAGTAATAGGGCAAGTTAAAATCCACAGACCCCACTGTTTGTGCTGAAATTCAGACAATTTGAATATACATTCCGTGGAATAATACAAAGTTTGGTTAATTTCCAGAGTTCTGAAAAAGCTTAATTTGATAATTTTTTCCAGTGTCCTTGTTGCCTTGATAGAGGAGCAAATTTGTAGAGGTCCTTATTCTGTTACTCTGGAAGTGCTCAAGAAATCATCTTCTGATGCTTGCGAGTAAGAATCCTGCCCAAGACATTATAGGCTGGTGCAAACATTTAATTTATTGGGTTGGCCCTCAGAGCTATTCCCACAAGCCATAATCCCACCATCCCCTCAGCACAAGATAAGAGCTTTAGATATATTTCAACATATAGTTTTGTTTTTATGAATGGGTATTCTGTACCATTTACTATGTATTCTTACATTTAGTAACGTGCAGAAGACAGATGTGTTTTTTGATATTATACCGACACCTCCTTGCCAGGGAACTGATAGTAACCCTAAAACATTGTGTTACCTTTAATTTTTAAAGGATTTTATCTATTTATTCATGAGAGACACAGAGAGAAAGAGAGGCAGAGACACAAGCAGAGGGAGAAGCAGGCTCCCTGTGGGGAGCCCGATGCAGAACGGGCTCACGCCCTGCACCAAAGGCAGATGCTCAACCACTGAGCCACCCAGGTGGCTCTTGTGCTAACTTTCATAGCACTCACCATAAAACAGAATGATATCAGTTGAACCATATGAATTTGCTGCTTCTGAAATTCAAAACTGATTTAATATCGGCATTTTTGTGTAACACAACATAATATACATACTTGCAGATGTGAACTGCATGTCACCTGCTGAATTTTGTGAATCCCTTCAAAGTTTCCCTTATACTTGTGTTAAGGAGCATTAACAGTCTGACAAGTTATAATTAGTTGATAAAAGTGAAAGAATCAACAATGTATGAGAATTTAAACCAAAGGGAAGCTAGAAGAGAAAAAATGGGACAAGGAAAAGGCTCTAACTGCCATAATAAAAAATATATATAAATAATAAATATAAATAAAGTTTTATATATATATAGTTTATTATATATATTTATATATATATATAAATTTATTTATATTTATTATATACTCGGTCTCCATAATTACTATATATATATATATATAATATATATATATATATATATATATAGTTTATTCTTGCATGGTAGTGAGTTTGTCTCTTGCTTTACTTTGGGAAATAAGTGCCTGTAAACATTATCATGACTATATATATATATATATATATATATATATATATATACTGTCATGACATATCATGACATTGTCATGACAATGTCTATATATATGTGTGTGTATATATACATATATATTAAGAGAATAAAATATGAAGTGAGGAAAGATCAGTTATGTAAACTCCTTTTAAGGAAAAACTAGAAGTAAGTGGACAAAGGACTGTGCCATAGAAGCAGAGTAAGGAAGACAAGAACAGAGCATTTAAAACAGGGCACTGGGTCACACTGCCAGATGACACTGAAGACGGATATGTTCAGCCTTGAGACGAATCCATGAAATTAAGCAATTATTGGCACACTGGGTACACTGGTGGGAGCAGAGCCTGAGGCAGTGCTTCAGCAGGTGGTTCTTGGGTCTGTATGTGAGCCAGGAGCCTCCTGGGTCCTGCACTAGCAGGAAGCTGACAGAGACGGAGAACCAGAGGAAGTCTGTGGGTCCTTCTTTTTCTAGGATATCACAATCCTGATGTTCTATGATGAACTTCTTGATTAAAACTCCCCTTCTTTGTGGAATTGCCACACTAATTTCTGTCCTCTCCACCTTCTTCTTTTGGATATAGTTCATCTCAAAAATCTATAAAAACTCTGGAACCTCTTTCCCCTCCTTCACATATCTTAGGTATCCATGTTCCTTGGGATAAAAACTGGTGGAAAAACTGACAAACGTGGTTACTTAATGGCCATTGCTGAATCTGCCTCCTTGAGTCTGCTCATCGTTTCTTGATAGTGGGATAGAATATGAGAGGGGGATGCTTCCCTTTCAGGTTCACTCAGGTAAAAATCATACCTTTGAATCTCTGAGCACTTCCACCCCATTCTGTATCCTTTGAACCTTCTTTTTGTTGTCTGTTTGCTTCTACCTATGACTTTACTCTTTAAACTATTAACCCCAACGTTTCTTTGATCACTTTGCCCCTGATTCCCTTGTGTTCTCTCTCAGCTCACACTGTAATTTCTGTAACTTTTCCATAAATCCCTGCCCATAGCACCCTGGATTTTTTTCCCCAAATTTATCTTTGATGACACATTTGAAAGTGTATTAGAGGATTTATTAAAACAGTATCTCTCTGGTAATGTTTGTTCTTGGATTTCCACATTAGGTATCACAATATGGATGGAAATACCTCAAGTTTAAGCCAGCATAAGTGATTTGTTTTTATAATGGATGTATCCAAGATTAGAAGGTGTTCACACATAGTCAGTCTGCTGTGGGATGAGCCTCAATGGGCTTCTATAAATCACTACGACAATTAGTACAGAAAGAAACCTCTATAATAAACATTTCACAAAGTTTAATTCTTAACAGTGAGGAACCAGGTGCTAACAGAGAAGGGTCAAGCCTACTTTTATAGCCATTATTGATAGTAGGGAAAAAATTTTAACTTGAAACAGGTGGGAGGATTATAACAGCATAAATCTTCTGAAAGAGTTTTAAGAGCTTACATCTGTGGTTACTTCCTTACTTTCGTGGTAACCCCCTTACCAGCCACTGTGTTCCATGTTGATGAATACTTTTAACAAACTGAATCATCTCCATAATTAACTTACCCTAGGATAATTTCCTAAGAGGGAAGAGCCATGTGTCTAATGACATTAACTATACTGTTATTTATATTAGCAGGAAGCATAGTTTTGTTACATCAGGCTTTAAAATTTTAGTAAGTTGAAAAAATAGAATATTATATGGATGTTGCAGTAATTATGGAGACCGACTAAAGTATTTACTGTAAAAAAGTGAATTGAAAATAAATGCTATGGCTGTCAAATTTTAAATGTTTAAATGTTTGGTGGAAAAATATACTCTAGACTCTTCCTTTGGATTGATAGAGTCCACAGATTTGCAACAGCAAAAAAAACTTCACTTTTTTCCTTAATTGCCACCATGTTTGCTGTAGAGTTTTTGTGGCTCTGGGCATGTCCTCACAGTCAGGAGGAGCCTAAGTCAGACTGAATCAGTGCGATGGGTTGTTAGTCATCAGTATTAAACTGACCATTGCAGGACAAAGAGACAGGATGTCATCTGACCATTTGTTACAACCTTTTTTAATTTTTATTTTTTTAAAGAGAAATAAGGTATGCTTTGTAATGCATTTTGTGTTTTAATTTTTAAAGTAGATTTTATGTCCAAGGTGGGGCTTGAAGTCCTGACCATGAGATCTAGTCACCTGCTCCTCCAACTGAGCCAGCCAGGTACCCCCAACTCTTTAAATTACAGGTATCTACTTTGTGGTGTACTCTACCTATAAAGGGAGAGGAAGAAATGGTCATAGACACAGCAGCCAATTCAAGCAAGAACAAGAGAAGTGAGCTTTTTCATTGTAGACTCAGTGGAAGTAACATGAGACATGACCTAGGATAGAGCTGCTAAAATGTTTTATTGTTATTAAGATCCCATAATTAAATTATAACAGCCTGATCCTCCTGGTGCTGCTTCCCACAGTAAGCACTGGTATTGGAGGGTTGAACTGCCGTGTGGTGCAGGACGTCTCCTCCGATGTTACTGGTGGGACTCTGTTTTGTTCCCGGGTGGACTGAGTTTATAGTTCCCATCACACACGTGGGACTGACCGAGAAGGTTTTCAAGTACCATGTTGAATCTTACAACACTGTAATCTGTGCAGGTGACAATGGTGGAATTTCTCCAGTTTCTGACTGTTCTGGCTCCCGGGCCTTCTCTTCTCCGGGCTGGACTCCGCAGAACCTCCTGTCCTCCCTGCTTGAGGCCACTCACTGCGGAGTCTCTGCAGGTTCCTCACGGTAAGTGCTTGAGCATATGCACTGGGTGCTAGCCTAACAGCTCTCCCGCTGCCCGACAGTCTGAACCCAACCAGGAGAAAAGTTGGGAAAACATGAAAAGCTTAAGCCATTCGTCAATAATTTATGGCCTTCATTTATAAGGAATATATATATATAATAATAATCTTCTAGATGGAAAACTCCCTTTTTTCCAGCTGGAAAAAAAAAAAAGGAAGGAAGGAAAGGAAAGGAAAAAAAGGAAAGAAGGAAGGAAGGAAGGAAGGAAGGAAGGAAGGAAGGAAGGAAGGAAGGAAGGAAGGAAGGAAGGGAGGCACTGTCAGGCAGGTTGAGCTCTGTGCCCAGCGCTCGGTGGTAAGCTGCAGACCCCTGTGACGCCGCGCCCTCCTCAGCAGGGACAAGCCCGTGGGGTCACAGACGGGCTGAACACTGGGAAATGCCACATGACGTGAGATCAGCTCAGGGAACCGCTTCCCCGCACACCTTTCTAAGTGGGGGTGGGTGGCCAGAACCCAGGACCCCTTCAGGAGCATCCATCATTCCGAATGTCTTTGTTCTGTGTCTCAGAGCCGATGCGTAATGGGATCATCTCCTCTTGGGTCTACAGGGGTCAGCATTTTATGCCCGTCTCAGTGGGTATGCAAGGATTCATTAGCCAGGAGGGGGGATGGAGGCATCAAGCGTGTCTGAGACGATGGGGGCCCAGGGTCCCTAAGTGGTATGTCGTCGAATGGACATTCCTGGTTAAGCCTACGGCCTTCCCTACCCCAAAGGCCCTGTTTGATCCTCCAAGACTGGAGGTGTCATCACCTCCTCTCCCTTCGCAGACAGAACAAAGCCCCCCCAGAAGCCCAGGCCCTGATCCCCCAAGGCTGCAGGTGTGCTGTGCTACACGCAGGGGGGCTTTGCGGGTATAATTAAGGTTAGGGGCCTTAACATCGGCAGGTGATCCTGGATCTCCCGTGCGCGCCTCACCTCATCCCATAGCCCTTGCAACAGAGCACCGTGTCCAGCTCCCTGGAGAAGGGGGGAGTCAGGGTTGGACGTGAGAGAAGACCCCTGCGCACCCTGCACCTCGGACTTTGCCCTCAAGCCCCCACGCAGGCAGGTGGAGGCCGAGCGCAGCTGACAGCCAGCGGGGGAGAGACGACTGCATTCCCGCCAACACCGGCGAGCCTGGAAGGCGACCCCGGCTGGAGCCCCAGGGCAGCAGCGCCACCGGCCCGCACACCAGGGCTGGCCCACCACACGGTTCCGAGCCGCTGCGTCCGAGGCATTGGCCACAGCAGCCAGAGAGCGACACGCACCGGGATGTTCACTCGGCTCCACATCGAGCACGTGCACGGCTGCACCGTGGCCTGCGTCTGCGTCTGCTGTATGTGCAAGGACCATGGCTGTGGGAGGTCCCCCCACCGCCCGCCCCCCCCTGCAGGGAAGGCAAGATGGGGACACCTGCGGGCTCCCTCCCTAGACAACAGGGACCACGCCAGGAGTGCAGCTGCTTCCGCTGCCCACGTGCGTGTCCACGCTGCCATTCACCAGCCACGGCGGGGGGGGGGGTGGGGACCAGCTACTCCGTCCCCACACCCTTGCCTGCACAGCCTCATCGTGGATTCACCATAAGGCGGCACAATGCAGCTGTGTCCCAGATGTGCTCCCAGCAGACGGCGGCGCTGCTGCCACCTGACTTGCCTCGGTCCGTCCCGGGCCTTCCCGGGAAGGTCTGTACTGCAGCTGAGAAAACTGAAGGATGAAGAGGTAGGAGGGGCAGTTAGTGACCAGTGCCAGCTCTTCGTGCTGGGCTCCTCCTCTCCACTCTGGTGGGGCTGATGCAGTCCCCGTGGCAGGCAACCGGCCGGGTCGCAGGTCACCTCCCTGCACCCAGCAGCTTGCCATTCTCCCAGGCCCCCCGGGAAGGGCAGAGGAATCGCAGGGCGGCGATGTGACCTGCCCAAGGCCATGCGACAAGGGAGGGCACCCCGGAAAGATCTGCTTTTGCCGCGGGAGCCAGCGACCTCACAGCCCGGTCCGTCTGACGAGGGGCAGCAGCGCGAACCGCCCCCCTGCCCTGGGCCCCCGTTCCCCCCGCCTCAGCCCCGAGCCTGACCTCGCTGTTGCCCAGGTCACGCGGCCCGTCTACCCCCAGCGGTGTGGGGTCTGTGCGCCCCAGGAGCGTGCAGCGGGGCCTTCACGCCAGTGGGGGCTGTAGTGGCCTCAAGGCGGTTTTGCCTGGGGCCTCGGGGGAGCGGGGTGCACAGGCCTGGACGTGCCTGGCAGAGGCGGGTGGAGCACGGGCGGGCTTAGTGCCATTTGTTAGGAGGGCGACAAACAGCACAGGTGTGAGAGACACTGCAGGTCGGTGCGCCGGAGAGCAGGGACAGCATGCGTCCCCCCCCCCAAGGGTCCCTGCGGCGGACACGGCTGCTGTGACCCGGGCTCTGAGGAAGTCACTGAGTCTCCTTCCTCCCTCGTGCAGGCCTCAGGCCTGCAGACCCTGCACACACACAGGGCGCCACAGAGACAGGGACGGGGTGGAGGCAGAGGACGCCCGAAACCATCAACCCGGACAACGGACCCCCCTCTTGTCCTCGACTTTCTGTCCCTGCCTAGCCGGCCAGCCAAGGTACACATGTGCTTCGTGATTCACCAATGAACACCTTCCACCCTATTTCTGGATTTGAAAACCTGAAACTGGGGGCTCCTGGTGGCTCAGGCAGGTGAGCATCCGACTCGCGTTCGTGACCTCAGGGCCCTGGATGGAACCCCGCGTCAAGCGTCCTGCTCAGTGCGGACTCTGCGCCTGTCCCTCCCGACTCTGTAAATAAATAGATGAAAATTCTTTTTTAAAAAAAGCTAAAACATTGAAACTGAGTAGAGGCACGTGGACTGGAAGAGGCAGGCGCACCCTGGAGCTTGCTGGCGGGGAGGCCAGCGGAAGCGAGCAGGGGACCAGGGGACCAGGCCACCAGGTCTCTCTCAGAAAACGCATGTCCGTCAGCTGGAAGCTCCTTCTACCCCTTCTCCTTGCCCTCTGCTGCCCGGGAGTGGGGGGGGTGGGGGTGGGTTTTGGGGGGGGGGTGGGGGTGGGGGGGGGGGCTTTTGACCTGCAGAAATATTAAGAAGGAATTTGTGAATATGGGATTTATAATCTTCTCTTTTCCCAAAGGCTTAGCCTGTGCTGAAGTGCAGGCCAGAAGAGCCCGCCCTCGAAGCCCAGGTCGGTGGCCGAGACTGGATTTATCTTTCTGCTGGAAACAACTGAAAAAAAGAAAAGGACAAAGAAAGAGTTGAAGCAACAGCTTTGCAGACACGGGGTCCCAGTGAGATGCAGATCCCAGGAGCCCCAGGGGGTGAGCCTGCAGGTGCTTCAGCTAGAGGGCCTCAAGGACTGGCTCGGACCAGGGCAGGAGCTAATGGGGGGGGCTCACGGGCAGGAGACACGGAGGCTGGAGCCTCTGGGAAGGCTCTGCGGGGGAGGGCGTGCACCCTGGGGGGGCGGGAGGGGGTTCCCTCCCCACACTCCACCCCATCTGGGCCCGGAGACCATGGGCTCACCCTGCAGGAGACGCCCAGGGCCAGGGAAACAGTGGGGCGGGGGCGAAGGGGATGCAGCCCCCGGAGCTGCACCTGCTGGGTGGGGCCCGTGTGGAAGCAGAAGCGTCGTGCTCCGCGGGGGGAGGGGAGCCGTGCTGGGAACTCGGGGGGCTGTAGCCTCAGCACCCGGGAGTCATCGACGCTGTAGCCAATGCCCCGGATATTCCAACTTTTGCCTGATAAATACAAAAGGTCAGTCCCAGTCGAGCCTCAGACTCTTTCAAGCGACCTAATGAATTCCAGAACAAGGCTCAAGGATATTTAAAGAAATACAAAAATACCCAGCCCCAGAAAAGGAAAATTCACCGTGGGTGGTATCCAGTCAACTATTTCCAGCAAACAAACAGGGGAGGGGGAAAAATAGACAAATCTGACCCATTTTGAGAACAGAAATCAATCAACGCAAACCGACTCAGAAGTGTCACAGTTGTGAGGATTATCAGACAAGGATATAAAACCAGTTATCATGACACAGTTTATATTTTCAGAAAGTACAGGAATTACGGAGCAAGTAGAAGAATGGAAGGTATCTTAGTCATCAAACTTCGAAAGGTGAAAATGAACACATCTAGGATGAAAAATGCAGTGGTCGAATTAATGGTGTATTTAAGGGGAAACAGACTAGTGAGCTTACAGGAAATAGAAAACATCCAAAATTTTAAAATGATTTTTTTAAAAAGGAGCCGAGAGTCCGTGTGCTGCGGGACAGCATGAGGCGGCCTGACGGGTGTAATACGTGAATCTTTAAGCACGAAGGGACAAAAAAAATTTTTCAATAAATGAGGGCCAGATGTTTCCAAGTTTGATGAAAGTGGCAAAGTCACTGACCCAAGAAACTCAGTGGATTTCAAGCAGCAGGTGTACCAGGAGAAGCGCATCTCTCTCTCTCTCTGTCAAACAGGTAAGTAAAATCTTTAAAAATAAAAGAAGGGGGCACCTGGGGGGCTCAGCTGGTGAAGCGTCTGCTTTCCGCTCAGGTCATGATCCTGGGGGTCCTGGGGTCGAGCCCCACGTCGGGCTCCCTGCTCACTGGACAATCTGCTGCTCCCTCTGCCTCTGCACCCCCCCGCCCCGCTTGTGCTGTCTCCCTATATATATAAATAATACAATCTTAAAAAAAAAGGAGAACCACGATTTGCTGAAAATTGGCAAGGTGAGTGGGGGATGGGTGGGGAAGGGGAAGCAGGTGGGGCCTAGGAGGCAAAGCCGGCAACAGTGACCTCGGACATTGTGTGCTGACAGACGGGCCCGCTCCCGCAGGGACAGTGGAGCATCACTGCATCGTGCACGTGACCCCGGTCTGATATGCAGTCGGCTGAGAACCAGGAGGCCGCGTCCCCCCACCAAACCCCAGACCTCAGGGGGGTGGAGGGAGAGCCGCCCCAGACAGGCCCTGATGCTTGAGGAGCAGCAGGAAGCAGGGCGGAGGATGGGAGTGGGCGGAGGGGAGCCCTGGATGCCTTGAAGGGCTCAGGTGAGCAGCACTGGGTGCGGGGAGCTCAGTGGCTGCTGCACACCTGGCGGTGCCAGCAGAGGACTGGGGGGTCAGCGGCGAGGTGGGGGGTCCAGGGCAGAGTCCACAGGACGGGAGGTCAATAATGACACTTGAGCTCGTTGGAGCCCCAGGGACGGACCAGAAGGAGAGGAGCCAGAGTCACCTGCAGATAGCAGGCTGCTGCAGTAGTGCGATGTTCACAGCAGCGCGGCCGTCGTCGGAGGCCGCGTGGTGCAAGGCCTTGCACACCTGCAGGTTCACTGTGAAGGTGAACGGCCCCCTCCCTCGTGCATGGCAGCCTGGTGCTCTAGGCCATCATGTCGCAGGTGGAGTGGAGCTCGGTGCGGGGGAGGCCGGCGAGGGAGGAGGCAGGGTGACTAAGTCCTCCCCTGAGCTCCTGAGCTCCTTCTCCAGTTACAGTCGCCCTGGTCACCTGAGACAGCAGTCCTCCCGCCAAATCCCTTCGTTTCGCATGCAAATTCCAAGACGGGCCTCCCTGGGGGCAATTCTCTCCTTATCAGTCCCGGTGCCTCAGCTCCTGCCTGCCCCCCACCCCCCGCCTGCCCCTGGGAGTGTGTGGCTTTGGGCACCCTGAGAAAGGTGGGACCCGGGGGCCAGCACGGCGGTGGTGGCCGTGGTGGTGGTGCCAGCGGCAGGGAGTGGCCGAGGCAGGGAGGGCCCGGAGCGCTGGCCCAGGCTCGGGAGACGGTCCCCGGGGCGCACGACGGGGCAAGAGCCCGGGAGAAGCAAGGAGGCTGCGACCTCCTCCTGATTCCTGTGTGGCTTCCACTCTCGGGTTTCGGGGTCTCAAGCACAAAAGGTGGGGTGGGGTTGGAACCAAGGGGTGACCTTGCCACCCAAGGGGCATCACAGTCGGTCCCCCGATGGCAGGGATGAGGGACAGCGCACGAAGGGAAAAGAAGGAGACGTTGGCCCCCGATGGGTCTCGGCGGCGCCCGGGTCACGTCTCCAGAGCGGAGTGTGCGGCCCTGGAACTCTGCCCCCGGCCTTGCCCCTGGAGGTCGAGGTCCTCAGCCTCCTGCCATGGGGCCCCCTGTCCCCTCTACCCTGGGCCAGCCCGCCCCACCCCCTGCCTGTGTGGGCCCTAGGGCCCCAGTGCTGTCCCTGGAGGCAGCTGCCCCGCCACCACCAGCTCCCCCTCCTGCACCCTATTCTCTCAACTCAGATCCCATTCGGGGCACCCTGACCCCTTAGGTGTTGTGTCTCCTTGGGCTCCTTGGCTCTGACAGTCTCTCAGACGTCCCTTGTTTGTGATGACCTTGACAGTTTGCACGATTTTGGAGGATGCTCCTCTACTGGAACTTGTCTGGTGTTTCCCTCACCGATAGACTGCGGTGACGGGTATTTTGGAGGAAGACCACAGACGTAAAGTGCTATCATGACCCGTCACAGTTGACACTGACCTTGGTCACCGCACTGGAAGATGCTCTTTCTCCTCCCTCTCCAGGCCGTGCTCTTTGGAAGGAAATCCCTGTGCCTAGAATGCACTTAGGAGTAGAGGAGTTCTCTCCCTCCTCGAAAGCACAGCATCTACATGAAGTTGCTTAGGATTTTTCTGCCGGGGAGATCTGTCCTTCCTCCCCAGTTATGTTTGCATAAGCATATGCGTGTGTGCATCAAATATCACTACGGACACACGGAACATATACCATACGCTACGGTCCTGTGCTGCTCTATTTTTTATTTTGTGGCTCAGACTTGGGCCATGGCAGATTTTCTCCGTCAGCTTCTCTGTCCCCTTGACATCCATCATTACGGGGTCCTTCGTGTGTTTTCGGTTGTGGGTTTGTTTTCAGCGCTTCCGTACTTTCTGGCACTACAAGAAAGGTGCAGCAGGCTCGTGTTGCACATTTCCTGCACTGGTCCTACAACAGGCCACTTCTCCAAGAAGCCCTGAATCCCTGCGTTGGAGACGGGTGTTAGAGACCAAGATCTCAGCAGTGGGTGTGCTCGCTGGTAATGACGTATCCTTTCAGCTGAAACCACGAGGAAGGAGTTGAATGTGTACTAACCCCCGTGTGTACATAAGTCTGTGTTTCCATCTCTATCCACATCAGGCTGAAACAAGCTCATACTGCATCTCTGATCCGAATGGATCCCTCCCCAGGAGGCCATCCAGCCTGCTCCACTTGCTTCTCTGTAATTTCTCTTTAACCATAAGAAATCTGCCCATTTCCTTCCAGTCCAGCGCACATGGATAGGGGTGTCCATGGTTAACCTTCCCCCCAGGGGACAACGTTATCAATCACGGTGTGGTGCTTACTTAAACACACTCTCTCCACCTTTCGTCTTACAGACTCTATTTCCAAAGTTAGGTCACCACCTCGCCCTCTCCTCTTCAAGCGACGTTATTTCGCTTTAGTAGAATTGGGCCGTGTTGTCACAGTCTGCATTCCATTGCCTCATCTCCAGTGGTTTCCTTACACTTGCATACTTCAGTGCTTAGTATTTGGGCTGGAATGATCAATGTACTCACAGACCCCACCATGACAGTGTCGTAGAGAGTCTTGTCACCACCCTGGAGGATCTACTTTCCTTCACCAATTTGACTTCCTTACTGTGCCTCGCCAACCCCCTGCCCCCAACCAAATCCCTAGGAAGCACAGACTTTCTCACCACTACTAATGCTTTGCACTACCCAGAAAGTCACACTATTGGCATCTTACAGAGTGAATTTTCAAACTGGCAGCTTTCACTTAGAAATATGCATTTAAGATTCTTCTGTGTCTTTTCATAGCTTATATATAATTTTATGTTACTTTTTTTATGAATTTATTTTTTATTGGTGTTCAATTTGCCAACATACAGAATAACACCCAGTGCTCATCCCGTCAAGTGCCCCCTCAGTGCCCGTCACCCAGTCACCCCCACCCCCCACCCTCCTCCCCTTCCACCACCCCTAGGTTGTTTCCCAGAGTTTAGAGTCTCTCATGTTCTGTCTCCCTTTCTGATATTTCCCACTCATTTTTCCTCCTTTCCCCTTTATTCCCTTTCACTATTATTTATATTCCCCAAATGAATGAGACCATATAATGTTTGTCCTTCTCCGATTGACTTACTTCACTCAGCATAATACCCTCCAGTTCCATCCACGTGGAGGCAAATGGTGGGTATTTGTCGTTTCTAATGGCTGAGGAATATTCCATTGTATACATAGACCACATCTTTATCCATCGTCTTTCGATGGACACCGAGGCTCCTTCCACAGTGTGGCTCTTGTGGACATTGCTGTTAGAAACATTGGGGTGCAGGTGTCCCGGCGTTTCACTGCATCTGTATCTTTGGGGTAAATCTCCAGCAGTGCAATTGCTTTTCATAGCTTATAGCTCATTTCTCTTTAGCACTGGATAATATTCCATTATTTGGGTGGACCATAGTGCATTTACGCATTCACCTATTAAAAGATTATCTTGGTTTTGGCCATTTTGAATAAATCTGTTATAAACTTCCAGGTGCAGATTCAGTTCACTTGGGTAGATCCCAAGGAGCATGGCCGTTGGCACATATGAGAAGAGTACAGTTAGCCTTGTAAGAAACTTCCAGGCCATCTCGCAAAGCAGCTGCACTATTTTGCATTCTCACAGGCAGTGAACAAGAGCTCCTGTTGCCCCATCCTTGTGGACCCTTGGTGTTGTCAGCGTTCTGGATTTTGGACATTGTAATGGGTGTGCAATGGTATCTTACTTTTATTTTAAATTTCAATTCTCAAAAGACAACTAATGTTGAACGTCATTTCCTATGCTCTTTGCCATCCTTCCATCCTCTTTGGTGAGGTGCCTGTTAAGGTCTTTTGATTACGTTGATTTTTTTTCTTATTGCTGAATTTTAAGCGCCTTTTGAGTGTTGTGGATACAGGCCCTTTAAGCCCTGTGGGGCTGTTTTGGGGTTCCAGGGACTCTTGAAGGGGCATTAGTAATTATTGATTCAGTTTCTTTGATGAACATAGGCTTGTTCATATTATTTATTTCTTCTTTTATTTTAATTAATTAATTAATTTATTTATGATAGTCACAGAGAGAGAGAGAGAGAGAGAGGCAGAGACACAGGCAGAGGGAGAAGCAGGCTCCATGCACCGGGAGCCCGACGTGGGATTCGATCCCGGGTCTCCAGGATCACGCCCTGGGCCAAAGGCAGGCACTAAACTGCTGCGCCACCCAGGGATCCCTATTTATTTCTTCTTATATGATTTTGGTAGTTTGTATATTTTAAGGAATTAATCTGTTTCATCTAAGTTGTCAAATCTGTGGACACAACGTTACTCAAAGTATTCCTATGTTATCCTTTTAACATATGTGGGATATATTAGTATATATAGTATATAGTTGGCTGTTTTGTCTCCTCTCTGAGGTCAGGTTAGCCTGGACAGAGGAATGCCAGTGTTACTGATCTCTGCAATGAACTAGTGTTTGATTCTGCTAGTCATGTCTATTATTTTCTCGTTTTCAGTTCCATTAACTTCTGCTCTCATTTGTATTATTCCTCTTTTTCTGCTTAATTTGCATTTAAATTATTTTTCTCTTTGAGTTTCCAAAGTTATCAGACTTTTTTTTTTCTGTAAAGCATGCATTCAATGCTACGAAATCCCTCTAAGCACTGTCTCTCTGCATCTCACACATTTTCATTAGTTGTATTTTCATTTAGTTAAAAGTACTTGTATAAATAGTGGTTTTGTCTATTTCTCCTTGAGAAATATTGGATTTTGACTCATGTACTTTTTTTTTTCCCCTCACATGCTTTGACACCATTTTGATGTGTACAAATTTAAGACCACCATGTCTTTTGGGGAGAATTGATCCCCTTTACCATTACATACACCTTGTGTTCCTTGTTAATTTTTCCTGTTCTAAGTCTTCTTTGTTTGAGACACCTGGGTTGCTCAGCGATTGGGCGGCTGCCTTTGGCTCAGGTTGTGATCCCAAGGTCCAGGATTGAGTCCCACATTGGGCTCCTGCATGGAGCCTGCTTCTCTCTCTGTCTGTGTCTCTGCCTCTCTTTTTCTGTGTATCTCTCATGGATAAATAAATAAATATTTGAAAAAAATTTTTTGGTTGTTTGAAATCTATATAGCTACCAGCCTATAACTTCTTTTGGTTGGAGTTAGTGTGCTGTATCTTTTCCCACTCCCCTTTCTTTTAATCTATCTGAGATTTTTATATTTAAAATGCATTTCTGGGGGGGACCTGGGTGGCTCAGATGGTTAAGCATCTGCCTTCTCCCAGGTCATGGTCCAGGATCCTGGAATTGAGTCCCGAGTTGAGCTCCCTGCTCAGTGGGGAGTCTGCTTCTCTCTCTCCCTCTGACCCTACCCCCCCATGTTTGCTCTCTGTCTCTCTCTCTCTCAAATCTTTTAAAAAAATAAAATACATTGCCTATAGACAACATACAATTGAACCTTGTTTTTCTTACACTGGCCATCTCTGTCTTTTTACTTGGTACATTCAGACCATTTACATTTAAGGCAATTACTGATATTCAGATAATATCCGCAGTATTGGAAGCTGTTTTCTTTGTTTCTTCTTTTCCTCTATTTTTCTGTCATCTCTGATTTTAATTTACTCTGCTTTGGCAGACTTTAGCTGCTGTTTTCGGTGAGGCCCTAAAGGAAAATGAGAAGAGATGCCTGGGGGCCAGGAAATGTGTGTGCTCTTCCAGCTGGGAGCAACCTGACAGTATGGCCATCCAGGGAAACAGAGTGGAAAACAGTGTGGAATCAAGTCACTGATTAGTCTGACCCCGGGAGCAATACTACAGGAGCAAAAAGCTTGTTCACTGCATGATGATGGCCATGACAGCACTATCCACAACACAGGAAAACTGTCAGAAAACTCTTTCATAAATTATCTGATAACAAATAGTACCCATTATCAAGAAGAAATTTCAAAAGTAGTCACAGCTGGTGCCTAGCACAGTATCTTCTATACCAAAAGTGCTCAATATGTTTGATGAGTGGCCAAGAGGCTCATAACTCAGTGCCAAGTTTCAAGAATAATGTTACCGTGGGGGGGAGGGGGCACTTGGTACCTTACAAAATGAGAGTGTATAAGCTTACTTTTATTTTGGTGAAACATTCATAATTTTTTCCCTGCATTTTGTTCAAAAAGCACTTGAATAAAAACCAGAAAGTTGCTCAAATGTAGGTCATGTCCTTTGCCTATGATGTAGTTAACTAGAAACCCAAAATACAGTATCACTACCAAAAATAAACCTATGCACATGTAAATAATAAGAAAAAATATTGCAAGTTTTGGAATCAATGAGGATCACAAATCTGAAATTAAAAATTATTTAAAAATAAAAACAATTTAAAAAGTTGGATGGACCAAAATCCATTACATGTGTCCAAGCCCATGTAAACTTTTAGCTAATTATGTATCAACTAGGAGCTATTGAGATTGAATAAACCAAGCATTTTTCTTAAGAAATAAGAAAATTGGCAAATAAGTAAAACAAAGGAATGCAGTATGAAATACTTAAAAAATTGTTACAATAAATTAAAACCATCTCAGATAAAGATTCTATTCATGAAACAAAAATGTAGTTCTGTCACACAAAATATATTAAAACTCATGCAAAACCTAATTACGAAAAATAGGAGAAAAGATCTGTGTATATAATTGTCATTTTATTTTATTTTATTTTATTTTTATAATTGTCATTTTAAAAGTTCATGAAAAATTCAAGATACAGTAAAAAATAGAAAGGAATATCATATACAATTAACATTGAGCAAGAGAAAAAAAGAGAACATTTGAATAAATGAATAAAACGGACAAAACTTTGTCATTAAAAATGCCCAGGACCAGATATTTTACGAGTGTGTTTTAGTAATCTAGCATTCTTGTGTTATTCATAAAGTTCCCTGGCATGGAGGATGTTTGAAAAACTCCAGGCTTGTTTTACAAAGTGGGACAAAGCCGGCTTCATGACCACGGAGCAGGATAAGAGAGAGGGGAGTGTGGGAGGGGGAGAGGAGGGGGAGGAGGGGAAGGAGGGAAGGGGAGGAGGAGGAGAGGGGTGAGTGGAAGGAAATTACTTGGTGGCTTTCATTATGAATCCAGAGGCCAGAATCCTAAGAGACTCACTACTGCAGTTGCTCATCATGGAATTTAGTGTAATGGATAGAAATACAATAAACAAACAGTATTTTCTTCTACAAACAAGTTTGAAATATTTGGCAAATTTTAAAAATTGTGGTTGACCCATATAATAGACATGAAGCCGTTCAATGGAATTTGCTACATACGTGTATACTCACAAACGCAAAAATGATTTTCCTTATAAATTTTTACTTGCAAAATGCACGTTGAAGAGCGACGTATCTATAATATGATCACGTTATTAAGAACAATAGCATAGGGAGGAACAAGTTTACTTTCTGCATGTTTGCACGTGTCAGCAGATATATGCAAACCATGCAAACTGTGTGTGTGGTTTGGAGGATGTACCCCAAACTACAAGCAGCAGTTAATCTGAGGGTTGAGGGTTGGAGATGACAAGAGAGATTGTTCACATGCTGGGTTTCATAATTATGTACACTTAGAAGAATTGTGGTATTTACTTTTTATCTTATGTTTTATTTTTCAAACGTCTTAAATTTAAAATCGAATGCTCAATTTTATCACAAACGCAAATTTACTGTGAAAACGTAAAAATAATTGTCCACGACAACAGGGAATAAGACATATCATTTGAAACACAGTGAGCATTTAGAAACAGAAGTTATTTTTATCAATTTTCTACTGACCAGTTTTATTATTTTGCATTTCTCTAAATACAAAATGAAATGGAGAAATAAGAAAGGCTTGGGTTATATAAAACCGTCTTAGAAACGTAAAGTGATTTGTGTTCAGAGGTGGAGAACAGTGCTACATGTAAATGTGGTGCTTCTTTAAAAATATCCACTTAAGGGAGAAGAGAATTTATTTTCTTTTTCTCTCACTTATTAAGATTACAATTGTGGAAAATTTAAAAATATTATTCAAGTTGTACCATCCAAAATAACTGTTCTTAGAACCCAAGTGTGCTAAATTCTGTTCCTTCTTTGAGGGCTAATCCCTCCTACCCCATGGCCTTAGGACATTGCCGATCTTCCAAGAAAACACACACAGCCAGAGTGTTGCTGTTAGCAGTATTGCTGCTCTAATAGTAAGTAACAAATCTTTTTTGTCGCTTCAAGTGATCATGTTGCATTTACCCAAAAGCTGTCCTTGATGGTCTTACTCAAGGAGGCCTCGGAGCTTCTGGCTGCAGGTGTACAATAGCCCGTTCACATGTCAGAGGAGTTGTTAGAGAGTCCTGGAGGTTTGCCTGTATCCATAAAGGGAATATTTATGGTCTTATGGGGTAACCTCAAGTCATGGGATAACGTTCCTTCCTGTATGTCAGTCCTCTCTTCTGGCTCTAATTTCTGGCTCTTTAGGAAGTGTATCCTTTAGATGTTGATTTACTGAGGACCTGTTGGTGATAAATGCTATGATGTATTTGAAAAGTTGCCATGGTTTTAAAATATTAATCTTTCTGGGGAGAAAATTGGAGATTACCAGTTATCATCTCCTAGTTTCTCAACAATATTTAAAGTAGAAAGTAGAAACTTGGAATGATAGAGATGCATCTACCATACGGCTACTACTAATTTTGCAATCGGTGTAGTTGTTCCTCTGTTGGCATGTTTGTTTTCTCTTTCACTGTTTTTAAGACTTTTTTTCGGCTTTGATGTAGTGTAATTGACAAATAAAATTATAATATAATGTGTACATGATAATTTCATATGTATATGCGTTGCAAAAGGATTCCTGGCATCAAGGGAATACATTGATCATTTCACCGGCTTTTCCCTTTTCTCTTTTTTGGTAAGAACACTTAAATTCTACTCTCCTAGCAAATTTTAAATGTACAATACAGTGTATAGACACAGCTACATGCTAATACCTTACTTCTCTTATCACTGCGTGTGTGCCCACCTACCCCCAGCGCCCCACACCGGCCCTGGCAACCACCTTCCTCTGTGTTTCTATGATTCAGTCTTGGCAGGTTCTGCTTCGAGGAATTTATCCGTGACTTCTGGGTTAAATCATTTGCCAGCATATAATTAATTGTTCATAGTAGTTTCTTATGATCCTTAGTATTTCTTCTCATCAGTTGTAGTATCTCCTCTTCATTTTATTTTATTTTTATTTTTTTGTTGAAAAGTCTTTTATTTTTTTCTTTTTTTTATAATAAATTATTTTTTATTGGTGTCCTCTTCATTTCTGATTTTATTTGAGTCTTTCCTGTTTTCCTAGTCTAGTTAAAGATTTGTCGGTTTAAAAAAACAAACAAACCTCTGTTTCATTGATCTTTTTCTATTTTTTTCTGTTCATTCATTCCTTTGATCTTTGTCATTGCTTCTTTCTCCTAACTTTGGACTCAGTTTGTTCTTTTTCTAGTTCATTGAGGTGGAAAGTGAGATTGTTTATTTGAGATCTTTCTTTTTTTCTTCATGTAGGTGTTTATTGCTATAAGTTTCCCTCTTAGAATTGATTTTGCTTCATCTCATAAGTTCTAGCGTGTTATGTCTCCACTTTGTAATAAGCACTTATAACACAAATCCAGAAGAATCAGTTAAAGAGACTTGTACTCTTCCCTAAAAGAAATTTGGAGATTTCTGCATGTGTAGTATATAGGAATGTTATAATCAATGCTATAAAATAATCCTTCTCAGAGCGGGAATTTGGCTTATTCCTCAGAATAACAGTATCTTTGCCTGAAGGATGAATGGTGATGAATGGCAACACTAAATGTGGCAACATTATGGCAACACTAAAGTAGGTTTTCTCACCTATACACATTTTACACATTTTCATATGAACAGTAGACATTCTCACATAGTAGGTGCAAACGAAGACATTTTCTCTGCTATTACAAAAATGTGATAAAGCTTACTAATAGAATTAAATCAACTTCATTTGATATATTATCCTTTTTTACTTATTGTAAGATTGCCTTGTCAAGGGTTTTTCTTTGTAGTTTTTGCATCAAAGTGAGGTAGTCATGATTTTCCTATCTTTTGTTGGAGTAGTCAGATTTTTATATCAAGGATAAAGCTCAAAAGATAAAAGAAAGAACTGGGAATTATTCCCTTCTTATCTATTTTCTTGAAAAATTTAAGTAGAATTCAACATATTTATTCCTCAAGTATTTAAAAACATTTCTACTGGATTTTTTTTTTTTTTTTTTTTTTGGCCAAGATGATTTCTACTATAAAGTCTCTTTCCTTCAAACCTAAAAGATTATTCCAATTTTCTATTTTTCTTGGATCAGCTTTGCTAAGTTGTGTTTCTTTAATAATTTTCCATTTCTATCAAAACTGATAAATATATTGGGATAATATATGATTCTACAACCTTATGACATAGGTCCTAGGTCATATGGCCTATAACTCCAGTCTCTAGAACTTCTTTGGCTCTGGTTTTGTTTTTTCCTGCTAGTTATTGATTGATAGTCTTGTGTCTCCTCATTTATCTTGCCATTTTTATTGCCCAAATCATTATTGAATATAAAAAGCTATAAAAATAATTTGGATTCTAGGATAATGGTTTATTCATTTAGAGAAAGTTGATATCTGCATCTGGCACATGGAGAGGGATAGAAACAGTGTTGAATCACCTTAAAACCATTTCCAAGGATTGAGAGTATTTGAAACTGGGCTTTGTTCCTTATGAGACTCAGCCACAGCTCACTGGCCCTCACACATCAGGTTCAGTCCTCTGGGGTATCCTCCCAAGGCTGCTGGGTTGGACGTAGATCCTGAAATCCTGATTTTGTCTCCATGGCCTCCGGAGTCTTTCCCATGCTCTCCTCCGTTTCTTGGTCTCTCAGATCCTTTCAGAACCAGCCAATACTCCAAGTACTGTGGGGCCTCTGGCTTCCCCCAGCATCTGGCCACATAATCCATCTCTGCCTCAGCAGACTCTCCAAGACATTGAGATTTTCCCTGGTCATTGTCATTCGCCTTTGCCAGTGGTCACAGTGGGAGGGCTGGTCCAAATTGCCAAGTCTCCAATGAAGAGAATCAGAAGACCAGGAATAAAATTTCATGGGCTATGAAAACACTTGATAAAGTTAAGTGACTTAGATTAAAGAATATTTCCTTGGTGCAAATTTAATACATATAAATATTTTTACATACTTCGAAAGTTTAACAATATTCAGAAAATTAATTGGTATAGCCACCAGTAAACTTCACAACAATTCAAAAATCAAGGCAAAAATATTAAAAAGTAGGAATAAATACTTAAAAAGATGAAGACAGATTCTAATTCCTTCAACCAGTTAGCATGGGTTGTTCTAGGTCCTTACAACTCATATGATATATTCAATTCATAGTCCTGCTCGGTCCCACCCTTGGCCACTTTGCTCTTTCTGAGACACTTTTGCACTTGGATCCCAGGATGCCACGTTCCTATTTTCCTTCCCCAGGTCACTCCTTTTCAGTCCAAACTGGCTCCCTCTCCTCCTCCACCTCTGAAGACTGGGATTCTCTGGTCTCAGACTCTCGGCCCCTTGCTCTTCAATCTGCCCTTCCTGATTGGCTTCACTTACCTCCTTGCTTGACGTGCCACCTCTAGCTAAGTTCCTCCACATTCTCTAATCCCTCCTATGAGTCTCAAAGCTAGAAATTTGCTTAGAGGTAGACATTCTCCCCCACAAGGTCAACCAACCTGCCATGTTGATCCTACCTGAAACACAGGACACTGGGCCACAGTGATTAGACTCACCGACTTAGAAGCGAGGTTCTGGGTTCAAATCTTGTATGTCACTGAGTAGACTTGGGGCCATTATACTCAACTCCTCTGCGTCTCTCTGTCTGCAAAATGGAGGGATTTATGACAGCACAAAACTCACAGACATTTTGAAAGGAGTAAGCAAATTAATATGCATAAGTCACTTTAAATAGTTCCTTGTCTGTGCTAAGAATCACACCGTATTTTGCTATTATTATAATTATTATTATTATTGTCAATAATTTCATTATCATCTCACCATTTGCTTGGGATGAGACTTTTTATTTGGGGGGGGGGATGGGATGAGACTTTAGAGTTACTTGGTACCACTCTCCCTGAGGTATTCAAGCCATGAAGACAGCTTTCAACACATATGCCTGATTTGCCCATTTGGAGCACCTGCACCTCGCTGTCCATCATCTGAGGACAACTGGACAACTGCCCCAGGTCCTCACTGTGAGCATCCCTGCTCCTCTCCCTGCCCTCCTGCGTTCTGTGCTGCACCCACATGCCATAGTAACCGCGTACAAATGTCAGACTTTTCTAAACTTTCCCACCACACCAGGAATACAATCTGGTGTCTTCGCCAAGGTGGGTGGGGCTCACAGGCCTGGCTCTGGCACCCCGTCCACCCTGTCCCACCATCTGTCCGGTTCCCAGACTCTCAGTTCTGGTGGGGGGCCTCTATTGGGCCTGAGGTCTTTGCACTGCTGTCCCTTCCCAGGCGTGTTCTTCCCTCGATCATCACCAGAACTTCTGGGCTCTGTGTGAGTGGCACCTGCCTCTTCAGGAAGGTCTTCCCTGACACGCTATATGGAACTTCTACCCTACCGTACATTGTACCATTTCATTTGTTTGGTGGTTGTTTACTTTACTATTATTTATTGTCTATCGTCCCCACTGGAAGGCAGTTTGTGCAAGAGGAGGGTCATCGTCGGTCATGATGCCCCAGGACACGACGTGGTAGGCTCTCAATAAATATATTTTGGATCTAAAAAGGTCTAAAAGGTAAGTTGTGGTTATTTATTTTTTCCAAAAATCATAGAAAGTAGATCATCCTACCCACATGTTAATGAGCTAAAATCCAATGGGTGACTGGCGCAGGGACACACAGTTGGTAAATGATGGAATCAGACTGATTATAAATACAAATTTTTATATTTATATTAAATATATTAAAAATAGTGAAAGGGAATAAAGGGGAAAGGAGGAAAAATGAGTGGGAAATATCAGAAAGGGAGACAGAACATGAAAGTCTCTTAGCTCTGGGAAACGAACTAGGGGTGGTGGAAGGGGAGGAGGGCAGGGAGTGGGGGTGACTGGGTGACGGGCACTGAGGGGGGCACTTGACGGGATGAGCACTGGGTGTTATTCTATACGTTGGCAAATTGAACAGGAATAAAAAATAAATAAATAAAAATAAATACAAATCTTTTTGTCTTTTTACCATTCTACCACCCACTCCAAGCGATGTTCCCTCTTGAAGGTTGGGTAGGATGTAGATTTGTGGAAATAAGCTTGGGATGACCAGAATAAAGATAAAGAACTTTCTGAATTCACAAAAATATTTCCTCATCCACAGGGAAAAAATGGAATTTATTTAACTGACTTTTGTATAATGCATATTACATACACTCTCAAGCACTTCCAAACGCTAACTCACTTAGCCCTTGTGATAAACACATGAGCTTAGTATCATTTTGCTGACCAGGAAACAACATGTGTTACCTTAGCACCTCACTCGGGTACCCGGGGTGGTCCCCTCCAGTGGCACAGACCCCCTCAGTGTCCTCAGGTGAGGACACATAGAGGGTATGACCCCAATAAGAGAGACTTTCTTACTTTAGAAAACTCAAAGTTCACTTCGAAGAGCAAATGCAAAGCAAGGAAATGCATTAACATTAGTCTTTATAAAGCTCTATCTAAAAGAAAATCAGTAAGGGGAAATGATCCATATTTGAACTCAGCTGGGTCTTCTTTGCAAACAAGGTATGTACCCAACTCTGTTTCCCCTGTTACCAAGCCCAGGGTGGGGACAGTCCCAGGATACGCCAACCCCACAAGCCCAGAGAGGAGTCGAGTCGAGTCAATTCAGTGCTGAATCAGGCACATGGCTACACGCTAGAGAGAAAATTGTAAAGAAATCCAGCGTAAACTCCACCCCTTGGGAACGCACATGATAGCGAGCCTGGTAGTTATGCACACAACTGGCCTGGGCCCAAGGATTTGATGTTCGTCATATGTGGAAGTGCAAGCGAAATTTTACACATGGAAACACAGGAAAATGCATCAGCACAAACTGGAAACTGAGGCCATGCCTTGTATCTTGGAGGAGCAGCTTGGATGTGGAGGCTGCACGGAAGTGACACCAGAGCCAGGATGGAAGGCTGTGTGGTTGGTTTACCTGCCACGTGAGAAGGAACTCCATCCGCGACGTTGGCCCGAGAGCAGCGCCCTGTCACGGCCCGGCCTTCCTAGGCCATCAGTCACCTGTCCCCTCCGCAGTCCCCACCTCACTGGGCTTTATGTGGTGCCAGAACAAGCGCACTTCAACACGATAACCTCCTACTTTTATTGAAATGTGACGTCAACAATCCAGTGACACTGAAATCTTCCCTGAATCTCCGTGTTCGGGTTCTCTTTCTGTAATCTACAGTCATTTGACATCACAGGACACCCAGATTATTTATATGGACAAGGAGGGGAAAAACATAAAGATCTTCGTGTTTGATGTACCTACATATTCCATCTTAGTGTCATAACTTTTTTCTTTTGTTCTTTTTTGATCTTATTTTCTTTAAATTTGATTAATTAACATATCATGTATCATTAGTTGCAGATGGAGAGGTCAGTGATTCAGTGGTTGGGTGCTCATTCCATTTGCTGTCCTAACCTTTTAACCGGAGCCTCATATACCCCGTAAGTGTAGAGTCAAGGGGCCGCTGGGACATTGTCGCCCACCGTCTACATCAGGACATAAAGGGCAGTTAACACAGGCCTTACAGCCAGGCCATGCAATGATGCAAAATACTATAAAGTCAGATTTGCAAAGATTCTAGTGGCTGGAAGAAGGGAGAAAGCACTGGGCACTTCAGAGGGTGAAGCATGATGCCTGCCTTGGGGTCTCCGGGGACCACTGGGCCCCATGCAAATGGTGGTTCAGGGAGGAGGTTGGGGGGCCACAGGGTCACGACGTTATCTCAGAAATGGAAATACCCGGAAAGCTCTGGATAAACATCCAAACTGAGCTTCGGCAGGTTGAACTGAACATAAGTGTGTGATAAATACCCAAGGATGGGATGCTCTGTCCTGCCAGCCGTGCTTGATGCGCTGGCGTGGGGTCCTCCACAGGTGGGGAGAGGAGACTCTGGATGCTGAGGGGGTCTGGGAAACACTTTAGACAATGCATCAGCAAGGGCCTGGCATGAAGGAGACAAGGCTGGGTGGGAGGTGGGAGCCGCCCTCCCGAGAAGGGGCTTGAGGGTGCCACAGCAGGGAGTCAACGCACAGCGTGTTCTGTCAATGGGAACGCTTCCGCTCTCAACACAGACTTTGTAAAAGAATGGGGTGCGGGTAGGACTGGAGCAGGGTCTCAGGAGCGCTGGCCGCACACTGGGGTTTTCCACACTGAGGTGGCGATGGCCTCTGGGGTGGGTTTGCAGCCCCGCTGCACGTAGGCCTTAGCTCTGGCTTGGGGCCATAAAGCCGGTCACCTTACCCGCCCATTGTCTTAGACCCCCAACAGCCTCCCAAGCCTCCTCTTCTTGCTGGAAACACCAATCATCTCCTTCAAAGGGATGGCTTGATTTTGCTAGATTATCTTCGGCATTAGTCAGCTTTATAAACTTAATAGTCCATTTATTATCTTGCATTTTGTGTTTGTTTTAAGCACATAAGGGTCAAGCACTCAACTGCATTTTTTTGACTTTGGGGCCATATCATGTGAAATCACAGATACCCGGTGTGGTTGGGTAAATGTTTGCCTTCCAGAGTCAGCCTAAACTAAGTGAAAACAACAGTCCTAAATATTTTCTTTGCAGAATGATCATGATGGCTCTCTCGCCCGAAGTCTTAATCCTAATCTTAAATATTTGCTGTCCTAAATTAAGGAAAGCTATGTCTGTAATCTTATTATCTGTTTTTCTAAATACTCATCATAAATGCCAAAGGGTAATTCTTCCTAGAAAAATCAATCTTTTTTGTGATAACACACAATGTGTTTTTAATTAATGCAGTTGCTGGATGCTGGCAGACGAGAAGCATCTTATCGTCACGTGCTGGGGGAATTCATGCAGGGTCCTGTCTGTGCATGTCAAGCCCTGGAGCCAAAGAAAAACCTTCTGTCATTAATTCTCTGTTTAAATAGCCTATTTATTAAGAACGCAGCCATCAGTCATGCTGGATAAGCATATCAAGATATAACGAGACGCCAGGAGTTGATGAAACACTTTGGCGGGGGCAATGACCAGTTTTGTTGTAAGAACTTGTGGTTCATCTCCAGTGTGGAGGGAAAAGAAGCCATTTGAGATTGCTCAATATTTTTGGGCAAAATGCAACTGTCATCTGAATCCAGAGATAGAAAAGAAGGTTTTTTTGTTGTTGTTGTTTTGTTTTGTTTTGTTTTTGTTTATTTGGTTTCTGTTTGCTTTGTTTTCAAGCTGCAAAGTGGTCTCTCGGTTGGAGAGCAGCGAGAGGGTCTTGGTTCGGTCACTTGTCCTTTTTCGTGGCTGATCCCTGGTACAAGTCACCTGGCCTCTCCTGAACTCTGCAAAACGAGGCCACAAACACCCATTCATGGTGGACACGTGAGGCCAAGTGTTAGAAGCACATTATGCATGATAAGGGCATTGCTATTCTTTCTTAAATCGATCAACATCTTTTACCCTTCCAGAAAACAGCATTCCTAAATGTTCATGAAAAGAAAGTTATCAGATTAGCCTTCATTGTTTCAGTTTCCAGATTTCAGGTTTTAGTGTAGAAGCCTGGTCAACAAAGCCTCCTTTCTTTTTTTTTTTTTTTTCTCCCCGCCCCGGAGAGTCGCCAAAATAAAATGTAGGCATGAAATGCAGGGAATTTTTTGATAATGGAGCAGAGAGATATTTATTGTTACAGAAAGCACTTCCTGAAAACATTTATAACCACGGAGCCAATAAAATGACAGGTTCAGAGATAAGGACACTGGAAGGAAACAGACCATTGCAACACGCGGCCAACTCCCTGCCACCATCCCTCCTTGTGTTCCTGAGCATAAATTTTACATGAGCATAACGAGTCAGAATAAAAGTTCCCTGTTGTTACTTACACAACAGTGACCAATTATAGGGAGGAGAACTCAAACTAATTGTTTTTAATTATGTCAATACGGCTTGGTTTGACTTGCCTCTACGATGGGATCATGTCAAAGCCGTCTCCTTCACGGTCTAAAGGATGAGACAGCTTCTGAATTATAAGATGCTGGGCTGAGCGTCCAATCCAGGGCAACACCTTTATAGGATGGACATGGGCAACTTCTGTAGAAAACGTACCTACAGAGAGATGACAATAGCACAAGGGTCCTCTATCATAAAAGCAACATCGACAGACGAAGGGATTTGTGAAGACACTTGAGGAGCTTGCAGAGATGCCAATGGATGGCCCCAGTGCTCGCGCTCACGGTCTCGGGCACAGCCTGGGGAGCAGTGACCTCTGGCGGATCCCCACTTCATTTCTGGGACGAGGCTTTTGAATCACCAACCTCGCTGCAAATGTTTCATAAACTGTCACTTTGCCCTACCGCGGTGACTCTGCAGGGCCCACGTGACCATCCCCGGGCCACCGTTCGCAGCCCAGATGACACCCAGTGAAGTCCCCTGAGTGCCCTCTTGCCTCCATGTACTCTCTCCCTTTCCAGTGAATTCCACGCCAGCGGAATCTAAAGCATCCTCCCTTTTATCCGCCCCAGATCTCTGGGCAGGACTTGCGTTGCTCAAGCTGGCCAACGTGACGTGGATTAAATGACAGAAATGCTGGGCTCTTGAGGCACACCGCTGGGTATGTCTTGCAGGGTGAGCAAAAGGCAATGCCAACGGAACTCGCCGTTCAGGGTAGGGAAACCGGACTTGGGGTCCACCGGGGTGTTACTCTTTCAGAGTGAGGAGTCTACTCACACTGATGGACCAAAGGAGAAGAGATGGGAGGCCAGTCATGGGTACTCAGCAGCTGGTGAAGGTTCTTGTGAACGTTGTATAGAAGGAAAATAACTTTCCGGTCTAGGGCTGTAGAGACCGGCTCATTCTAATTAGACTAAAGGCGCAATGCAGCCCACACCGCACGCCCCAGGCCTGAGCACAGACATCCAGGGCCGGGTCTGCAGACGGTGACGGCAGCTAAGAGGGGAGGGACCCCAGTCTACTCTAGGACAGAGGCATTTATGAGGATGCTCAGAAATGTTGAGGAGAGACTCAGGACGTCATGTTAAAACTCTGCTAATTCTTATATTTTCTATTAATTAAAATGAGAAGGAATCCAATTGTCGGATGTCAGCAATTAGCGTTCCCATGACACGATGAGTTCCCATCACTGTCGACTAAGGGGCGTGTTGAGTACTGACACATCTGGCTCAAGAGCCCCACTGCTGCGCTTATTCATTCTTATGCTCATTCATTCGTTCAACCCAGACTTAGTGAGTTTGCCTGCCAGGCAATGCGTGGACGACAGGGGCGCCCAGAGGAAAGACAAAGGAGTGAAGCTGTCCACGTAGCGTGGGCTTCCATGCAGGGGAGGAAATGGACCACAGCTTTTGCGTTTCTTTTGTATTTTGTTGAAAGACTTGTCTTGCATGACGGTTCCCGTGTTCGGCCCTGTGATGTTTCGGGACCGGCCAAATCAGAGGAAACAGGAGTGGGGATTTGAGGACGTGTCTGGTAGGAGACCAGGTGACGCGTCCAGAGATCTGTCCCACCTGACGCCCCTCTTTGGATGCATGAATCCCAGGGGTGGCATTGAACGCTTTTGATGCCAGAGATCATCTCGCAGAGAGGCGTGGGGGCCTTGATAACCAGAGGACACGTTACCCAGGAAATCTCAAGAAAACACGCCGGCTTTGTGATCTCGGCATCACCCTGGAAGTCATGCCCACTCCCCAGGCCAGAAGCAGCAATCTTGTTTTCAGAGATGGGGATTGCCCGCATGCACGATCCGCTCTTCCTATCGTTCTACAGAAGTTCACTTGAAGGATCTCCTCAATCTAATTTCCTGGATCCAAATAAAAAGAGAAATGTAAAAAAAATAATAAATTAATTAAAAAAAAAAACTAGCAAAAAACAAGAAGATGAAGCAGAAAAAAAAAAAAAAAACAACCCTCAACCAACAAAACGAAAGACAACTTTGCGGAAGTGTTACGTAATAATAGGTTAATAGTATCCTGATAGAAACATAAACATACCTCAATAGAGAGACCCGAGATGGTGTTATATAGCTTTGCTAAAAATAAGCTTCAGTGAAGAAAGAATCTGTATTTATAAACATTACTATTAACGTGGAAAAGGACAAAAAAAAAAAAAAAAAAACCAACCAACTCAACAGTTCGCCCAAATAGCCAAGTAAACTTGGTATACATTTGATTTAGGGAAATAAATGAAGGGAAATGAATAATAAAATAAAACAAGAAATGTAAGAAGTAACCGAGCTGGGTGAAATGTGGTTTGCAGCGCAGGTGGGAGGCCGGCGTGGAGGGAGGGGGCGGGGAGGCTGGGCTGCAGGGAGGCTGCGATGCTGAGTGCCCGGAGATGGCTGGGGGGAGGGGGTGGGCAGACAGGCTGGGGGCCAACATGCCCCAAACTCACAGGAGGGCCGCAGGGTCTGTAGCTTTGTCCTGTTGTAACACACCAGCAGAGGTAAGGGACCTTGGGAGGAAGGCCGAGACCCCTAAATGCCTCGGGGCAAAGGGGGGGCTCCCAAGGGTTCCCTGGATGCAGGCTCCTGGCAAACACGCACCTGCCTCGAGCTTCCTACCAGCAGCGAGCGAAGGGGTTTTGCAAGTGTGGCCAAGGTGCCCTATCAGCCCACCCTAAGTGGGGGATCACCCGGGCGCTGGGTCCGCAGCTGGGCGCAGAGGGGACCTGCGGGTGTGCCCTGCGGCCTGCACAGAGCCTGCCGTGGGGACACCCAGCTTGGGGGGGTGCGTGCAGGGGCCTCCAGGAGCCAAGAGGTCCCGGGCGACGGGGACTTGACTCCTGAGTCCGTGGAAATGACCTCTGGTGGCAGTGAGCATGCCCATGAGGGGCCCCTGGTCCCAATGGGGAGCTCGCCCGGCAGGGGCGGCCCTGGGCCTCGGAGCGTCCCACCTCTGACCTACGGAAACTGTAGGGCCGAGTCCACAGGCCCCTTTGGAGCTGGCCAGAACCAGGCTGAGAAGCCCACTCAGCCCCAGAGCGCAGGTGTTCCTCACGCTGAAGGGAACCCCAGGGCCCAGGGCTGCAGCAGGAGCCGTGGGGAAGCGCCCCGGGCCCCCCCTCCCATGTCCTGGGTGTGCACTGCTCCTCCGCAGGGTGGTGTGCAGGGGAGGGGGGCACAGGGAAAGCTCACCTGAGTCACACAGCACGGGGCTCAGGGCGCCGGGGACTGACTACGGGGCCCTGAACCCGCCCCAAGCTCCTCAGCCCCTGCCCGCGGGGTGGCCCAGGGACCCAGGCGGCCTCCGAGCAGCCCCGTGGGGAGCAGTCAGAGGTCAGCGAGGGGAGCCCCCCGCTCTGCAGGCCCTTGGGTGCTCCCCGACTCTGGCTGGGCGGCTTGGGCAGCCCGGCATGTGTCACCGGCTCAGCTCCCGACCCTGGGGTACCGGGATCGAGTCCCTGTGGGGCTCCCCCTAGGCCTGCCCTGCCCTGCTCACTCCCTGCTCGCTCTCTCAAGGGAACAAATACACGCTTTACATAAAGAAGGCGCTTCCAGAGGCGCTGGGGGTAAACGGCTGAGCGGGAGGCCTCGCGGGAAGGGGCGACCGGACAGGGCTCGGGCCCTCCCCCAGCAGGCCTCCAACACAGGCTTGGCAAGGCTGCTGGGCTGGGCCAGCCCTGGCCCCCAGGGGCTGCCAGGAGGGACCCAGGGCCGCCAGGAGGGGACCCAGGGCCGCCAGGAGGGGACCCGGGGCCACCAGGAGGGACCCGAGGCCACCAGGCGGGGACCTAACACCACCAGGAGGGACGGACCCAGGACCACCAGGAGGAGACCCGGGACCACCAGGAGGGGACGTGGGGCCACCAGGAGGGACCTGAGGCCACCAGGAGGGGACCTAGCGCCACCAGGAGGACATCCGGGACCATCAGGAGGACACCCGGGGCCACCAGGAGGGACCCAGCGCCACCAGGAGGGGACCCAAAGCCATCAGGAGGGGACCCGGGGCCGCCCTTGCTGTCTGTCCCGAACGTCCTGTCTGTCCCGTCCTGTCTGTCCCGAACTGTCTGCCCTGTCTGTCCCTGTCTGTCCCGTCCTGTCTGTCCCGAACTGTCTGTCCCGAACGTCCTGTCCTCACTTGGCAGCCGCCAGGGTGGCCCTGACTGTGGGCCCCGGGGCGCCCTGAGGACACCCCACCCTCCGCCCCCCAGCAGCCCTGTGGCTCCCCCAGGGACTGGAAGGAAAGAAGGAGACCCTGGGGTCGGGATCTCCAGACGGCCGTTCCCGAGCGCTGCCTCGGCCAACGGCCGCACCTGCAGGTGCTGGGGGGCAACTGCAGGCAGATCCGCCGTGGGAGACCCCAGTGGGCTGGGGACCGGGGCACAGCCAAGAGTCATTAGAAAAGTGAGTATTTTCTTTTTTTATATATAAATTTATTTTTTATTGGTGTTCAATTTGCCAACATACAGAATAACACCCAGGGCTTGTTTTCATTTGTGCCTTATCTCGTTGCCGCCCCTCCCCGCACGCGGGCTGTCTGGGCCTTGGCCACGCAGCCCGCAGCTCGGGTCAGCCCCTCCTGCCCCCTTCGTTTGCTCTCTGTGGATTGAGCACAAGAGCCGTAAGGGTCTCAGAGACGCAACTTTAGGGTCGCACATCAGGGCCCCTGGCCAGCGCTCAGAGCTCTCTGTGTCTGTGTCCTTCTCTCACCAAAATCCACTTTAAGAAAAAAATTATATAATATGCATGTGTGTATGTGATGCTTCCTTGTAGCTGAACTCAGAATAGATTTCCGTCCGTCCTCCGTAGCGAGTCCCAGTGTCCAGGCTGCACGGGGTGCGGGAGGGTCCCCAGGCGGGGAGGGTCCCCAGGTCCCCCCGTGTGAACCCGACAGCCTGCTGCTGTGGCCCGGCAGCCTGGACTGGGGCCCTCGAGGCCTCCTGGGCCCTGTCCAGGAGCAGAGGGCGCCCTGTCCTAGGGACACGCTCAGGGGCGCTTCCTTCCACCGCGAGCGAGTGCACTCCCCCCATCCCAGAGGCCCGAAGTCCCAGATCCAGGCCCGGTGGGGGGGGCCGGTCCTCCCCGGGCCCTCCCGGGGTCATCCCTCCGTGAGGGGCTGTGTCCTGATGTCCCCTTCTGATGAGGACGCAGTCAACGGGATCCTATTCATGATCTCCCTTCATCTGTGGCCCCATCTCCAAACACAGCTATATGCTGAGGTGCTGGGAGTTCAGGTTTCAAAATCTGGGGGGCCCCGATTAAGCCCCAACTCGAGCATCAGTCAGCTTTGCTTATAGCACAGAGGGGACAACAACGACCAAGGACCACTTGCAACGGAGGAAAAGTGTTTTTCTCTTTGAAAAAATTGAAGCCAGCAAGCGCGGATCCCTAAGGGGAAGTATTAGACGCTGCAGGGCTCTTGACGCGGCCGACGGGGAGCAGGTGTGTTCCCTGCAGCGCCAAGGAAACCAGGGGGAGACGGCCCGGGCCCCCAGCCTCCGCAGCGGTGCTCACTGGCGGTGCCCTGTCCCCCAAGCACCTGCGGGTGGAGGGGGTGAGGCAGGGAGACCGGAGGAGGCTCCATGTCCCCGGGGCCTCGGGCTCGCAGGCCAGAGAGGACACACAGGGAGTGAGCGCGGAGGCGGGCGAGGGGCCCTGGGGGAAAGGTGTAAAGTGGCCCCTGAGGTCCTGGAGTGTCTGGAGGGGCCCGAGGGATCTGGGGTCCGGTGGAGAGCGGGTGTGGGGTCAGCAGGGGTGCACAGCATGGTCTCGCACCCTGAGCATCGGCCTGTGCCAGCGGAGAGCTGGGGCACCTGCTGCCCGCTGGGCTGCCCTGCCAGCCTGCGTGCAGGCCTGTGCGTGCCGAGGTGGGGTCTGGAGCCCCGTGCCCTCTGTGGGCCCCTGGCAGGCACCCAGACGCAGGGCTGGGCGGCGGGCTGCGGGCAGAGCAGGGGCACGGGTGGGAGCTGCAGTGCAGGGCTCGGCGGAGGCCAGGCGGCCTGCAGGAGGGGCGCTCCGCAGGCCCCCACGGGAGGCTGGCCCGTCTCAGGAGCCCTCAGGGACGTGCAGATGCAGACTGTGCCATGGCGTGACTTTTAGAATTTTGGAAGCAAATTCAAATTAAAACATCAGGGTAGGCCAGCGGGACGGCTTTGTCAGCCCCACCGGGCACCTCTCTCCTGCTCCACGCGTCGGCCTTCAACACAAGGGCAAGTTCTGCTCTCCAGAGGGACCAACCGGGACGCCGCAGACGCGGCCACCAAGCCCAGGGCGACTCGTGCTCCTCATCAGGTCCACGCTGCTTTCTGACCAAGTCCTTTTCACCCTGAAGTTTGCACCCTAGGCTGACCGCAAGAGACTTCTCCTTCCGTGCTCGGCGCTGCCGAGCTTGGGGGCACCAGGCCCCCCTGGGCGCTGCCTCCCTCCTGGGAAAGACGCCTCAGGCCCCGCAGAGCTGGGCACAGTAGCTGGGGGTACTCTGTGCTCGTGGTTCCCGCGGACGGCACCAAGTCTCCTGGCCAAGTGTCGCTTGCTCCTGCAGGCCGTGCACCTGCTTCTCGGCTGCCACGGGCCATGCCGAGCGGCCTGCAGGGTCTGCAGGCAGGGTCACCCACCCCCAACACTGTCCCCACCAACAACCTGCTTCCAATATTCAGGTCTTTTCGGCTCCAGCGGCGAGGCCAGTTGCCAATGCCATTTCTACCCTTAGAAAAACGCGACTTCCTGCAGCTTTCTATTTCTCGGAAGGCTTTACCCATCTTATATACTAAAATTGAAATATTAAAGTTGTAGTATCAAAGTGACCGCAATGTTCTAATCTGTGCAAATTGTTCCGTAGCACATATTCTCGGGCAGCGCGTCAGTAATGAGGAAAAAAATCGCAAAATGTGATAGGTGAGGGAACTTCGTGAATTTTCCTGAACATCCAGAGATGATTCCTATTTGAACTCAAATGCATACATGCCTTCAAGTCTTTTCTGAAGACGGTCGCTGTACAGGTTCGCATGGACACAATTGTGCATCTCCACACCCTCCAGAATCACGCATGCAACTCTCCACGATTCACCATCATCTCTCTTAAGCCAGAGGTAAAACTGGGTACACTTTGCATATTCAGATATTAAAGAATGGCAGCAACTGTGAAGGATGAGATGTGGGGAAGACGTGCTGGTTGCGGGAGACCAGACTTTGCACGTGATGCTCACTCTGCGTGGTTCTGCAGCGTCCTTAGCACCTCAGAAACTCTGGCAGATGTGGTTTCGGCCTGTGATCCCTCTAAGTAGCAAGGATGCCCTAATGGCCCGCACTTCAAAGGGCTGTCGGGAACACCTCTGTAGGGCCCGAGCACCCGAGCACCCCAAGGGGCCTGTGGCCCTGGCATCTCATCACGAGGTGGCCGCGCTGGATCTGGTGCACACGCGGGCAAGCAGTGATGGCTCTCTGCGCCGCTGGACTCGGGAGGTGAGACCAGGGCCACGCGGACCCTTTCTGACTGTGACACGGCCTTAGGTGTCCTCGGGGCTGCTCCGGGACAGCGAGCGCAACCCCGCTGGGTGACAATGCAGGCACACTGTTCCCATTCCCTGCAGGAAGAGGGTGGAGACAAGCCAAGGCCAGGAGCCGCGGCGCACTGGGGACCGCTGCGAGCCCACGGGGTCGGCCCTGAGCGCGCGGCCCAGGACGGCTAGCTGCCCCCTGGGGGCTAATAGAAAGAGGCCAGGCCAAGCCGTGCCCAGGGGAGGCCTCTGACTCCCACGCGTCCCTGGGCCGAGGAGCCCCGGGCTGCTGCAGCAGGGGCCACTAGGCAGGCGGTGCAGGCAGGTGGGGGCCCCACGGAAAATGGGAGGGCTGTTTCCCCAACATCTGGAGGAAGGCCAGCCAGCGGGGCCGGACACTCCCTGCCCCAGACTGGCCCCCTCACCCAGTCTCTCCTCTCCGTCCTGTCTGCCCAATCCCGGGGAAGAGGGGGCAGGAGGTCCCAACCTCCTCAGGAGACCGTGATTTGTACACTGGCTCCGACTCTTGGGGTTCTCCCCACACCAAACAATTCCCTGGCACCAGTGGCCCTCTTGTGACTCGCCCCGACCCCGTCTACCCTGTGGACGGCAGGCCCAGGTGGGTCCCCAGCACTCCCCAACAGTCCAGGCTGTCACCCAGGTTCTGAGCCACCAGCCCTGACCGGAGGCCCCCGCAGCCCGTCCCTGGGTTTGAGGAGGTCAGAAAGGCTGTGCATGTGCATCCGCGTGTGTGCGTGAGGAGTGTGTGTGTGCATCTGTGCGTGCACGCGCCTTGTGTCCATGAGAGATGACGTGCAGGCACGTGCATGTAGGAGGGGAGGGCCTGGGGGTACAGAAATGGAGAGGACAAGGCTGGGTTGCCAGATTCCTGTTGTTCATTGATTTCTTTTAAGAACAGAATTTTGATTGGAAGCCTAATATGCTAAGCAGAGAAAATTAAGTATTTGTTCGTGGAAGTTGATGCTATGACTCGACAGCTGCATGTTTGCTAATTACGGAGCGGGGCGTGGGGTTATTTGTGAGCACCGTGTCCGTGTGGTGTCAGGGATGCAGTGGTGTCTCTGGGAGCGACGACCCCGATGTTTCTCCGCTTGGGTTGCACAGCACGAAGACGCTCGTGATTTCACTAGCGACTAGTTGTAAGTGGTAACATTTTACGAAGTATTTAAATTGCATTCTTAGTCTAGTTTTAACTAAGGATGTTAAACCATGGAAGAATTGTAGTAAAACTCACCAAAGTGGAATTGTTAGAAATATCTAGCAACCCCTCACTTACTTATCTCCGAGACGTTAAATTTAGAAGGACCCCATGAACAAGATACCTTGCCAGTTCACCCTTCCCAACTTGGAGAAAGGAATTTCTAATGTGACTTGTGACAGCAAAACAAAGTCACATTAATGTTTTAAAATCTCACAGATAATGAAGCATAGTTTCAAAACATAACTGTGCTTGGCCTCCATTTGGTGCCCTTGGGGAAGATTGGATTTTCTTGCTGACACCCTTCCCACAGTTGAAAATGAACAAAATTTATGATCTTGTTTTGCTAAATTATATTTTTTTAGATAATTAATGTTAGCAAAAGCACATAATCTAATTCAACCATGTTATGCTTGAATATGGCCACTGCAGTGTCTTTTTTCCAGCATACAAGTAGTAACACACGTGTGTGTGTGTGCGTGTGGGTGGCATGCCCTTTAGCAAAAGTAGCCAATGCACTTGGGCATGAAAAGTGTTTCAGACTCGCTCCTCTAATGTTACAACGGACACCATTCCAATTTCTCTGGGAACGTGCGAACGTGTGTCTTGTTCCGGTCACACTGCACTCATGTACTATCTGTAACAGATGACAGTCTGTTTTTACAGGGCTGATTTATATGGACATCTCCTAATTTACCTGTAGTCCTAGATGGCCCCTTTTCTTCTTGCTAGTTTTCCATTATTGCCAACAGTGCTCCCAGGAACATTTTTCTGACTACCTATGCAAATATATGTAAGGATAACGATAGCATAGATTACAAAAAAGACATTGCTAGATTAAAAAAAAAGTAACATTACCAAATCACACTTTAAAGATGTTGCACCAAGAGATGCTGTACACTTTAGAGCATTCCTGTTGTCACTGATAGTTTCTCTCCTCTGAGAAAGATTGATAATAAATACATGCCACACGAGAAGCCTTTGGTCCACACTTGATTCAGAGACCACCTACAACACACTGACAGACAAATTAACATGTAACATTCAAGAACTTGTTCTTTAAAAATGAAAAAAAAATGTAATTTGCTATTAGGCCAGGACAAAGATTAGCACTAGAATTGCATTTCTTGCTGTGGTCACACAATGTCTATAAAGTTTACACATGCTAAACTTGCATAGGCTGAAAGTCTTAGATAGATAATGGATGGACAGATGGTTAAATGGATGGATGGATGGATGGATGGTTGGATGGATGGATGGATGGATGGTTGTTTGGATGGATGGATGGAAGGATGGATAGTTGGATGGATGGATGGATGGATGGATGGATGGATGGATGGGTGGATGGAAGGATGGATAGTTGGATGGATGGATGGATGGATGGATGGATGGATGGATGGGTGGATGGAAGGATGATATGGATAGATGGATCGATGGATGGGTGGATGGGTGGATGGATGGATGGATGGATGGATGGATGGGTGGATGGATGGATGGATGGATGGATGGATGGATGGATGGATGGGTGGATGGATGGATGGATGGATGGATGGATGGATGGGTGGATGGATGTATGGATGGATGGAAGAATGGATGGAAGGATGATATGGATGGATGGATGGATGGATGGATGGATGGATGGATGGACTGATGGATTGATGGACAATGGATGGATGGATGACATAAAATCTGTGCAGCACCCCATCCTTCCTGATCTTGTAAGCATGTTCACAAGTTCAAGGGTATGTGAGGATATTGCAGAAGAAATTGTATTCAAAGTATGAACAACAATTAGTTAAACTGGGAGCACAGGTTATCTTGTTGGCTCCATCAACTAGTGGGACTGGGGTGTACCTGCCTGTGTGTGCCTGTTGTGGGTATTTTACTGTCTTTGAAAAATCACACATTTTCCAGGTAACTGAATGTCAACCATATCTTCACGGCCGTGTAGGACCCCACAGGATGCAGGCAGAAACCTGCAGAAAGATTGGGGGAAATCAAAGTCAAGACCCCAAATTTTCTTGAAAACTATGTAGTTCTACCTTGCACATATTTCTTAGATTTCATTTCATTTACTTTCAGAGGCAGTCGGATAAGTCAATTAAGCATCTTGAGAATAAAAATTACAAAATGTTCTTAGTAGTAAAAATGCTAAGACGTTAGCTCATCTTATCTATTGTATTTTCTACAGTTATATCTTCAAAGTCATAACTCCCAAAAAACAATGGACACCATCTGAACCACAGTGGAGCCATCCGTGTTGGTCTGTGAGGGCGCCATAACCAAGCACCACAGGATGGGTGGTCTGTACAACAGAAACTCACTTTCCCACAGTTCTTGAAGTTGCAAATTCTAGGTCAAGGGGCTGGTATGGCTGGGACTGGTAGGCTCTTCTGGAAAGATCACTGTTCCTGCCTTACAGATGGCACTTTCTCACCGGGTCCTCATGTGGTGGAGAGAGAATGTGTCTCTGGTGTCTCTTTCTCTTCTTGTAAGGCACCAGTCCTATTGTGCTAGGGACTCATCCTTATGGTCTTATATGACCCTAATCACCTCTCTAAAAGCCCCATTCCCAAACAGCCTGACACCACTGTCATTCTCCTTGAGACCACTGTCATTGTCCCTGAAACCACCATCACTGTCCCTGAGACCCCGATCACTGTCCCTGACACCACTATCCCTCTCCCTGAGACCCCTGTCACTCTCCCTGAGACCAGCACACAGCCTTCATTAACCCCCTGCTTCCACCTTCAGACCCCCCCACCCCACGCGGAGACCACATTCTTCCCATTGGTAGACAACACAGGAATCCTTGTAAAACAACATCAGGTCCTACTTTTTCCATCTTTTACCCTCCAATGTTTCCCCAGACCATTTAGAATAAAACTGAAAATTCCCATTTTGCCTTGCAATGCCCCCTTCTAAACCTTGCCTGCCTGCAAGGCCAAACCCCCTCACCTCCCAGGCACTCTCTGCCTCGTCCCTTCTGGTTTTCCTATAGCCCTCACTCTTCCCAGGGTCTATGCCCACTATGGGGAGCTGTGCTCTTGACAATTCACATGCCTCAGACTCGCTTCTGAGTCTTGTCACTGTTTGCTTGTCCACCCTGTCACACTTCCTGATTGGACTTCACAACTGGGGACATCCCTCTTGACCACGCACCAGAAGAATCCCCACAGCACTACCTATCACATCGCCTCCTCACATTCTCTGCACAGCACTTACTGTGACCTGGTGTTTTCAGTGTGTGTGTCCATCTGTGTGTGCGTGTGCGACTGAGAGAGACGGAGACAAAGGGATGGCCAGGGAGTGAGCACATTTGTCATTAGTTTCCTCCACAAAGGGCAAGAAGACATGTGCCTCCTCTCAGCCACAAGTCAGTCCCCAAGCTCACTTGAGGCAGGACTATTTGTGGAAGCCTAGGGCCATCCTTGAATGGCCCCACCCGCCACCCCTCCATCCCTGACTGAGGCAGTGCCGGGCTCAGCACAGGCTCCCCAGGGACACTGTGTGGCCAGTGCAGCTGGCGGTTGACAGCCTTTGGAGTCCTCCCCGCCCTTCATCACCATTGTGCCTCTGATGAACTGGGGGCTGACTGGCGTTAGCCCAGAAGGGTCACATTTGCTTTTCCAAGGGGAAGGTCAAACTGGACCCTTGACAAGCACAGCCCTCTTAGCCTTCTGAGACCAAGAGGCAAATCATCCAAACATTGGTGTGTGCCAAATACTGGTTTCAACCGAGGCATGGATGAAGCTCAAAGAGATAAAAGTTATGCTGAAGCATTTTATGTAAACTTGTTCTAGAGAGAACTGCAGTGCTGGCGCACTCGGCATGATAAAGATAATGAGGGACAGAGTGACAGGGCATGCTCACTTTTCCCCGAGGTCGACATTATCTGCAGGCAAAGTTTGAATTCTGTGCTTCCTTCGGTTGAGCTCACTTCCTCAAGGCTAATTAAAACAGTTGTCTGGTGGCTCCAGTGTCCATAGAAGCCCCCATTTACTGACCCTGACACCGAAGTTCCCAAGGAACACAGGACAGATGTCCACCTCTTTCCCCCAACCATCCCTGCAAACCCTGTCATAGTCCATAGAGGTCAAATGAGAAGCTACAGAAGATGTCGCCACTACTTTGCTGACTTGCTTTAAGAAACAAAAAGGAGGATTTAATTTTGAGAGGGCAAGGGGCCTGATTTTCGTGGCCTATCCCAAATTCTCTTTGACAAATCCTTTGATGAGTAAAGACATTTCCTTCTGCAGCATCATTTCTGGCGTCTCAGTCACTATTGAGTGGAGGCTGAAACTTGGTGCATACAGATGAAGGTCTGGAGAAGGAGCACACTCAGGGCTAGAGCCCAGGACCTTCAATAAAATGTCACGTCATTTTCCAAAGCTGTGGCATCAATTGAGACACTCAGGACAAGTTTCTTAGATCCACACTGGTATAGCCCGGCCCATTAATTCTTGCTAATCAAATACGTATGAAGCTGCATCTTGGCAGTTTGATCGACATGTTCATCCTTGCTAATGAGTGAAGAAAGTCTTCATTTTTGATCACTCTTCCTGTCTTGTTCCTCAGTGAATTGCTAGTTGTGTCTTTTGTCCATTTTTATTGGGTAGGTTTGTCTTTTTCTCATTCATTGGTACACGAAAGATAAATGGATGGATGGATGGAGAGATAGGGGTTCACAATCAGCTATATATATATATATATATATATATATATATATATATATATAATAAGTATGTTATCCCATTTTTAGCTTTTTTTTTTGCTTTTTATAAGAATGTTTCTGATAAGCAGATGTTTTTCATTTCAACTGGGTAGACTTCATCAATCATTTCTTTTTGTGATTAGTATTTTTTGTGTATTGCTTAATAAACTCTTGTCAACACCAAGGTCAGAATGATTTTCATCTCTGTTGCTTCTACCAGTTTCAAAGCTTTGCTTTTGGATATAAGTCCCTAATCCATCTGGACTTAATTTTTCTATGGTGGGAGGTAGACTTCTACTTCACAAATTCCATGTAGAAATACATTTTCTTAGTTCCATATATTATTTAGTTTCATCTTTGAAATAAGACCTCTCATGACACTACCACCATTTATCAAAATCCCATAGTCTTCAGTCTGTTTCTATAGTCTGTACTCTGTACTCTGGTTCATTAATTTATTCACTATCCCTGTTGCAAAGTCAGAATATTAATTGTTATGGTGTCATAATAGATCAGTTTGAGTAGTATCTGCGTTTGTTTCTTTATAGATTGAGAGCTCTTTGAAGATGGAGAATGTGCCTCATCCCTCTCCATCCCTCCAAGAAGATCCTGCTGTCTGACATATAAAATGCTCTCAGTAAATAACTTTCTGGCAATTTTATTACGTGATACTCCTCCTATCAAGATGTGGAGTCTCTGTCCTTAAATCACTGAAAATCTTGCCCTCAGAGTCCTGAACAACCACACAAGGAGCTTGATCACCCCACGGTGATCATTCTGAAGCCAAAGACACATGGAGAAGCCACATGGAGATACTCCAGTTCAAGCATTGGAGTGATCCCACCCCTGATACCAGGCAATGGAGGAAAGAATCCTTTAGGTGATTCTAGGTCTGGACACTAGTGGATGACCCTAACTGCTGGGTCTTCTCAGCTGAGGTCCCAAGTGTCATGGGTAAGGAGATGCCAAACATACCAAATTCCTGACCTAGGGAATCTAAGATTCTAATTAAAAGGGTGTTGCCTGGCACCACTATGTTTTGGAGGTATTTCCTATGCTGAAGACTTGCAGGCACCCGTTCACTGGAGCTGGAGGAGGTCCCAGTGGGGACAGGAATAGGGACAACAGCAAGTCTCTGGGACGCAAGGTCTTGTCGAGGAAGCCCTTCTGCTAACTGTACATCATGTTACTTCATGCACTCTTTCCCCTCTGCAAAACCACTGAATTCACTCAGTCATTTCAGTTTCCTTTTAGCTCTGTTGTCTCCAGCTGGAAACCAATCCAGCCTGATAGTCTTGTTATTTAAAGCCAGAATTCACTAGTAAATTCACCGCAGAACTTCCGTTTCCAGGATATGCCAATTGAATGGGTGCTAATGGTCACTGTTAACTGTTAACATATTTTATTTACTGGATACATAACATTCACCACCTGAATTTCTTAATAAAAATGTTTTTGTCTTTCATGAAGTATATTCTTAACACATTTGAAAGGATTAGGGAATGTACACAACTACTGGACAGGCATTTAAGTCAAATATAAAACTAAAACTTACATGAACTAGTTACATATGGTAGTTGACAGTGCCCATAACAATCATTAAATTCAGGCCTGGGTAATCTAGAAGCAAGGGCAAAACACGGCTAAACTTCATTGTCTGATAAAATTTGGCAGGCAAATGTCTGAACAATGGTCAGAATGTTCTGACGGGTGCTATAAATAAGAGGCATCAAGTGATAAGAAACAATAGAGCTTTCAAAATCTAGAGATAACCTCTCATTAATACTGACAGGACCCTGACAGATATCACAGTATTGCCATTTTACAGATGAAAATACGGAGGGTAACTGGTAGTAACTATAATTGCTTGAAATTACACATCTGCCCAATGCCAGGACAAAGACTCAAACATAGATTCATCATCCTAAAATCTACCTCACTCCATCACTCTTGCAATGAATTCCTAATTCAATTTAACATTGGGACCTCATGCCAACACACGAACCAGCCTGTGACCAAGGTCTTTGATAGCAATTCTGCAAAAGTGCAGAGATGCGACTTTTCTCTGCATTAAACTTCCTAAAAAGCTGAAATTACAAGTATCATAAAAACTCACAAAAATGATGCAAGTGTGCAGTTCACATAAGGGGGATGGAAAGGCTAAGCAAATGAAATTCAAAAGTGATAAAAAAATAATAATAAGCCCTACAGAACATTGAGGGGTAGATGGTTGGCCTGCTTATGTCCTTATTTTTCTCAAATATGAAACTTCCTTAAACCAAATCTCTGATAAGAATTGGAAAGCAAACAGTTCAAAATCGGTCTTTCTTGGCACATTGCAGGAATAAACATCATTAAATAAATTTATTGTGAGTCATTGCAACATGCTGTAACCTGCATGTACAACAGGAAAAGTGCTGTGTGGTCTGGCAATCTTTGGTGATGTTTTCATGAGCAAGGGGCAGGTGCCTCTCATTTTCATCGCACAGGCTATTGTTAATGTTGCTAAATTTTTACTTGAGCACGCATTAAACTTTGAATCCCCACAAATGTCCTCTTGATACTGTGGGTGCAGACGGGCTTGCTGCTCAGCATGCTCTGAAGGAGCCAGGGCGCCGCACTCTCCTCTCTTATCATTCCCCTTGGTGGACGTAGAGAACCATCCTAAACTGAAATGTGTCCGGGCGATTTTATATCATGTGTCTTCCCAATTCTTTTGGGTCCTTTAATTTATGTGACTGTCAGCAAATCATTGGTGGCTCAATAATCTTATAATTTAAGACTATCCACAAATTTTAAAAAACAACACAAAACAACAAAAAATCCCTCTTAAAGACTGAAAATAAAATGCTAAGAGGGATTTTTAAATCATCAATCATATATAGACTTACAAGAGATGATCTTTTTAATACTTTGCCTTGATTTACAATTTTAAGTTCTTCAGTAGTTCACAAATTCACGCACATCACTTTGTTCTAAGCATTCGAACAGGCTTTGTAGGAATCATGATAAAAATCCTGGGCTCTTCCCTGTATCTGTGTCTTTCTTTAGTTTCTTCCCTTTGCCTGGAATACTCTGTCCTCTTCTTGCCCTCCATAAGCCAGCTTTGGATAGCCCAATTTTTACCTCCTGTTGGAAATCTTCCCTAATTTCCTCAGACAGAATTGGGGGTCTTCCAAGCTTACAAGGCAGCTGTGGTCTTATAGTAGCAATCTGGACTTTTCATCTCATTCTACAAGTAGTCATTATAAACATCCTTCTATTGCTTGCCTGCTATGTACCGGGCACCACTCTAAGCCCAGGGAGAAGGCGATGAGACAAGGCAGCTTCCCAGTCCGATGGCGATTATACTGGAGCGATGGTCAACACACAAACCAACAAGAAACACATGTATAACATCAGCTCCTATGCATAGTGGGCCAGGTGGTACTCAGGGAGCCGTGACGGGACCCCATGAAGTGATATTTAAGCAGAAACTGGAGGCAACATCAAAAGAAAATTGTTCTAGGAGGAGGGAGGAGCAAAGGCAGAGCTTGTCAGGTGAACTGCAGGCAGGCTATTTGAGGAAGAGCAAGCAGCCAGTGAACTAAGGCCCTGTGAATGAGGGCAGGACTGAACCTCTGTATTCATACAGGGACAGCTCATGGAAAACTCTGTAGAACATGGTCAGCGTGTTGGGTTTCTCTCTATGCCCTTGGAGAGTGCTTATTACAGGGTCACATGGTCCAACTTATATTTTAAAAGAAACAGTTTGACCATTCAGTTGCCATACCTGTCACTGCAGCCCTTCCTCCGACTCCACTCAGTTTCTTTGTAACATTTCCTCTTCCCACTGAGGGCATAAAACTCTGTGCAATGTGAGGTATAAACCTAAAAACCAAACAGAAACCCTCTCGATACAGACACAAGGTAAAAGAGAATTTTGGCAGTTGGCAAAACAAAGGTTATGATTCAGGTGGCCGGGGTAGTGACCCTCTGGAATTCACACTCTCTGTTTGAAGCCTGGCAGACCAATGGTGACTGAACCTTACAAGCAGCACAGCCCCGTCTCCACTGAACATAGTCTCCAGTTGAACTAAATGACCATTCACCACCTCTCCAATGAAGGGAAAGGTAAACCTTCCTTCCAAGAACATATTATAATGTTTAAATACATAATAAAGGTCATTCTAAAAAAATTACTATTTACTTTGGAACACAGGAGTACATAAGCTATTGTTGAGGAAAAGCAAATAGCACAATCTGATCTACAGGCTACCTAGATTTTCAAGTTAACCAGAAAAGACTTTAAATTATTTATAATTAAGCATTCAAGAAAATAAGGAAAAATGATGGGAAAAAATAGTAAAAAGTGAAAAATTTCAACTGAGAAATATAATCTATAAAAATAATCAAATGATAATTCTAGGGGGGAATGCAATGTCTAAAATAAATAACTTATAAGATTTAACAAGAGAGGATCACAGGTGAAGTGGGATTATTTCTTATTGGAACCCAATCAGAAAATATCCAGTAGAAAATATCCATTCTGAACAGAGAGAAAAATGTAAGTACAGAAATGAATATAAAACAAAGATGAGACTTAATTAAAGGTCTAATCTTGCATGGGAGTCAGTCTCTAAAATGCGTCCTAGTAATGCCTCAGAGATACAAAGCTTTGTGTGATCACATCCCTTTTGGTGGGCTGAGTAGAGTGACTTGCCTCTGGGAAGCATAATAGTGAAAGAGATGGCATTCTGAGATCTGACTACTAGAAGACTGTGCTTCCATCTTGCTTACTCTCTCAACTAGGGCAACATTTATTCAAGAAAAACTTCTAAATCTTTGCAAGAACACTGAGTTTTGGAGAATTAATTCACCCTCCACTTTCAGACTCTTCCCCTAGCTTACCAGCAGCCTGGAAAATGATGGCCCGCCTTACTAGACCCATGCCAGCACCAGCAGAAAGGGCTTCATTCATGAAGAACTATAATAACTGGTTGTGACCTGTCTGGTGGCTTCCTTCAAAACTAGCCTGTAGGGCTTGTCTTTACCTTGTTTGTCTCAGAACTCACCTAGAGTGGAAGCTCCTGCCCGTTGGATATTCATCAATAGTACTTATAGGCAGATGTTTAGTCACTCCTGCTGCAGGTAGTGCACAAAAGTGAGAGAAAGAATAGATTCACTAGAATTTGGGGACAAAAGCCTAGAGAGTAAATTGCTTTGAGAAATAAAGGCTTTGAAGGGCTTTAGCACTTTTCTGAGAATCCAGAAGGCCATGTACATGCTGATGATGAGTAGAGAAGACCCTAGCCTCTCATCTGATGACCTTGAGGCTGTGCCAGCAGTAAGTGAGAGCTAAAGCAGAGTTGTGACCCCATTGACTGAGCAAGGAAGAGGTGCCCCACATACACACGTCATCACTAGCCAACCACTAAGTGAATGGAACAGAGACATCACTGGTCACACACAACAAGAAAACAGACTATATAGAATTTATTCAGAAAAGTCATAAAAATACAAGAAATAAGAACTACAGCAAGAGGCATCAGCAAACCCTTGAAAAAGAGAAAGGAGAATCTGATTCCCAAAGTCACTACATCATAATATTCAAAATATCCAGTGTTCAACAAGATATATAGAAAGTGAGCGAAGAAATAAGGAACATGCATAAGAAAAAGGCAATTAATAGAAACTATCCCTGAGGAGGTCCAAACAGTGGGCTTACTAGACAAAGATGCTAAAACAGCTATTTTAAATATGTTTTAAGAACTGAAAAGGAAAGCAGGTCTGCAGAACTAAAGAATAGTGTCTTACCAATAGAGAAATTATATCAATATAGAGATATATCATTAAAATGTCTATATCTTTATAGATATAAAGAGATAGATATTGCAAAAGGGAACAAATCCAAACCTAGCATCAAAAGTAATAAATGAAAATATCATGAGGGGAGCTTAATAGTAGATGAGGGAAGACAGGAGAAAGAATTAGCAAACTTGGGATCAGTCCACTGAGATTGTCTAGTTTGAGGGACAGAAAAAAGAATGAGAAAAAAAAAAAAAAGGAAGAGCCTAAGAGACATGTAGGGCACCATCTAGCATTCCAACGTATGTATAATGCAAGTCCCAGAGTCAGAGGAGGGATAGAAATGGCCAGAAAGAATACTTAACAGAAACACCAGCCACAGACCTCCCCAATTTGGTGAAATTTACTAATCTATACATCCAAGAAGTTCAATAAACTGCAAATAGGATAAATGAAACACATCCACACCAAAACACATACTCAAGTTGACAATAATCAGACAAAAGTGACTCATCACATACAAGAAATCTCCAGTAAAATTAACAGCAAATGTCTCATCAGAAACTATGGAGACCAAAAGGCGGTAGAATGACAGTTTTAAGGTGTGGGGGAAAAAAAACCTTCAAGCAAGCGTTGTACAACTGAAAAAATGTTTTCCTTTAAAAATGAAGGAGAAATTAAGACATTTCCAGATTAACGAAACAAGGTAGAGTCCATTGGTAGCAAATCTGCATCACAGGTAATGGTCAAGGAAGTCCTTCAGGATGGATTGAAAGGATGCTAGACATTGACCCAAAGCCACAGAAGGAGCCCTGACAAGGGTCAGGCAACAGCAAGTAAAACCAAGATCAAAGAGACACTCTCAATTCAAAGACACAAATAGGTTAAGCAGCTCCCACATGGGGTTGGGGTAGCTATACCACTATCAGACAAGAAAGACTTTAAAACACACATTTGCCAGAGAGACTAGGACAATTTAGAATGATAAGAGGATTAACTCATCAGGAGATCAACGATTACAAACAGTACCCAGTTAACAAAGCCTTACTAGACCCATAGCCAAAACGGACAGACTCGAAGGGAGAAATAGATAGTTTTTCAATGACAGTTGGAGGCTTCACTGCGCAACTTTCAATACTGGATAGAACGTCCAGGCAGAGGAATACAGAGCATTTGAACAACACTATAAACCAACTGGATGAACACAGAGTCCTAGAACATGAAACCCAGCACAATACACATGCCAATGTGCATGGAACATTCTCTGGGATAAATCACACATGGGGCGACAACAGAGATGTCAATAAATTTTAAAAGATTGAATCACACAAAGTGTCTTTTCTGACCACAATAAAAGGAAATTAAAAATTAATAACAAAAGGCAATTCACAATATTGAAAAATACGAAAAATAAGGCCACACATTCCTAAATAACCAGGGAGCCAAAGAAGGACTCACAAGAAACTTATAGTATGTAGTGAAAGCAGTTGTCAGAAGGAAACTCACAGCTGCTGCTGCCTGCATGAAAAAGGAAGAATTATCTCAAATCAGAACTCTAACCTTTCACCCTAAGAAAGCAGGAAAAGAATAACAAACTAAACTGAAATCAAGAAAAAGGAAGGAAATAATAAATATTAGAGCTGAGACAAACAAAACATGAAATTCAAAATCAACAGAAAAAATAAAACCCAAAGCCAGTTCTCTATAAAGATTAACAAAATTGATAAAACCTTAATGGGACTGGCTGAGAAAAAGAGAGTGAAGACTCAAATTACTAAATCAAGAAGGAAAGTGATGACATTAATACAAACACAGAAATAAAAGAGATTATAGGAGAATATTATGAACAATTACATGCCAAAAAAACAAATAATTTAAAATGAAATGAAGACATTCCTAAAAAATGCACAAACTACCAAAACGGAGTCAAGAAGAAAGAGGAGATTGTTATCTGTAACAAGTAATCAAATCAGCAATCAAAAAAAAAAAAAAAATCCAACAAAGAAAAGCTCAGGACCAGATGGCTTTACAAGTGAATTCTAACAAACATTTAAAGAAGAATTAACACTAATCATTCTCAAACTCTTCTGAAAAATAGAAAAGGAGGCAGCATTCCAAACTCACTCCATGAGCTCAGTTTAACATACTTGCAAGTCACAAGAGCCACATGGAAAACTTCTATTGCTATATACTAGCAACGAGCAAGTCAAAAACAAACAAACAAAAAAAAATGAAAACTTCCATTTACAATAGCATCGAAAAGAATAAAATATTTATGATTAAAATTTAAAATTTTTTTATTTAAAAACTTGATTTAAAATCAAATATGATGAAAAAATGATTTAAAAATTTTTAAAAAGAGATAAAAGGCTAGTGTACTGAAAACTTACAAGACAGTGTTGAAAGAGGTTGAGTAGGACATAACCAAATGTAAAGACGTCTACATTCATGAATCAGAAGGCTTGATATTGTCAAGATGGCAAATCCCTCAAACTTATCTCCTATCAAAATTCCAACTGTCTTTTATAAATAAATGGACTAGATGATTCTAAAATATGTACAGGATTGCAAATAGACAAAACAATCCTGAGAAAGAAGAACGAAATTGGAGGATACATACCCATAGGCCTAAACTTTTGTAACCTTGGATTAAGCAATGGTTTCCTAAATGGGACACCAAAAAAACAAGCAAGAAAAGGAAAAAAAAAAAAAAAAGAAAGAAAAGAAAAGCCAAATTGCATTAAAATTAAAAACTTTGGGGGATCCCTGGGTGGCTCAGCAGTTTAGCGCCTGCCTTTGGCCCAGGGTGTGACCCCGGGGTCCTGGGATCGAGTCCCAAGTCGGGCTCCCTGTATGGAGCCTGCTGCTCCCTCCGCCTGTGTCTCTGCCTCTCTCTCTCTCTCTCTCTCTCTCTGTCTAAAATAAATAAATAAATAAATAAATAAATAAATAAATAAATAAATCTTTAAAAAAATCACAATGAAATACTATATATAGTATATATATATATAGTATAGGTAGAAAAAAATGGACGATAATAAATGTTGGTGTGAATTTGGAGAAATTGGAGCCCATACACACTGCTGGTGGGAATGCACAATGGTACAGCCAACTGAGAACGGCGCTCTGGTGGTTCCACAGAAAGCTACACACAGAGGCAGGGACTCGACCTCTAGGCCTGAACACACATGATCACGTGAAAACATGTGCACACATGTTCACAGCAGCATCATTCACAGTAACCACACAGTGGAAACAACCAAATGGCCACCAGCTGATGAACGAATAGGACGCAGCAGAGCCATGCAATGGCGTATCATGCAGTCACAGAGAGCAATGATGTACTGACACACGACATCACAAGCAAAATTGACAATTTCATGCCAAATTGAAAAAACAAAACCCAGATACAAAACAGCAAATATTGTGATTCCATTTATGTAAGATGTCCAGAGAAGGCGAACCCATGGACAGAAAGCCCATTAGCCCTTGTCTTGGACCAAGGAAGAGGGAAAAGAGGCGTGATTGCTTAACGGGTGCATGGTTTCTCTTCGAAGTGATGAAAATGTCCTGGAACTAAGCAGTGGGGACAGTTGCACAACATCTTGAATATAGCAAAGGTCGCTAAGTGGCACCCTTCGAAATGGTTAAATGGTGAAACTTAATGGGAATTTAACCTTGATTTTTAAAATGCATACATTGATCAAAAAAGTATTCATCTCGAAGAGCCAGTAAAAATTCAGAGAGAGAAACAAGATGACTTGACTTAGCACACATAAAGTCTCATTTAGAAGCTATATTAAATTTGTTAATTACAAACTGTATTAATTAAGACAATATGAAGAACGGTGTAGGGCTAGAGAAATATACCAATAGAATAGACCCATAAAAGAATGGGTTCTTGGCACACAATAAAAAAGACATTACAAATCATGCAAAGAGAGGAATTCATTTATTAAATAGTATTGGGACAACTAGTTTTCCAAACAGAAACAATAAAATTACATCAATAGCACCATACCTCAAAATAAGTTCAAGATGTGTTATAAAAGACTAATTTTGAAAAAAAAAAGTTTAAATTCTTGAAAGAATATATAAAAGAATATCTTCCTAATTTCTTAAATGAAACCACAAAAGGAGTAAAAAAAAAACCCTGAAAAAATATGACTCCATCACATCAAAATAGCATGACAAATTATACCCATAAATAGTTAAGAAATAAGTTACAGATTCATCAATGTGGAGAACTTCAGAGCCTACCCAGCAGAGGAGTTGGATCTCTAGACATAAGCAACGAAGGACCAAAAGAGAAATTAAGAACACAATCCCATTTATAGCAGTATCACAAAAAAAAAATAAAATACCTAGGAACAAATTTAACCAAAGAGGTGAAAGACACTGATGAAAGAAATTGAAAAAAAAAAAAAAAAAGGGAAAAAGAAAAAAAAAAGAAATTGAAGATGACACAAGTAAATGGAAAGACATCCCATGCTGATGGATTGGAAGATGTAATATGGATAAAATGTCCATACTCCCCAAAGAGACCCTCAGATCCCGTGTAACCCCTCTCAAAACCCCAATGGCATTTTTCGTAGAGATAGAAAAAAATTCTAAACTGTGTATGAGATTACAAAAGGCCCTGAACAGCCAAAGAAATCTTGGGGGTGGGGGGTGGGGGGGAAGGAATGAAGTGGGAGGCATCACGCATGTGATGCTCACGAGTGAACTTGTAATTCTAATAGCTTGTGATGTGCGCGGGGTCCTAGAAGAATAGGAGGTGCAACAGCTTCTTGGACGGGAGGCTGACCCCTCCTGGCCTTCTGAGGATGCTTCTGGATGCAGGGACATCTGGCTGACCTCTCCTGCCGTCCCCCACCTCTGGGAGAAGCTTAGGTGGCCAGCTCGGTGCTGGGCGTGTTACAGGGCCGCGTGGCACCATATGCACCGGCATTTGGGCATCCCCTAGTCACAGCTGTCTGGAAAAGCCAACTCCCACCAGCAGGGACCTTCGGGACCCACGAGAAACAGCAGCTCCCAGCACGGAGGGAGAGAAGGCCTGGTTCCAGGGAAGCCTCGCGGCTGCTCTGGAAAGAAGAGGCCCCGTCCTGCCCGTAGAGCCTCCTCCCATCTCAGTGTCTGGGCACCAAGGGTGGGCAAGGCCTCACTGGAGCCAACTGCGCCTGATGCCACCCGATGGGAAATGGCTGGTGTCGGGTGCGGCTTCACGGCACACTCGGCTGGTTTTCTTTGAAGGGCAGCCACAAGACGGTGGCAAGTCTTAAGCTCTAAAATCAGGCATAGAGGCTCTTTGGGGTGACCCTACTGCACCGCCAGCCCTGCCCACTCCTGCTGGGCGTCTTTCAGGGTGCACCGAGGGCGCCCGTCCTGCAGATAACACGGGCAGCGGGCGGGCTGAGAAATCAAAATTATCAGCCGAGGGAGAAAGAGGAAGAAGTCCCTAAGGGGACGTTCTGACCCAGGGCAGGAAGGACCAGCAGCTGGTAGAGGGATCCCGTACAGAGGGACCCGGGGAACCAACCTCGCTGGCTCACCCCGCTGGCAGGTCTAGGCCTGGTCGATGCTGGACCCCAGGCCAGAGACCACGGCATTGGGAAAACCTGAGCAAAGAGCAGGGCTTAGTCCTTGTGATGCAGGAGGGACTTGGGGGCAGACGGGGCAAGGCAGGGAGAGATAAGGGAAAGGCCCCACAGTCAAGCTCCTACCCGTCCCAAGAAAACAGTCAAGACAGTAAAAACAAAAAAATAAACCTGGCTCCCTGGCTCCAAAATCCCCCTTTTAAGGGTTACTAAGGAATCCCAGAAACCCCAGAAGTAGGAGATGTCACGGAGGAGGTATTAACCAGAGAGAGGGCCACACCTTGTTTGGGCTCGTGATGTATTTACAGAAACACCTTGTCCGCTATCAGGATGGTTTCACGTCCGACTTGTCTGCTCTGAATATCCACCCTGATGCTGGTTGGAAAGTTCCCGAGGTCCCTGGTCAGGTTCCTATAAAAGGTGGACCCTACAAGCCCTCAGGGGCAACCCTGTCGGGCCCCTTCTCGCTGCTGAGAGCTTTCTCTGTTTCTCTGCTTGATAAACCCATCGCTTCGCTGGCTCCCTGTCGTCCGTGAGATTCGTGCTTCGGGCCTGTGCGACGAGAACCAAGCTCCCCGGATCCTCGGACAGGACCAGGGAGCCGTGTTTCAGCGTGAGGTTGGGGCTGAGAAGGGCCAGGGATCTTACCGTATCACGCTCTGCCAATTTTTTCTTTTTTTTTTTTCTTTTTTTTTTTTTTTTTTTTTTTTGCTCTGCCTATTTTTAAATCGCAGAGATGGCGGTGACATTGGAGGACATGCAGCCGTGGGCACGCGGTCCCATCCCTCCGGCGTCTGCCTACGAGGTGCAAAATGCAGCCACTTGGACACGAGCAGTTGGAAACACTAAATATGCCGAGATGCTCGACGCGCACGGGAAAGTCCTTGGCTGGGTGTCCCGTGGAAGGCAGTCCACTCGCTGAGCGCTGCCCTTCCGCCGTGACAGCGGCCGTGATTTGCTCACTTGCTCGTTGGAGCGATGCTGAGCTCTGGGGGCCCCCAGCATGCTAGGCCGCAGCCGCGCGCACCTCCCTTGGCCCTACTATCTCCAGTTACCGTGGGGGGGGGCCTGCTGCCAATGGTCATAATGCAATTCCACCGGTTCCATGGTGCTGTTAGTTAGGTCCATTTGATATTTTCCATTCACATTCTCCTTATAAATTTGGAAAAAAAAAAAAAAAAACGTACAGGCCGTGGTTTTCACCCTGTCGCCCCAGGGAAGCCTGAAGTCTTATTAACGTCGTGCAGTCGCCTAGGACTCTGAGGGGAAGCAAGGAGATTTGGCACTTCACGAGGGACACTGATACTTTTGCAAGACGATGAAAACTTTCCACTCTGCCCAGATGCGGAGGCTGAGTCAGTGTCCCTGGCCCGCTCCCACGGCAGATTTTTCTCTGTTTGCTCAAAAAAAAAAAGCAGTTTTTCTTACCCCAGCCCTCGGACAGAACCACGGCCTGTAGCAGACACTCTTACCCCCTGGGCTCCCTTCTCCTGTAGGGACCAGGAGTTTGTTCACCCGGGGCCTAGATTAAGGGGGGGGGGTCCACATTCTCCACCTGGGAGTGTCTAGTATCGCCGCCCAGGAGGCCTCTGGCCTCCCAGACCTATTTACCCCCGACCAGTGTTTCCAAACTCGCACCCTGTGCCGGGTGCTCTCACCAGGCTCTGCAGGGATGGTTGCACAGCGAGCCTGCTAGGCACAACAGGGGCATCGCTGCTTTCTTCCCTCTTGTCGCAAGGGTGGCCCCTCTGGCTGCCCCTGCGGTGCGCAGCTCCCCCACGACGCCAGGGACAGGCCAAGGGAGCTGTGGGAACGTGGCCTGGGGTTCAGGCCTGGGCGAGCCGTCATCTCCATCCTGCTTCTCCCGGGAGCAGAAAACAATCTGGACCCGCTGGTGACAGGACAACCATTTAGGTGCTCTGTCCCAGGCCGCGGAGCAAAACCTGAACCCGATTTTTTATTTCTTCCACATTATTTTAGGGATCTTTTGTGTCTGTCTACATTGCATTTAGGGGGACTCAGGGACATTTGAAGAGCAGGCCACCTAGACATTGCAGAAAAACCAAACATCAGGGACTGGATGCTGTGTTATTATATGGATATGATACCATCATATGTTTGTTTTATGAATGAATCCACTGAGAATCACAGGCATTAGACAACTTATTTAAAATCATGCTACTGGGGTGCCTGCAGGGGGCTCAGCGGTTGGGCACCTGCCTTTGGCCCAGGGCGTGACCCCGGAGACCCGGGATGGAGTCCCGCATCGGGCTCCCTGCATGGAGCCTGCTTCTCCCTCTGCCTGTGTCTCTGCCTCTCTCTCTCTCTGTCTCTCAAATACATAAAATCTTTTTAAAAGATTAAAAAATAAAGTCATGCTGCTTGTTAGCAATAGAACAAAACCATAATTCAGTTTCTACTTAGTTCAGTGTTATTTTCACCAAAATCACACAATCTGAATAACGAAAGAAGAGGGCAGAAAGAAATCAAATCGATAAGTCTGTGCAAGTTAGAATAAATTTCAAGGAACAGTATTTCTGCAGGTTATTATAACTGCTATTATGCTATTATTCCATGTTCCATTATCCCAAGTTTTTGGACGACTCTGTAATAAAGCTAAAGGAGTTTGTTTCTCTGGGACTTCTCAGAGCCTTTGAGATAAGGAGATTATCTTGAAAACACAGAGACAGCATGCAGAATTTTCTCGACTTATTTAGACTGTGGAAAACTATTCTTGGAGCATTTTAAGGGACTGGTGTTCTGAAAAATAAACTCAAAAAATCATAATTAATTGAGTCATCTCAAACTCTTGGTGAGATCATTCAAGATATAGACAGGAAAAAATAAGCCTGAAAAGTGCCCTACAATGTTCAACATCCAGAAAGTTCTAACAGAGCTCTTGCTGACGTTCAAGAAAACTCACGTACTAAAACATTTGTAAACATCTAAATATTCTAAGCACTAAATAAATAAATAAATAAATAAATAAATAAATAAATATTCTAAGTACAAAACAACTTTGAGCAAAAAAAAAAAAAAGGCAAAGGCTGTTGTGCCAACCTGACATTCTCAAAAGAAAAAAAAAAAGCTAAATTTTATGCATTTTTGATTTCTATATCTGTATCTATGTCTCTATCATGTAATGATGCACAAGGCCAAATGTATAGACATATTTAATCCACAATTTAACATAGGTGTCGATCCTTATCCGTATTATGTTGATTGCTAAAATATAAAACCCGGCTCGGCGAAAAACATTCAGGTTCTGGCTAATTAAGGGAAATAAATCAATAATTTGGTTTCAGAACGAAGCAAAATACAGACGCAGAAGTCAATTGTGTTGAACTTTGGCTTCGCTCTGTACGGCTGCTTTTTACTTACTAGTGGATAGTCAGTCTGTGAGTTACGGTTACCTCTGCTTGTCAGAGCGGGTTAGTCCGGGAACATGTACCGTGGTGGAGAGGTACCTTATGACTTTGCCGCCATCGTGTGGATATTAGGTTCACTATATCAGAGAAGTGCATGGCTTGGGATGAAGGTATGTTGAGTCTTTTTTTTTTTTTAATTTATTCATGAGATGCACACGCACACACACAGAGGCAGAGGGAGAAGCAGGCTCCATACGGGGAGCCCGACGTGGGACTCAATCCCAGGACCCCAGGATCAGACCCTAAGCCAAAGGCAGATGCTCAACCGCTGAGCCCCCCCAGGCATCCCAGGTATGTTGAGTCTTGAGGCTTATTTCAGGACTTCCTATTCTGGGGCCCGCGGACCCCCTCCATGTCTCTACAGGACCCCAAACCTCCTAAAAGTATGTGTGATTTCTCTGTGCGTGTGGGCGTGCTTCCAGGAGCTTTCTCAGTAGCCTGAAGATGCAGCGCGCCCCCAAAGGTCAGGACCCTTTACATGAGTTCTACAATAAAAAATGTAAGCCCTCAACACAAGGGAGCGTTGCGTGCTGGAAGCAGCCGGCTTCCACCACAACAGAAAATGCCCTGTTACGATGAGAATGATACAGAATCCGAGTATCTCCTTGGATTTCACCAAGCCTTGATATCGAGGCCAACGCACACACGCTCGTGGTTGTATCTTCAAGCTCGGCCAGTGACTTGTCTCTCAGTCCGGGCATCTCGTGTTCCCAGAGTTATTAGGAAGATCTGGCAGGAGCATGTGTGTGACGAGCACACCTGTAGACGCTCGGTTACGTAGTGAATGGGTAAATTGCAAAGAGACGTGGTCTTCAAAACAGTGACCATAGGCCATTAGAGAAAACGTGCGATCATGTCTAGGGGACCCACCAGATCCAGTTAGTGTGACCACAGTGGTCACCGAAGGAGGCCCAGCTGCCACCTGCCCCGCGGACGCTCGTGCAGGCGCCTCGCCCGGATGACAGCAGACACATGGCATCGGCCACAGTTGACCCACAGGGACAAGCAGGTGGGAGGGACCATGGCCCCAGATGGTGTCTCCTCCCCAACAAAGAGATTCCAGAATTCCCTGGTGAAGTCTTCACTAGTCTTCCCAGTTCAGTTGACTTTTGTTTGAGTTTTGTAAGATTAGACACATACTAAATTCCAACATAACTCGACTGATTGGGGTTTCTGTTGAACCCCCAGTGCCCGGAGCAGCTTCAGAAAACACTGTCCATCCCAATCTCCAGTTGTGGGATCCGCTAAGGACACCTCTGATCATGAAATGGCAGGTTTTCGGTGAGAAACGTTCGAACAGGCCTGCCCGTGAAGCTCCCACGCCGCGTTGTTTGCCGACTGCACGTCCCTCCCCGGGGACCTTCCCTGAGGACCACCCAGCGCCCAGGAGCGCTGCCCCGGAGAGCTTTCTGTAGTGAGGAAAGTGCGCCGTGTCCGCCCGCCCAATGTGCCTTGGACACTGACACTTTGCAATGTGCTTAGCGTGACGGAGGACTTCAACTTTTTGCTTTATTTGCTCTTAATTAATTCGAATCTCAATAGCCCCATGTGGCCAGGGGCTGCTGTCCTGGACACCTCCCCCTGCAGACGCCACCATAGAGGGAAGTCCCATCAGCTCCTCGGAGATCACCCTGATTTATCAGGTCCAGTTAACACGAAAGGGGCTTCAAAGTGGAGTCGAGGCCTTCCCTGCATTGTCCCAGGTGCATGAGAGGGGCACGGGCGTGGGCCCATTCCTTGCACAGGCCACAGCTCAGCTTCAGGCTGCATCTCATGGAGCTTCTGTTCTGTGGGGAGCAAACTGCTTGGCCGTCATCACCAAGAAGTAGCATGTTCACATGAAGACGCCAGGCAGGGTCAACCAGATGAACATCTCCCCCGAGGCAGGGCGGGGGGCCACCCTGGGTGAGGGTCCAAGCCAGAGCCGGGGGCCAGGAGCTCTGCTCGGGGTACCAGCCAGGCTCCGCCACCGGGCACGCGTCCTACAGCCCGGCCCAGGCGGTCCTGCCAGCTGCACAGACCCAGGGAGTGCAAATCTGGAATATCAGAGGCAAGAAAACACTGACGTGTCAGGGGCCACCCAGCATGGGAGTCGGGCTGACTTAGTGCAGAAAACCGCAGGCGTGAAACCGGGAAGGTTTATTAGAGAAGCCGGTGCTGGTAGCAGGGGCCGTGGGACATGAGAGGGACATGAGAGGACACTGGGGTTTCTTTGATCCCTCTGTTACCTTCAGCAATTTTAGGTTTTTTGTTTGTTTGTTTGTTTGTTTTTGTTTTGTTTTGGTTTGGTTTGGGTGTTTGTTTGTTTGTTTGTTTTGGTTTTTTGTTTGTTTTTTGTTTTTGTTTTTGTTTTTTGTCTCTCAGTGTTATTCTGGACATGACAGTAATGTTTTGAAAATCTTCCATAATTTTTTTTTCATTGAAAGTTATATCTCATGTACACATGCATACATGTATGTGAAAATACGTTCAGTCACGCATTATAGGTAAGTAAATATTCAGAAACTTGTCAGTAGCACATATGGTCCAGTTTAAGATACTCAGTTGCAGAAACAAGAACAGAGGGACGATATTACTGTTACGGCCTTTATTTCCATATGTGCAAAAATATCAGAGTAGGTTTCCATTGGAAAAATATTTTGCTTAAAGCTGGCAATATTACCTACAGCCAATTTCAAAATATATGTCTAATTTAACAGAAGTCCAAAGACCTGAGGAAATAGAAAACAATTTTGAAATAAAAAGTGAGTATTTTTAACATGTACAGAACTTTAACACATCATTTTGGCCTTCGTAGTGCCATGCTCGCTGCATTCATAAAACTTGATTTTATTAGGCTCAGCTCTGTAGTGATACCCAACGGTATTAACCAGTTCACTTGATATTCTCAGGATTTGGCTTTGAGAGGCGTATCCAAAACTTGGAAATCAGAGAGGGGCCGTCTGCCCAGATTTTGCTATTTGCTGTTGGAACCCAGAAGTTAGCAAATTTGTAGATTTCTTGACCAGGACAGAGTAGAACTAATGCTTAAAGTTTTCCTACCCTGTAGGACATTAAGAAATTCTGAGTTTAACCTATCAATCTTATTCAGATATATATATATATATATCTGAATAAGATTATATATATTATATATATCTGTATATGTAATATATGTATGTATGTATGTATGTTTGTATATTTCAGAATGCTGGTACATTCCCACTTCCTAAAATTGTTCAGTGACAAGTTTTGTCATTAGTCATTCCCTCATTAATTAGCTGAATGCAGTCTTGACAACTGTCCCTTCTTTATGAGAGCTACGTTTTTAACTTAGGAAAATTATTCTTAGGAAATATTAGGAAAATATTTTATTTATTTATTTATGTATTTATTTATTATTTTATTTATTTATTTTTTAGTTGATCATATTTTAACCCAGTATCTCAACATTAACCAAACGGGAACAAGAGATTGACTGACCTCTTATCAGATTGCAGTCAACCTTCTTGAATGTGGACCATCATGTATTTGCACTCGTTCCCGGGAACGTAGCCTAGAGTATGGTAGGTACCAGTACTTTCTACATTAAGTCATAAAAATGCCATCCAGTAAAAAAAAAAAAAAAAAAAAATGCCATCTAGTGCCCTCCCGATTTATGTATTTAAAAGCCCGTGTGTTCCTATGACTAAGAACGTAAGGCCACTCCATAACTTACTTTGCTTGTGATGATTGCAAAGCAGGAGACTTAGTAGGCTCTGCACGTTTTCAACATTATAAGTTCACTGCTCGTCTTCAGACCAGTCCTACCAGAGGCCATCTCTACCTGCACAAAAATGAACCCATTTTCCGAGGCCCCGCTCAAATATGAGCCTTTCAGTAAGTTACCCACACACTTGCTAAGTGACAACTATAGTCTGTTTTCTGTGTCCCATTTAGACCACACCGACCTTAAGGAGAAGGGTCATACTTCGTGATACTCAGCACGATGCCGGGTCAGCTCTCGGCAAACAGTCCGTGTGGTCGAGCAGAAAGAGCCAGAGTCCCAGCCCAGCCGCCATGTCTTACACCACACGCTCCATCCATCACCTACAAAGCCAAAGCCATTTGTGAGCCTTGTCGTCAAGCCCGTGGTGTGATGTGATGGGAAGAGAATGAATTCTGGAATTGGAGCTGAGTCCCCATCCTGGCTCCTCTGTTTAATAATTGCCCCCTGAGAATAAAGGGGAAAGGAGAAAAAATGAGTAGGAAATATCAGAAAGGGAGACAGAACATGAGAGACCCCTAACTCTGGGAAACGAACTAGGGGGGGTGGAAGGGGAGGAGGGCGGGGGTGGGGGTGACTGGGTGACGGGCACTGAGGTGGGCACTTGATGGGATGAGCACTGGGTGTTATGCTATATGTTGGCAAATGGAACACCAATAAAAAATAAATTTATTAAAAAAATAATAATTGCCCCCTGATCATAAAATGGAAGTGAACAGAATCAACCTTTTATGCCACAAGAACTGAATTGGGTGGCTCTGGTAAAGCATCCACCTTTAGTGGCCAGGGCCTGGTAGGTTTTCCATAAACATCCATTCCCCATTCGTAGCACTCTTCCCAGTCCCTCTGACCATTGTCACACACACACTGGAGTCAATCCAAACTCGAAGGGAGCAAGTAGAGTCCTGAAGAGCTTACCCCATACATTGCATGAAGAGAGGTGGGAAAGGGGAGTCGATGTGAAGTGGTCTACGTGCAGGAATCCATGGAGCCATCTGCCCCCCTCACCGCCCAGGGCACTAACCCCTGCCACCTGCTCCTGCTCCTGCACTGAGCCTGTGATCGCCAGGTGCGGATTTCCTCCCGAACTCTGCAGTGTGGACACGATGAGGAGTTATCCAGCCACGTGACACTCCACCTCTCTTCCCAACCTGCCTCTTTCAGCCCCTCTTTCCTTGTGGGAACTACTAATCCCAACTCTGGCTGTTCTCCTTGGCCCATTGCTTTTCTTGCTGTTTACCCTTTCTTGGATGATCTCAACAATCAGCTTTATTGCACCCACCTTCTTTGGGATGACAAATTCCTCATGCTCCTCTCTCTCCCGACCTTTAGAATCCTATACATAAATTGTTGCTGAATGAGCACACTTAGGGGTCCTGACATTCCGTAGCATTCAGCATGTCCAAAGAGAAACTCATTATTTCATCTCTAACTCAGATTTTCTCTCAAATGTTCTCTAGCTCAGTAGTTACAGCTGGTGTTCCCTTAGTCTTCAGAGCTAGAGAGACCTGATCACCAAGGGTTTGAGTGAGGATGATTTGCTACCCGTTGAGGTGTGGGCACGGTGGAGGTCTGAGGATGCTCTTTTTGCTCTTTTTTTTCTTTTTTTTTTTCTCTCTCTGTCTCTCTCTTTTTTTTTTTTTTTTTTTTTTGAGGATGCTCTTAGAGACTAGTGGAGGCGGGCAGCCACTTCACCAGGTTTGGGCTGGAGAGAGGAGACAGGCGCCGCCAAAGCCGGTGAGACAAAGAACCTGGAAGGAGGGAATGTTGAAGGCTTTGGTGCATGCTTGCCTTTACTGAGCATAGATGCAACCCCTCCCTGTGGACTGTGGTCTCATATCAGGGGAGAATTGTTGAACTATGGAAAGAATGCCTTCCTTTTTTTTTTTTTTTGAAAGAATGCCTTCCAAGCTACTCCATCACTCATGCATTTCAGACAGCCTGCCTCCTGTCCCCTCTTGCCGTGGTGCAGTTTTGCATTCCCAGCCCAAAGGCCCCAGTCAGCGACACTCATTACCTTTCCCTGGTACACTCAACTCGGGTCAACTTCTTGCCCCATGAACCTACAGAAGGGAAGGTGGTTCCAAGGCTTCCCAAGGCACATGAACAAAGTCTTCAAGTCACCCCAGTGTTGGACACCACATTCCCAAAGGCTACCTCAGCGGGAGGGCTACCAGACAACTAACTTCTCACAGGTGACGTCGGGGTGTTTGAGGCTTCTTCCGTGATGTTAGAAAATACGTTCTCAAGTGAGCAGACTTAAGGTTTGACATATATTGCTGGACATGTTTCTTATTGGAGTCACCAAGGCAAATGTTTTCAGTTGAAAGCTTTTAATTCATAACGTGTATGAATTAAAGAGGAAATTCGATCACGTTTCCTCCTAAAACCGTAAGAGATTGTAAAAGCAGAGGCTGGTCTTCCGGAGGCGCCTACGCATTTGTCCCCAGTGGGGGTTCGTCTTGAGCATTGAAGGAGGAAATCCACAGGTTACTGCGGGGCCACATGGAGCTCTGGGTCAGGACTGGTGGTCCTGGATGACGTTTTGTGAACATTCGTCGATCTCAGAATGGACTTAGTTGACTGACCTTCTCACCAAGCTGTGTTTGTTCACTAATCACAGTGTGGGTCTGAGGAAATGACACGTGGAGGCCAGAAAGTATGTGCGTTCCCATTTCCCTTGGAAATGAGCCCAGGAATGGGCGCCGATCAGCTGCTACACGTTATCTGTTGAATAAAACACTTCTCGCACAACTTGGATGCTGCATCACTACATTTAATCTGCAAGCCTTGTAATTCCAGATTCTGCTGCTTTTTTTTCTTCTTTTTCATTAATAAAATCCATCCCTGGGGAACCCTGGGTGGCGCAGCGGTTTGGCGCCTGCCTTTGGCCCAGGGCGCGATCCTGGAGACCCGGGATCGAATCCCACGTCGGGCTCCTGGTGCATGGAGCCTGCTTCTCCCTCTGCCTGTGTCTCTGCCTCTCTCTCTCTCTCTCTCTCTCTCTCTCTGTGTGTGACTATCATAAATAAATAAAAATTTAAATTAAAAAAAAATAATAATAAAATAAAATAAAATCCATCCCTGTCTTTCACACAAAGTAACAAAGATAGTTTGAAAAGTTCATAGTATGTGTCACTACTCCTAGATTTTTAGGTTACTTACCTGAATAACAATATTTAATATTAAGCATAAGATTGTTTTATCTCTGATATGAAACCTCTAGAATTACTTCCAAGAGTTCCGCTTGCGTTAATCTGAATCTGAGATTATAACTGTGTTCCTTACAAAGCCGGTCATACATCTCTTGATCTCAAAAGTTCTATAGCAAAATTTGAAAGAAAAACAAATATCAGGACTGAAGTTCATCCAATTGTTTCTGGATTGCTTTATGTTTGTAGGAGCTATTGGTAAATTTTTGGAGAAAGTGGCATAAGAAACATGGGTTGTTTCCAAAGGCTGAGAGGCAAGTTGATAACATTGCTGTAGGGTTATTAAGTTATTGAACCTTATAACTATTCACTTAGGATTAAAATCTCATTTCAGTGCCACACAGAAGTTAGTTTGCTCACTTTGGCATCTTTTACCAGCGAGCTGAGCGCAGCCGAGGAAGAAGCCGCGTCCCTGAGTGTAACCAGGAGACACTGGGACCATAACACAGACGCAGGGGCTCTGGACAAGGCTGCAGCAGCCTAGTTTGGAGCAGGGTCAGAATTCACAGCGAGGCTCCACGTGAGGCCCCAGCTGCTAAGTCAGCACCTCTGCATCCATGTTTTTAGGTTTACCTTTGTGGAGTGGCAATATGGGAATGTCTTCCTAAAAGAGACAAGAGAGCAACACTCGCATGGAAAGAGAAAGCAAAAATAGTGCTTGTGCACCATCAATCTCTGGGGGAAGATAAAAAGTAATGCTCTTGAAAACACAATTTGGTCTTGCTCAGGCTTTTTGGAGGTCAGGGCAATAGCAAAGATCCTTTTTTTAAAACTGGCTCTGGCATCTTGGTAAATGTGAGTCATGGCCCAGGTGTGGGGCCATGGAAATGGTCCGGCCCAGAGCAGTGAGCTGCTTAGAAAGCTTTTCTGGTAATAGCAATGCAGGAGTGGAATGTACTCAGAAAGGGGAAATGCTAAACGCATCCCAATCAAACACTGCTCTAATCCAAAGTTGAATATAATTTGGTCTTCCCAGACCCAAGAGGCCCATCAAGCTGATAAGTAATCTACCATGGCCCCAGTCAATCCAACAGAATATCTGTAAGTCATGAGACAAGAAATGAGGAACGTCAAGGATCATTAGGGCTTCCCACTTTGTATAAAACAGCTGCAGAAACCCGTTTGCATAATCTTCTTCTTCCAATGGGAATAGTTATAACTGGTGGAGGGAAAAGAGCTGCTGCCATCAGTGACCTGAGTTCACATCCAGCCTTGCCATCTACTGGCTGTCCAACCTTGAGTAAGTCACCTGTAATGAATCACATGGTCAAGAAAAGGTGACACTGACAAGAAGAGCCATAAACACAGGATTTGGGGGTGATTAAAAATATGCTCGGAAAGACCTAGACATCTGTCCTCAAACCATGGGTTCCCCACATAATAGATGTGTATTTTTTTAACCATAAAAGTGGAGTATTAATGCCATTGACTCTGTATGGGAAAGGGTCTTCACACCAAACCCAGCGTATGACGGTTTTCTATGCCACCACCAATTCTCTGATGCCAGCTGGGCATCCTACAAATGTTCTCTATTCTGACACCAGCTGCCTGGATTTGGCATCAGACCCCGCAGGTTAAGGGCTCCATGCAAGACTCCCTTTCCCCTATTTCAGGCGTCAATGTCAAGGGCAGACGATCATCTGTGCTTCTGTAGATCCAAGATTCCAACGACTCTCCTTGGGTTTGATTAATTTGCTAGAGCAGCTCGCAGAACTCACTTTACTCACCAGTTTATTACAAAAGGATAGAACTCAGGAGCCGCCAGACGGAAGAGAAACCTAGGGCAAGGTCTGGGGAAGCTTCCGTGCCCCTATCAGAACACACTAGTCTCCTCTCTCTGCATCTCCACGTGCTCGCTGACCTGGAATCCCTCTGAACCCTGTCCTTTGGGGTTTCCATGCAGGTTTCATTACACAGGCATGACAGACTAAATCGCTGACCATTGGTGATTGATTCCCCTTTCCTAGGACAGAGGTCAGTGGAGGAGATTAAGAAGTCCAATCCTCTAAATCTGGTCAGCTCCCCTGGCAACCAGTCCCCATCCTTAGGTGCTTTCCAAGCATCGCTCCATTAACATAACAACAGACACCTTCATGCTCTCACCACTTAGGGAATTCCAAGGGGTTTGAAGAGCTCTGTGCCAGGAATGAGGACCAAGACCAACATTATTACATATTTTAAATTATATGTTTCTTATTACAAACCACAATATCGCACGTGGCCAACGTGATCACATAGGCGAAGTGCTTTGCACCCTGCCTGGTCCAGATTGAGAGTAAGCTCTCAATGCATATTCATCAGACAATGAAAATACTCAGTAGGAGGAGAAAAGACCCCTTCCCAGTAAAGTTTCTATACAATTCTCAACAAAATTCCATCTTGATTCACGACATATTGTATAGCATTTTTCTAAGCCTCAAAAGATGAGTGTTCACCTAAGAATATTGCTGCACAGAATAAATAAAATCCCAAATGTAAAGTGTTCTCTTCTCTTTGCTTCCTTCCAGGACAGCAGGGGAGCTCCTGCTGTTTTTCCTGTCTATTCTAAGGACATTGGCTCAGGTCCACCCAAGATAAAGTCTCTTTGATTAACTCGGAGCCAAATAATTAAGGACCTCAATCACATCTGTGAGATCCCTATTTCCATATAACATAATATAATCATAGGAATGGTGTGCCGTCATGTTCCCAGACCCCGCTCACACCAAGGAGAGCACACCTTGTAGAACTGGGGCTCTGGGGAGCGGCCCCAGCAGCCTGCCTAGCACAGCACTCCAGACGTAAGTGCATATTTTCAGCAAGCACACAGGTGTGAAAACCCACCTTGAATCAAAAAAGGCAAAGATTTCAAATAATAGTAAAAAGAAACAGACAAAAGCAGAGAAATTGCTTTTCAAGTTGATTCAGTTCAGAAAGTCAAGAAAAGGACAAGCTGATCTCAGAAATAAAGTGCATGCTGTTTTAAAAGAGAACAAACTAAAATGAAATTTAAATAAATAAATAAATAACAAATAAATAAATAAATAAATAAATAAATAAATAAATAAAATGAAATTTTAATAAAAAGCACTGAAGAAAGACAGGAAAACAAGGAAAATAACACCAAGAAAAAAGTAAAAGTTCTCAGAGAGAGAGAATGATGTTCACATCGAGTCTCTAAAAAGGAAAAAGAGGGGCAGCCCAGGTGGCTCAGCGGTTTAGTGCCGCCTTCAGCCCAGGGCCTGATCCTGGAGTCCTGGGATTGAGTCCCACTTCGGGCTCCCTGCATGGAGCCTGCTTCTCCCTCTGCCTGTGTCTCTGTCTCTCTCTGTGTGTCTCTAATGAATAAATAAATAAAACCTTTAAAATTTTTTTAAAAAAGAAAAAGAAAAAATAAAAAGAAAACATTTGGAATAAGAATAATATTTAAAATTATAGTCAAGGGAAGCCTATAGTAGAGAGAAATACCTAAATCTACACATTGAAAGTGTTGACCAGATATCTAGAGAAATTAATCCAGAAGGACAAACAAGATCTATCCAAATACAACTAATAGCTGTAAATATAAACAAACAAAAATTCCTCAAGTCTTGAAGGCAAAAAGAATTAATAATTCACAAAAGAAAAATGTAAAGCATCGGACTTCTCCACACTCACATGCAAAGCAAGGTTGCAATGGAGCCACATTGGGGGAAAAAAAAAAACAGACGAAACAGCCTAGTGGAAAGCAGACGTGAGGCGGAGATTTTATCTCCAGAAATCAAGACCCCTTGAAACGGTTTTGCACCCCTAGGGTCTCAGGGCTTCACGGGAGGCTGCCCGTGGTCCGCCCATGGAATACCTGGGCACCAGGGGAGCATCAGCATCAGCCTGGGGGGGCGGTTCGAATATTCAAATGTGCATGATGACTGGCCCAAGGAGGTGAGGATGGCTGGTCCACGGTCCACGTACAGAATCACAGATTGTAAAAAAGTAGCAACAAGGCAGCTAAAAATGGGGAAAGAAGGAGGAGGAGGAGGAGTAAAATCCCGGCAGCTCTGGGCCTGTGGCGGCGGGTGGTGTTGGAGGCGGCCCGAGGACAGCAGGTGGTTACTGATATGTCAACAGCAAACAGGGAGCTCAGCATACTAGAATGCACAAGGGAAAACACTCAAACTGCAACTCTACCTGTACGTCTTCTCACTATTTTGCAGTAAAAGTCCTCTCGATGTACCCCCCCACAAAAAACAGTTTTTTTTTTTCCCTAGAGGAACAAACAAGACAAAATGTACACAATTGTAAAATACGGTGATAAATATAATGGGATAAATCTCAAATATCATGACAGGGTTGAGATCAAGCAAATCGTAACCATAAATGGGGCCGGGCTTCATTCACCTACGGAAGTAGAAATAGGTGCGATTTGATTCACAAAACGGATCCCAGCTCTGCAGCGTCTCCAAGAGAATGAGGAAAATGAGGAAAAGTGGGGGCCGACCAAGGATGGAAAGGCAGAAAGCAGGACTCCAGACTGCCTGGGCTTCCCCATTGCTACTGTGTCACTAAAGGTGACCGTGAGGGGTGTTTCTCATGCCAGCGGCTGCCACCCATGAGGGCGACAAGGCATTTATGAATATTTGTGCGTCGGGTGAGCCCGCAGCCTTACGGAGACGATGTCGCTAGAGATGCACGGAGGGAGACCTAGAAGCACACGAATGACAGATGAGGACACGACCGAGATCAGTGCACAGGGGAAAAGGTGCTGGAAGCTCTGACCATACAACCAGGGAGTGAACCCTGAGTCCACACGTGGCCCCGTGGCTCGATGCTGGAGACACACGCTCCCCTCGGGTGCACATTCACAAAAACTGGTGACGCAGAAAATGCCAACTTGCAGAAAGGAGACGCTTGACGAACACATCCTGAGATCACAAAGTGATGAAGCTAGAATTTACTAAACAAAAAGCCAAGGACATAGTGACTCTTATCTGAAAATTAGGAAACCCCCATTAGGGGCACCCGGGTGGGTGGAGACCCTGGTGTGACCCCTCCAGGTGTGACCCTGGAGACCCGGGATTGAGTCCCCCATCGGGCTCCCTGAGTGGAGCCTGCTTCTCCCTCTGCCTTTGTCTCTGCCTCTCTCTCTGGGTCTCTCATGAGTAAATAAATAAAATTAAAAAAAGGAAAGAAAGAAAGAAGAAAGAAAGAAGAAAGAAAGAAAGAAAGAAAGAAAGAAAGAAAGAAAGAAAGAAAGAAGAAAGAAAGAAAGAAAGAAAGAAAGAAAGAAAGAAAGAAGAAGAAAAAGAAAGAAAGAAGAAAGAAAGAAAGAAAGAAAGAAAGAAGAACGAAAGAAAGAAAGACAGAAAGAAAGAAAGAAAGAAGAACGAAGAAGAAAGACAAGAAAACGAAAGAAAGCAGTAAAGAAAGAAAGAAAGAAAGAAAGAAAGAAAGAAAGAAAGAAAGAAAGAAAGAAAGAAAGAAAAAGAAAGAAAGCCTCATTAACCAACCCTGTGTGAAAGGGGAAATACAAGCTTTGTATAAGTGATAAAAATGAAAATGCTACATGTCGGAATATGCGAAGTGAATATATAGGACCGCAGCAGGCCTGAGGACCACCCTGCAGGCCGGGGGGGCCAGGGCAAACCATCCGGGGGGGGGGGGGGCGAGCCCAGCCCGGTTCACCTTCTGGAACGTTCTCTGAGACTAGAGTCCGGGTCCCTTCTCCTGGGATGTAAGGGCACAGGCTCAGGATGGTGGGGAAGTCCTTCCAACGTGAGCATCTTGGACTGACTTGCCTCAAATGCTCTCCTTGCTTGGCAGAGGGGACCCCAGCCCCTGGGGCAGACAACCCGGCCCGGCCCCCGACAGCTCCTTGCAGAGCTGCCTGCACCCCTGCCCTGCGGGGGCACCTGACCAGGCCTGCAGGCCTCTGCAGGGCTCCCGGGGGGAGCGGGGCCAGGCCGTGGTCTCTGCCTCCTTCCAGTTGGCCACCCCCTCTTCACTGAGCATCCCGCCTGCAGGTGCGCCCACCGGGGCTTGGGGCCCCCCTGCTCAGGCAGGAGCTGGACTCCGGGGCCGTGAGGTGCTGGGCAGCAGAAAGCCCCCCACGCACGAGAGAAGCAGGGGAGGCCCTGTCCCTGCAGGGCTGCAGGCCGAGGCCTCCCTGGGAACCGAGGAGCCCCGATGCGGGGCTTGGGGTCCAGACGGAGCCCGCCCACCTGTGCAGGAAGTGGAGGCAGCACAGCGGTGACCATTGCAGGTGGACCCCTGCCCACAGCGCCTCCCTTGACGCAGGTGGACACCGTCCCGCTCCGGTGGCAAAGGGGGCGCGGTCACCGCACACGGCCCGGCAGGGCCAGCTGGGCGACCCACAGGTGTGCTCCCCGTGCCCACGTGTCACCCTCCACCCGGGCCGGCCGCTGGGTAGGGTCCTTCCCTTGCTGGCCCTGCGAACACCGTGGTCGAGGTGCCGGGCTTCACGAGTGGGTGGAGGACAGTGGCAGGTGAGTGATGAGGGGACCCCACAGGTGAGGGCGGCCCGTTGTCCCCGGGGCTCTTGCTGCCCAGCTCCACATGAGCCCAGAGGCAGAGGGTCTGAGGGAACTGCTCCAAATGACGGGAGCCTCTCCGGGCCCCACCCCGGCCTTTGGGAGGAGGAAGGGTGCAGGGAAGTGTGTGTCCTCTCAAAGTCGCTGTCTGCAAAAGCACGTGAAAAAGCCCTGCAGCGCGGGCCCGTGTCCCCTTCGTGGCTCAGAAGACACGGACCTGGCACCTGGGGGACGGGAAGCCGCGCTCTGCTCCAGGACAGGGGCTCGTGACCTAGAGGAAGCCTCGGCCCCTCTCCTTACTCTGTCCTGCATCCCCACTCATCAGGAGACCCCGGGACCCCTCGTGTGAGTGGAGGGAGGGCAGCCGGAGCCGGGTCCCCGAGCGGGAACAGTGGCCCAGGTCCCTGTGACGGATGGCAGATGCGACACTTGGGTCAGGACCTTGCTCACCGGGAAGAGCCGGTGTGAAGTTGATGGTTTGGGCGTCAACGGCTGGGCGTCCGTTCCTGCTCTCGGGGACGCCCGCCGGAGGAGCGAGCTGAGGCGTGCTGAGGGGGTAAGGAGTAGAACTGACCCATGGATTTTAGTAGATCGTAGGATGTTCACCGACTTTGGGGAAATTACACAAATTGGCAAAAGAATAAGGGTCTTTTTTCATCATTTCTAAGGCTTTTCTTGACTTCTAATTATTTCAGCTTGGTGCTGGTAGCTCTTCTTGCGTTGACTTATGGGTTTTCATTTAGTCTTAGGACATTTTCTGAATTTCAAAATATCCTAAGCGTTGAAGGATGTGAGCATTGAGCAATGAGGAAATAAAGCTAGAATTATGTTTCCACTCTTATAGATGTGTTATTATGGTGAGAAAACTCTGCCTCGACTCTAACCTCCGCGCATACCACCTGCATTAGAAAGAACTGTGGCCAGGAATGTGCATTTTGGGGTTTAATAGTTACAATTCAGTTTCTGAATATCTTCTGGAATTCCATGGGATTATTCCTTATCCTGCCTCATTTTACAGCCCCATGACACTGGACTGCTTGTTTTCCTACTTGCTGAGCTACTGGAGCGCCATGGAATTAGCTCTCCATGCGGTTACCTGTGCTATAGAAGGAACTATATCCTCCCCCAAATCTGTATGTTGGAGCACTAACCCTCGATGGGACTGTGTTTGGACAAAGGGCCTCTAAAGAGGTAATTAAGGCAAACTGGGCTCGCTAGGGTGGGCTCTGCTCCATTACAACTGGTGTCCTTTTCAGAAGAAGACGCCAGGGCAGACACACAGAGGGAGGATGCTGTGAGGACCCAGGGAGGAGATGGACCAGGCCTGCCCATGCCTGGATCTCGAACATCCAACCTCCAGGCCTGGGAGGCATAAATGTCCACTGTCCAGGCCACCCAGTTGATGGCATTTGCTATGGCAGCCCCAGTAGATGAAGACACCTAGGAGTATGACAACGATTCCGGGCTTGGACCTGGCCCCCCCGGTCAACAATCTATAAGATATTCTCTATTCAGCGAGAATATTTCTACCCTGTAAATCTGGTGCCCTGTTACTCGGTTCATCTGTTCATTCAACAAAGACATTGACAGCGTAAATGTTTACAGTGCCCGGCGATTTTCTAGGTGCTAGAGATATGGGAGGGAGCCAAGCTGATGAGGAGCAGGCGTCACGCACACAGGAGACAAATAAGGAGACAGAGAAGGTGACTTCATGAAGGTCGCGTGTCCCGCTCCTCAGAGAGCTGGAGTTCAAGCCAGGGTTCTGGTTTCCAGCCCCGGGCTCTTTCCATTTCACCCAATCTTCTTCCCAGGCCTGGAGAAGGATTTACACCAATGGTTGTCCAAATTTCATCCCCCAGTAAACCCAAGGACCAGAAAATCCCACTGATGGAAACGCATTTACTCACATTGTTTTTACTGATATCCTCAGGCACCATCCAATGTTTTTTATTTTTTTTAAATCGTTTTATAAATTGTTTGAGAACTTTTATTTGGAAAATAAAAGGATAACATTTTGGTCTCCCTGGAAGAGGTGACATACTTCTTCTTTCCACATCATTAGACATAGACATGTAGGAAGATGTGCCGCTTGCCTTCATTTCCATGAAGCTTGAAGCCAAGTCTTAGAATAATAAATAAATAAATAAATAAATAAATAAATAAATAAATAAATAAATAAAGTCAGTCTTAGAATCACTTATAGAGAACGTTTATCCCGTATCATGTGCAGTTTTGTTATTCTTATTTTGACTTGATTATCTTTTTGTGCCCTAATGTCCTCTGGTCCAGATCGTGTAGCTCCATGTGTTGAGCAAAGCTTCCTGTATCACCTCGGGACCAATGGCGTAACCCCTGCTTGAAACAATGGCGGTAAAAGTGGACATTCTCCCAAATAAAGGAACACCGGGGCGGCCCATTTTGTGTTTCTTGATTTATTGCACCAGATAACCGACACACACCTTCCCGTCTCTCTGCTCCTAGTTGATGTGCTCCCAGACGACATTTTCACACGGTCTAGAGACGACGGGGAGGAACCCAGCTCTGCACAGGGCCGTCGGGATGATGGGTGAGGGCAGCAGCCTCATGCTTGCAGGCGGAGGTTGGAGGTGTGTCAACGTCCTCCAAGGAGGACGTAGGAGAGGACCAACTGTCTGTAAATCCATCTAGTGCCATCAGCTTGGGGAAAGCAGACTAAGCTGTTGAGCCACCAACCCTGGGCTGCCACATCAGAGTGACGCTCTCTGCAGCAGGTGACCTCGGAGGCGGTGCTCGGTCCTCTGGGCCTGGCCCTTTGCTCTGCACAGCCCACACACCTGCGTTTTCCTAGCATCTCTGCTCCTAAGGAAGAGACGTTCCATCAGCCAAGAGCAACCCCCAGAAGTCACTGGTCAACAGACAGCCTTTAAAGGAGGAAGGACAATATTTCTGCCCTTGAATTATGCTAAGAATAAAGGCAGAGAGAAAACGAGGCTGGTGTGGGGTGTGTTGCGGGTGCTGATGAAGGTCTACGAGTCCTCAATCCATTGCCCCTTTCTGTTTGCAAACCCAACGCACCCTCAGACCACAGCTTCGGAAGTGAGATCTGGGCTCTAATTTCTATGGAACGGTGACCGGGGGAAAGGTTGGGCGCGGCAGAGAGTGAGGAAAGCAGACCACCCCCCCACTCTCTTCCCTGATTACAGACCTCACTACAGACAGTGGCCAGAAACAGCTATATTCGATCTGTGACCGCGCTCTGATGCACTCCCAAAATAAAAAGGCATTCATTTTACCCAGTTTTCATGAAAAGAAATGGTGGTTTCCATTATTTTAGTTATTGAAGAGAAGAATGATTCTTTAACTCTTGAAGCTTCTTCTCTACAGCCCACTGGAGACTCAGGGGATGGGTGTGCCGGTGGCTTGAGAAGAAGCCGATGTTTCACAATGCACGCCGGAGGGGTAGAAATTAGCACAAATATTAAGAGCCTTCATGTGGCTTTAGTCCTGACATTTTGTACTTGGCTTTTCTCATCGAGTTGAGGTATTGTAACCCATTATAAACACGGGGGAGAATGACCAATGTAATTACAATTGTGAAACAGTTTCCACTATAAGCTTTAATTTGAGGATGCTTGATTTTTATGGATAATTCCTGTTTGGTTGAAATTTTCCATCTTCAGTTTTTACTCCAAGATGATTTCTTTGTTTGTTTGTTTTGGAAAAATTGAGGATATTTGTTTGACGATCAGGACGTACAAATATTCATTTTCTGACCAATTTTGTTAAATATTTTTTTAAATATTTAATTTATTTATTCATGAGAGACACACAGAGAGACAGAGACACAGGCAGAGGGAGAACCGGGGATCCTGCAGGGAGCCCGATATAGGACTCGATCCCAGGACTCCAGGATCACGCCCTGAGCCCAAGGTAGATGCTCAACCACCGAGCCACCCAGGCGTCCCTGATAAATACTTTTATAGAGGTATTTCAAAAGGTTTGAATTGCCCAAATTTAAAATCACAAACTTAGAAAATGAGGCAAGCTTTAATGAGAAATTTTAGAAACTAGAGGAAATACTTGCACTTACTGATGAAGATATTACAGCAGAAGAATATATAGGAAGAATTGAGGGCATCGAGTTCAATATTTTGTGTCTACAGAATCTGGAAATGCACTCCCTGGACTTGTAACACATTTTTGCAAGTGAAAGACATCACCAACTCCATTCTGTGACGGGTTCTTCTGCTTGCTTGTGTTCAGGTATGGAATAAATCTGTTTTTTCAATTATTATAGGAAAAACACTGTGTCATCTTCTCTTTCCTTGTATTAATGTAAATCCAAATGCACTGGTGATGTAGACATTTCCTGATGAAATGTCAGTTCTGGTTCCTGGATATGGAGAGCTTGGAGTCCATCACCTTCATCCCCACAATAAGAAAAAGCCAACATATTACATTCCAGTGGCTTTTCTTGGAACCCCCAGGAGGTGAGTGTTCAGGGCAGTGTCACCACAAAATCAGGAGGAACAGCTCAGGTGTGCTCACTGGGGTCTGGAGCTGAAGCCCGTGGAGCCGTGAACATCGTAGGGACTTTTCAGTAATAACTCATCCAAACTGCTGGAGGCTGAGGGTCCTCCAAACTTTTTTTGGATCTCATGTCCTAGCTCCCCATCAGGTTCTCATGACAATGATCCAAGGAAGTTCCCCTCATGGCTCTTACAGGAGGAAGTGAAAAAAAAAAAAAAAAGTAAAGTAATTGTGGGGAAAAAAAAAAAAAAAGCCTGTAAAATAACACAGAACACTCTCCATGGCAATGACGACTCTCTAAGATAAATTTTCTAAAATAAATCAGTTTAAAAATGTAAACAAAAAAATGACCAGAGCATTATCCCAGGTGAGAGAAGGGCATACTTCCCAGCCCCAACCCTGTCACCGTCCTGTTCTAACCAAGGCTCAGTCTGAGACTGCACAGCACTTCCCCAGCCCTCCTCCGGACCCTGCACCAGCAGCTCCAGCTCCATCCGTGCACCTTCTGGGGGCAGGAATATTGGAGAGCCCGAAGTCGGGTGAAGAGAACAAGAGGAGTGCATCCCATCAATTGAATTAATCCTTGTGACAGAGCTGTCACAAGGATGGAGGAGGAATCCTTAATCCCGATAGCTTTCGCTTTTGGGTTCAGAGTAATCAGTTACTTATGGAGGGGTCCAGGCTGCCTCACTCCAGGAATGGCTCCTGTACTCTAAGTGGATCTGTTCAAGGACTACAAGCAGAACTTTTTGTGGATCTGCTGTATCACTATGTAAATCATTCAACAACTTTTGATAAACGACTGTAAATCACTCTCAAAGGGATGGTGCCAATTTCACAACCAACCACTTTGCAGGAGTGTTTCTGGCTATAACATCTCCACTGTCATCCTAACAAAGTCTGCCTGGCAGGTGAGAAGGTATTTAATTTATTTTTATTTGTATGTATTTAATTACAAATAAGGCTGTGTATCTTTTCGGGTGCATATAAGCTCTTTGTGTCTCTTCTTCATTCCTTTGTAAACTTGGGTTGATATTCTGTGTTCATCGCTTACTTTTAGATTATCAGTATTTTTCTAAGTGATTTCTAAAATCTCCAAATGTGGTAAGGTTAGCACATCTGGTCCAGGGGCACCTGGATGGCTCAGTTGGTTAAGCATCAACTCTTGGTTTTGGCTCAGGTCATGATATCAGGGTTCTGGATCAAGCCCTGTGTCGGGTCTGCACTCAGCAGGGAGTCTGCTGGAGATTCTCTCTCCTTCTCCCTCTGGACCTCCTCCCATCTCTCTCTCTAAAAAAAAATAGTAATAAAATAAAATTATATGCAGTCCACATTACATTTCTGTTGACTGGCTCCATAGTTGTCATTTACTTTACGGATCTTAAATTCTGTTGAATCTCAGATCTTTCTAGAAAACACCTAGGAGGACAAATTCTCCCAATGTCTACACCTAGACATATCTCATTCAAACTGCAAAAAACGAAGATGAAGGAAATGTATTGAAATAAGTCAGAGGAACAACATCATAGCTATGCAAGAGTAGGAGCGAGAACTACAGTGGGCCCCGCCTTGGAAACCACGCAAGTGAGAGGAGCAGGGACCACATGTCTAACGTGTTGAGAGAAAAAAATCACCAATCCAGAATTCTGTAGTCACTGAAACTATCCTTCAGAAGTGAGGGAGAAATAAAGACTTTCCCAGACGTGCAAACATGGAAGGCACCCATTGCCAGTAGGTTTGCCTTGCAGTAAATACTAAAAGGGCTTATTCAAAGAGAGGACAATTATTTGAGTCAGAAAGTAGGATCTGTGTAAAGAAAGGAGGAGAACTAGAAAAGGAACAGGTGAAGGATAAATTTAAAAATCACTGTTTTATTATTCTTACCTAATCTTACAGTTAATGGTGTATTCAAAATACTGGTGGCAACAATGAATTCAATGATTGAAGCTTACGGTTGAGTAAAATTATCGACAGCAAGGATACAGGAATTCAGATTTTATATGAGGTGCCCGAGAAGTGGTAGAGGGTTATTTGGAAGCAGACTTGCATTGTATTACAAATGCAGGAACAACACTAAAAACATAAGAGAAAAAGAGATATAATGATGTGTTTAAAAAAGAGAGAGAGAAAGTGGAATTCTAGAAAATGTTCCATTAAATCCACAGATGGCAGAAAGAGAAGACAGAAAGGAAGTAGTAACAAGGATGGCAAATACAGAAGAGTATCAAATGTGGTAAATATTGGCTCAACTCTGATAATAATAATTTTATTTTTTTTCTTTCAAGCATTTTTTGCATATATCCTTTATATATGAATGTATATATATGTATACATATATATAAAGTCTACTTTTATTTCATTTTTTTTACATATTTTTTATTGGTGTTCAATTTGCCAACATAGAGCATAACACCCAGTGCTCATCCCGCCAAGTGCCCCCCTCAGTGCCTGCCACCCAGTCACCCCCACCCCCCGCCCTCCTCCTTTTCCACCACCCCTAGTTCGTTTCCCAGAGTTAGGAGTCTCTCATGTTCTGTCTCCCTTTATGATAATAAGGGATAATCATTTTAAATGCTGATGGGCTTTACTACACCAATTGAAATGGAGATAATGTCAGAACAAAACCAGCAAACTCAACTATGTACTATCTACAAGAAACAAACTCGAAATACAAAGACCCAAACTAATGAGCAGTAAAGAGATGGAGAAGATACCCCCTGGCAACATGGATCTAAGAGAGCAGACATCGGAGCAAGGACATGTCTCAAGGATAAAGAAGGGTGCCCCCTAAGGATAAAGAGGTCGATCCTCCAAAAGGACGTAACAATCCTCAATGAGTATGTGCCAGTGTGTCACATAAGGCAAAAAGTGATGGACCTGCAGGGAGAAAGAGAGGACTCCAATGACTCTGTCCACGGATGATGGAGGAACACAGCACTTAGATGGCCAGGGTGTAGCCTAACTCAACACCCCCACCAGGCAGGTTGGTTTAGGGGACGTCTGCAGAATTCACACTTTCTTCTGAAACCCATGCAGAACATTAACCAGGACATTCTGAGCCATCAAACAGACCTTAACAAATTTAGAAGAACAGAAATCATGCATAATAAGCTTTAGTACTAGAAATTAGCAACAGAAAGATAGCAGGAGAGTCTCCCAAAGACTTGGAGCTTAAACACCACACTCTTAAGGGACACCTGGGATGAAGAAGAAACATCAAGACAAATTTTAAAATATTCTGAAACATTAAAAACGAAAATACGATTTCTTAAAATTTGTGCAATGCAGTAAAAGCGGTGACTGGAGGGAAATTTATAGCGTTAAAGGCACACGCTAAAAAGGGAGAAGATCTAAAGTTAATAACCTAAATTTTCAATATAAGAAACTAGACGTAAGAAGAGAAAACTAAACGCATAAGTAAGAAATTATACACAGTAGAGTAGAAATCAAAATAGACGTAAATATCAACGGGAGAGAGTAGCCCAGAGATAAACCCACGCGTGGAGTGTCAATTAGTTTACAGCAAAGCAAGTAAGACTAGACGGTGGGGAAGGACAGTCTCTTTGATACGTGGTGTTTAGAAAACTGGACCCTACCTCACATGATACACGGAAACTAACTCAAACCAGACCCAAGACTTGAGTACAAGAAACAAAACTGTTCTATTGGAAACTACCAATCATGGCATCAGACCAATCAAAAGACCGAGGAGAACCATGGGAGTAATGAAAAAATGCATTTGTAGCCAACTTCTGAGCGCCTGCCGTAATGCTGGATTTTTGGGGGGTGTTTTTGGCAAAAACCCATGGATAAATCATGAGCACTGACATACAGGAAAGAAATACTTTTTCTCCCCAAGTGCTAAGCTCTATAGAACACCTGCAACATCTTTACTTCACTGTGCTTTTACTCAAAATTACATGACACACAAAGGAAAAATTTTGTGCCTAAACTATGGAAAATCTGTGCATTTAAAGACGCAACAATCATCGGCATTCAGCATGTTTATCATCTCTTGCCAAGTTTATTTTAACCTCAATATTGCTTATGGTAAGTGCAAATGTAAGTTAAACTTCGCAAAGAAATTTCCAAAATTTTCCATTACGCGTTCCATATATATGAAATGCAGGTTTGTGACTAGCATTGCTGAAACATTTTCAATTTTATTCTTTAATGTCATGCATGGAGCGGATAAGCAAGCACACATTTTTATATCATTTTTCGTGTAAGTCAATAAACATCTCAGAAAATAAAATTTCTTCCTTCAGACCAGAATCCCCTGGTTATTTGGCTGAGAAATCAAGGTCATTCTGTACAGAATAGTGTTGCAACACTGTTGTATTATTAAAATTATGTTGGAGTCTGAAGCTTCTACCCAGGACGAGATGGCATAGAGGTCTTGAGACCTTTTGTTCCTCCCCAAGCTGGGTGGAAACAGCCTCAATAGATGGTCCGGTCTAGGAAGCCTCTTTGTCCCTGTGACTCTCCTGCCCAAGGACACCAGGGAGCTTCGGTGGAAAGAAAGATGCAAATACATTAAGTGCCCTGTTCCAGAAAGTCTCATCACCCTGCAGGCTGAGATTTTCCTTGTCCTTCCAGAAACATGAGATGCCTGGGTAGAGTTGGAGACGGTACTCAATCCCAGAAAGGGTCCTGGTCAGGGAAGGTGCTCGGCCCATGCAGCCCAATGCTGTCCCTCACTCAGATGCTGAAGTAGTTATGGGGCCAGGCAGGAGGATCCTGCCACAGTCCTCCTTTTAAGGAAAAAAAAAACCCCATTTCATTAAAAAGGATGCACAGGTGGGAAATGAGCACATGGGGAGATGTGTAGCCTCATTAGCCGTTAGAGCATATGATTTTTTTTTTTTATGATAGTCACACACACAGAGAGAGAGAGAGAGAGAGAGAGAGAGAGAGGGAGAGACACAGGCAGAGGGAGAAGCAGGCTCCATGTACCGGGAGCCTGACGTGGGATTCGATCCCGGGTCTCCAGGATCGCGCCCTGGGCCAAAGGCAGGCGCCAAACCGCTGCGCCACCCAGGGATCCCTAGAGCATATGATTTAAAGCCACAACCGGATATTGCCAAAACTTATCTGAGCAGCTTTTTAAAAAAATGAAATAAAAATGATAACACCAAATGCTGGTGAGGATGTGGAGAAATTGGATCATCTCTCCACTGCTGGTGGGGATGAGAAATGTTTCAGTTGCTCTTGAAAACTGTCTGGCAATTTTCTAAGAAACTAAACATGCAACTGGCACACTAACCAACAACTATGCTCTTCGGCACTTATCCCAGGAAAAATGATGTTCCCACAAAAGTCTGGGCTTGAATGTTCATTGCAGCTTTGTTTGCCACGGCCAGAAACCAGAATCAGGGAAGACGTCCTTCCACAGGTAAACACAGTATTACACACGGGGAATAATACCGTTAAAAAGGAACAAATTTTTTTAATAAATTTATTTTTTATTGGTGTTCAATTTGCCAACATACAGAATAACACCCAGTGCTCATCCCGTCAAGTGCCCCCCTCAGTGCCCGTCACCCATTCACCCCCACCCCCGCCCTCCTCCCCTTCCACCACCCCTAGTTCGTTTCCCAGAGTTAGGAGTCTCTTATTTTCTGTCTAAAAAGGGACAAATTATTGAAATAAGCAACAACTTGAATAACCTTCCAGGGATTACAGGGAAAAGTAGGAGAAAAGCCAATCCAAAAAAAAAAAAAAAATCTTTTGATGATTTCCTTTATATGACATTTCCAAGATAACAAAATTTGAGGTTGCCAGGCCTGGGGGTGGGAAAGGCAGGAGCAGGGGCAGGAAAGGGGCTGTGGCTATGAAAGAGGAGCAGAAGGGTCTTTGTGATGATGGAGGCGTTCGTGCTTCGGCAGGTACAGTGGATACAGGAACGCACACGAGCAATCGGATGCACAGAGCTTCACACCCATGCACATCCACACAAATGTGTATCCAGCAAAACCAGGGGAATCTTACGATCAGTGGATCGTATCAATGCTAATATCCCGGTTGTGATACTCTAGTTCTGCAAAACGTTACCACTGGGGCTAGCTGGACAATGGATCTCTCTGCATTAATTTTTATAGCCTCACGTAAATCTAGAAAGATCTCAATTAAATTAATACATGTTACACTTAAACCAAAAGACTTTCGTTCTTCATTTGATGTTAGAACCTAATGTGACTTGAATTCACTTGGCTTCAAAACGTGAACCGAACTAATGATAGGATATGTATAGTCTCCCTTCAGGCTGTAGAGTCTGTATGTATTATGTAAGTCTTGCCAAGCTTTCAAAAATTAATGATTCTAAAGCATAACTTGCTTCAAATTTTTTGAATAAGGGGCCAAAGACGTGAGTGTCATTTGTTGACAATAGAGCTGTAATCAGCCCAAATCAGTAGCTCTCGGGTCCGAGAAGGTTTCACGTTGACCAGAGCTGGGGGTCCAAGGCATCCCTTTGATGCCTGAAGTTTATAGTGGCTGAAAGTAACCAAGAGGCATGGGATTTTTTTTGAAGCTGCAATCAAAATCTCCATTTTTCCATCATCACTCAAACAATCATTCAACACACACCTATTGGGCGTGAGGTATGGCCCTTGGGTGCTGAGCTATGCCCTTTGATGAACATTAGTGGTTTCATCTTCCCAGCAACAGTCACCCAGATGAGCACCATGGCCCATGTTACAAAGGATGAGCTGAAGCAGAGATCTTAAGTGACACTCCAGGAGGAAGAGCCAAAAGGCTTATACCAAGGATTCGCACACAGGTCTTTCTGAAAGACTCAAGCCCACGTTTTTAACCACCAGAGGGAAAATCAATATACAAAAGACCTATTTACTACCTCCAAGTATCTGCTTACAAAGATCTAGAACAAAGACAAGAGGCCCCATCCAATAATTTACAAGGACTGAAATAAGTTTACGACAGAGTAGAAATCAGTGCATGTTGGAAAACTGGATATACATTTTTTAATAGAAAAACTGAAAATGAATACCTGAAAAGAAAGCAGTTGTGCTTAGGAAAAAAACGAAATAAACGAATTTGGGATCCAGAGGAGCTTGTAACAAGAAATGGACAATAATAAAATTTGTATTTAATTGGGCGACCTTGGGGGCACCTTGGTGGACCAGTTGATTAAGCGTCTCCCTTCGGCTCAGGTCGTGATCTCGGGGTCCTGGGATCAAGTCCCACGTCGGGCTCCCTGCTCAGTAGGGGGTCTGCTTCTCCCTCTGCCTCTGGCCCTCTTCCTACTGTGCTCATTCTCTCTCTCTCATTGTGTCTCTCTCAAATAAATAAATAAATATCTTTTTTTTTTAATTAAAAATAAGCAAATCGGGGGACATTCTGATGGCAGTGTGACGCTTGCACAGGAGGCCAAACTGTAGATCCTCTAGAGAAGACTATTCTACTCCTCTTCTTTAAATTCAGCAGGATCTCACTCTAGTTTGACCCATAGAAGCCAGAGTCAAAATCGGTCAATATGATGAAATGAAGCCCAAAGCTGTCTGAGGTAACACAACAAAATAGGGAACTACGATAAAATTAAAACCCTACGTATCCCTAATTCTTCTTCTCCCATGTTTTCAGGATTCTTTCTTCTGTTTAGCTGCCCAGCCTTGACTTCACTGTGCAAATAGACATGAAGGGAACCATCTCCTACAAAAGTTTGAAAAGACGGTGATTCTGTTTAGGGTGACCTTCCCTGTAATGCGTCAATGGATCCAGCCCCTCCCTCGTTCCCATAACCAGCCAAGTATCCCTTGGTTGGTTCAACTCTGAATCTGCAAATAGAAGTATGAACCTGAAGAAGTGCTGATGTTTAGTGTGCATAAAGTGACTGGCACTGAAGGATTCTGGGCATAAGAACGGAAGTTAGCCAGGCATCAGGAATCTTCCAGGCTCAGCTCAAGAACGTCCAGGCCGGTCTTTCCCCCAACACATGCTGTCTTGGGTTGCCACAAACATATCCAATACCCTATAAAGAGACTGGGCATTCAAAAGTGAGTTATCATCTTAAAAATCCGGTGGAAAAAAAACACATTAAGGCAGGTGGACAGTGGCCCTGTAATGAAGTACCGCAGCGCTTAAGGACAGAATAAGCACAATACGACACTGCCTATGACTTTACGAGGGATGTGACTCTCCTTTTACTTTGCAAAATAAGAGAAAAGCCTTCAAACCGCAGATATATGCTCCTCTTCCCAGTGAGCCTGACCTTCCCGTCCCAGAGCACAGTGTGGAAGCGACCCAGGGGCAAGCACGAGAGCGGGAGCTCCTTGCCCAACACAGCAGGCATCTCCTGAGATCCTGGCACAAAGCAGGCAACTTCCTGGAGCACGATTATAATAGTGTCAGTTGGAAATGGGATCCCAATATGAAGCATCATGGGGCTTGAAATAAGCCATTTGTCTTGTGAAAGGGGAAGGGCACTCTGCTCATCCTGACACGGAGTTAGCAGGAGAAGGTTCCATGAAGACAGAGGAGGTTAGACAAGGCTCAGTGTTACAGTAACACCTCTGGTGGGAGGTCCAAGCTCCGTTCAGAACCCGCGTTGGCTCGCACCAGTTCCTCAGCTAGGATTTCTCCTCTGCAGACGGTTTTCTCACAACGTTTGAACACCTGGAAGGTGGCCCAAGGATTTGGTTAATCAACTTGTGCCTAAAAGAAGGCATCAGTAGATCATCGTGGCTTTGATTTGCTCTTCCTAACGACTAGTGATGTTGAGCATTTTTTCACGTACCCATTGGCCATTTGCATGTCTTCTTTGGAGAAATGTCTGCTCAGATCCTCTGCCCATTTCTTGGGCAGATCGATTGATTGCTCCTGAGTTGTATGACTTCTCTCTATATTTTGAATATTAGCTACTTATGAGATATACGATTTTCAAATATTTATCTTCTCCCATTCCATAGGTTGCCTTTTTGTTTTGTTGACGGTTTCCTTTGCTGTACAAAAGCTTTTTTGTTTCATGCGGTCCTGCTTGTCAAGTTCTGCTTCTGTTGCTTCTGCTTTTGGTACAGAGATTCAAGAGGAATGTGCAGTATGAAGATTGGTCAAATGAATATCCATATGGCGCATACACACAGACACACACGTACACACAGAAGGATTGTAGATGTAAATACAAAAAGAAGAAATATTACTTGTGGATAAGACCAGGGAAGACTATCTTCATGAGCTTGGTGAAGTGAAAACATTTTTTAAACAAGGCATAAAGAGCAATAATAGGAAAAGAACAATAAAGTTGACCATAATAAATTAAGAACTTCTGTTCACCGAACGGAGAATGAAAAATCAAGCCAGACTGGGAGAATGTTTTGTTAAAGAGTATGACTCACAAAACTAATGTCTAATGTATAAAACAAACTCTTAAAAACCCATAAGAAAAAGTGCAGAAGGAGCATGGGCAACAGACTTGAACCGTGGGCCGCATGAAGGAGATGCTCAGATCAGATCGGAATGAAACCTGCCAACTGCTACCCAAGTGCATTAGTATCAGGAAATGCAAATTCAAATTTTAGTGAGATGCAGCCCTAAACCACCATGAATGGTGTGAAGACAGACTAGTTCCAAAGTGTGCAAGGACTCAGCACGATGGGGGCTCCCTTACCGTGTTTGTGGGGGTGCAGCATGGCATCACTACCCTGAAAAGCCAAGTGTTACATGGAAAATGCCATTCACCCCCCTGGTGAGGCCCCACACAAAATTTGATAGCGGGAGGATTTTCTCATATCAGGTTTGGTTTCCTAATTCTGCAGGAAAGTTTATGTAAATCTCACCTTTAAGTTTGATGTTAGCTTAGGATCTTTGTGGACAATCTTTTCAAGTTAAAACGGATATTTCGTTTGTTTATTTAATTTTTAGTTGGCTACATTTTTTTTCCCTTAACACATTACTGGATGTTGATGACTAACAATGCCCTCTCTTCCTTTTATGAGATGATCATATTTTTTTTGTCTTTTTTCTCTTAATGTGTCAATTGTGTTGATTAATTTTCGAATGGTAAATCCAGCCTTAGTTCCTAGGATGACCTCAATTTGGTTATGTTTTGTGTTCTTTGTGTTTATTTGTTTCGCTAATGTTTTCTTGAATATTTTTGGCATCTTGTCTTTCTTGATTGTTTTTACAAGGTTATTCTGTTCTCAAATACAAGCCGATTATATTTTAGCCAATACCAAAAAACCCCACTTTCTTCCTTTTAATTACTTTAACACGTGTCTAGATACTGTTTTTGTCTCCTAGCTGTGTACACCCACTTCATTGAATCAAGGCCATTTCTCTGTATTTATTTATAGAAGAAAAATGTATGCTTCAGCTGAACAATAATCCCCAGTATTTTCATAGACCATCTTCAACAAAGAGATTCAGGAACTAACTTCCACATTTAGAAACAGCTCAAAGATCCCATTGGGCTTTGATGCTCAGCAGCTTACAGGATAAATGAAAACTTGTGACTCCCTAGGGATTGCTGGTTTCCATTTTTATTCCTTAGCAATTGACTAAGCACCACAAGAAAAATGAGAAACCTATACCAACTCTCCTAATAGAAGCTGTGTCTGATTATGGAGGCACTAACGCCTAAAAATGGGTTGCACATGCCCGCTTCTGGCATCAGATTCAGGCACCACTTCCTGCCGCCAGTCCCCGATGGCCAGAACCAGCCCAGTGCTGTGTTACGGAGGTATGATGCAATGCACAATGGCGAGGATCTTAATTTTCAACTGACATCCCTTCACCATATTCCATTTAAAAGCATTTCCTTCAAAAAACAAAATAACATTAAAGCATTTCCTTGCCATTCACTGTCGCTGTGAAAGCACGTGCTGCCAGAAATCCCACAGCACATCTAAGAATATGAGTTTACATACAAATATAAACAGGCTACACTGTTCACGGACTTGGTTTTAGTAGCAGAAGGCACTTGGTTCCAGCCCGAAACTTTCTTAATGATTAGAACTACATGACTAATCAATTTGTAATTCTTAGAGCGCTCCGATACAGAACGGTCACAGGGCTGTGGCGGACAACATCCATACTTCGTTTGGAGGCCATGCGTGCCTGCAGTCGTCATTGTTGATGTGCAACAGAAATCAAAATTTTATAAAAACTATGGTTCAAGATATTGACTCTGAAAAAAGAAAAAGATGTTGACTCTGGTGAGGTTAATGAAGACTCTTATGTCAACTTTAGAACTTAAGATAACTTAATTTCAAATGGGCTTTGGGAGGTATTGGAGAGAAAGGGGCCTTTCTACCTGTGCCCACTCTGTGCGTGTCTGTGCAAGCCCCCCAGGCACCTGGGAAGTCGACACCAAGTTCACACCTACAGGCATGAGCTCACACCAGCGAAGGTGAGTTCACACCTCTCCTAAGTCTCAGCCCATGAAAGAGGGAGGCAGAATGAATCCTGCACATGAAGAGCCCTTTGGAACCTTCCAGATGGGTTTCAGATCTCAGCTTTGCCACTTACTAGCTCAAATTTTAGATCTAGTTTTTTGACATATGGAAAGACACTTATTATCACTTCGCCGTGTAACAGATTAGTGTCTACAGCAGGTTGCATGTTCTCAGACAGCAAAGGGATGACATTTCCCCTGAACCCCAGTGTCTAATCACAGCTGTGATCCTGTGCACCGGGAAAGACCATTTTCCTAGGTTTTTGCACGGGGTGTTCACCACTCTGTTGCAGGCTGCTGCTTCTTCCAGCACTTGGTCATATGTTTCTTCCTTCTTACGCATGGGATCTGTCCTGGGAATAGGTCTTGTGGGTTCATGGGGATCATCCACCGAAGGCTGACCTCACTCTATTGTCCTGCCATTCATTGGATGTCAAAGCAAGCTCTACTGTGTAACGACAGTCATCTGGAAGAGGAGGGTAACGTGGATTTATAAAAAACAGGACATAAAGACCCAATCATAATTTATCCATTCCCCTCCTGAATAACGTTTAGGTTTCCTCCTCTTTGGATTGGAAAGACGCAACTCCGGGTGGCCCTCTGCGAGTGCGTCCGTGGCACTACTATGGTATGATGATGCTTGTCCGGAGCTCTGGGGAAAGGTGTTGGAAAGAGAAATTGCTTTTAAAATCTGCTTCCAGGCACGCCAGTGTTCATCCCCAGGCAGCTCCTCACCACGGGCCCACCACTGGTCTCTGGAATCATATCTCTTAACTTCAGGTCACGCATGTGCAAAAGTGAAGAGCTTAATCCGAAAAGCTGTCATAAAAACCTTGCGGAAGGATCATTTCCTTTTGCTCCTAAAGGCAAAGGCAGTGCCAGAGAGGGAACATGTGAGATCCCTCCCGGATATAAAAACCTATGACTTATTTTCCAGCCAATGAATGACGCGTCCAAACTTGGTTAGTCACCCAGATGGGACCGGGGGCCGAGAGGGGAGCATGTCAATGCTCTGGAGCTTTCCTTTCACCCCAAGGAAGTGAAATGACTCAGCACGTCTCCCGCAATAAACCCTAGCGTGCTTTCCTGAATGCTGGTCGCTGTCCTGCAGCCCTAACCTATCTGAGGTCACATAACGCAGTGGTCACTAACGGGTCTGCAGCCATTCACCTGGGCCAGATAGTGTCCCACGTGCTTTATGCATCCCCACAAGGGCTCACAGAATAGCCACCCCGTCACCCTCATTTCATGCATTGAAAACGGGGCACAGAGAGGTCGCTTAGCTGTTGGAGTGCAGATGACAGCCCCCACCCCTGCTGCTCCCCTGCCTGCATGCAAGCTCCAGGTTTCACTCTCCTTATTGGGTCTACTTCAGCTGATTGATGGGATGACCGTGATGACCGCCCACATTCCCCCAGGATTAGAGGCAAAGGCGAGGCTGGATCTTGCAAGGAGACGTTCGCCCTTTGGGGAGAACGCAGGCCTGTTACCTGGGCCTCATTTGCTGGCCATCCAGTTTAGGAGCATGGGTTTTTTGGAGTAGGAACACCTGGGATTAGAACAGGATCCTGTACCCTGTAGGACGTCCAAATTTTACATTTATGGGATAATTCTCAAACCAAGTTTTATGATTCCACAATTTAGGCTTTTCTGGGGACTCCCAGGGGGCTGCTGGGGGAACTGGGCTTGGCCCCCTTCCCTTTGTGACTCATCCTAACGGAGGTGATGCTGCATCAGCTGATGCGCGGGAGCCCGTGGGTGCCAGCCCACCAGGCGCTGACTGCGTGGCCTCACACACGTCCCGCAGCACAGCGGGGGCTCTGCATCTTCCCCGCACGCGGGCAGGCGAGAGCCAGGGTGCACGGTCACCCCTGCTGTTGTTACCAGCCTTCGTGCTGCTGCCGTCAGTATTATCGTCGGCCTTAAGCGGTCACTTTGGGTTGCAAAGTTCCTCTACACCTGGAGAAAATGAAATGCCAGTGGGGCTAGCACGGGTCTCCGATCCTGAATCTGCCCCTTTGCAGACCCGCCTTGACCCCCCCGCTGGTGTGCAGCCGGAAGTGGACATCACCCCACCTCGCCAGGGCGCAGGCACGAGTCCAGAGAGTCGCACCCGGGAAAAGTGTTGCTCCTGCCGTCACAGAGCTGCACTTCCCCTCTGTCCCTTTGAGTTCCCCGTGGCCCAGCATGCATGACACAGCAGGGCCGGAGGACCAGTGTGCACGCAGGCCCCGGGAGACAGCAGGCATCAGGAGGGCCTGACCCAGGAGCCCGATTCCCCAGCAGGCGAATGCAGGCACCAGCAGCCCCTGGAGGATCTGACGGCCAATCCAGCTCCTCTTGGCCGACCCAGTGGAAAATGCATTTATATTTGGCAAATGCCAGTACAACTGGGCTTTTTAAAATTCCAGAAGACTTTAATTGCAGAAAATCACTTAAGTTTAAATCCCTTATTGTCCTTTTTGCTCTTGAAGCTGAAGCAATGAAATGAGACCAAACCAGAGTTTAATAAAAACTTAATTCCCACCAGAATCCAGAGCCATCTCTAAACGGCCTTAAATCTTCTGTTGGTGAAACGCTGCCCAGCTCATGGCAAGAGGTCAACAGCCTGTTTCTAATTTATACTTTTTTACTCCCTTCAGGAGATGGAGGGGAATAGATCCAGAAAATAATGTCTACAGAGTGGTCATGGCTCCCGAGATCCCGCAACTTGCCGGAGGGACAGAGCGGTCTCGGAGAGACAGGAGGGGGCCTGAGGGTCCCCGAGGATCTCTCCGCAGGAGCAGAGCTGCTCCTCTCACTTGGCATCTCTGTCATGCGGGGTGCAGGCGCCCCTTGTCCCTCAGTCCTCGGGGCAGGGGGCTCTGAGACACGCGGGCCTTCCCGTGTGACTGAGCAGGGTTGGGGGATGAGCTGCACAGGAGTAGCGTGCAAGATCAACACAATGCGTGGTGCAAGCCGGGGCCACCTGGTCCCCTCATCCCTTCTCCTGCCAGACCAAATGCAGGATGCTTAGTTGAACTGGAATCTCAGGGAGCCCTGATGGGGCCCGTGATGCAGGATATGCCCTGAGAGTCAGAACACCCCAGGCTGGGCACACAATCCAGATGTATGGAGAAATTATCCGTCGTTCATCCGAAATTTCATCGGAGCTGGGCATCATCCCATGATTCTATTTGCAAAATCTAGCAACCTTAACATTAGATGTCTCCTGGCAGGAACCAAGTGTTGACTACCTTTTTTTGCCTTTTTTTCAGTTGACTTTTGTTTACCGAAGTATGATTTCCATACAGTAACATTCTTTCTTTTTGGTGTATGGTTTTATGATTTTTTTTGAATTTTAATTCCAATATAGTTCACTTACAGTGTAGTATTAGTTTTAGGTGTACAATATAGTGATTCAGCATGGCGCACATCGCCCGGTGCCCGTCAAACAGGTGCACTCCTTCATCTCCATCCCCATCACCTGTCTCCTCCCCCCCCCACCTCCCCTCTGGTGACCAGCGGTGTGTTCTCTAGAGTGAAGACTCTGTTTCTTGGATTGCCTCTCTCTCTCGTTTTCTCTCTATGCTCATTTGTTTTGCTTCTTAAATTCCACATATGAGTGAAATCATGTGGCATTTGTCTTTCTCTGACCAGCTTGGTTCACTTAGCACAATAGCCTCTAGCTCTATCCACGGCATTGCAAATGCAAGATGTCATCCCCTCTGATGGCTGAGGGATATGTATATAGTAATTAGATCACAGTAAAACCAGTTAAACTCTATGTAGATAAATTCAGTTGCCATCCGTGTGAACATCTACAAGACCCGAGACACCTACAGCTGTCCGTAAGCAACAAACTTGTCAGCCTTAGGGGAGCCCGGGGGGCTCAGCAGTTTAGCACCTGCCTTTGGCCCAGGGCATGATCCTGGAGACCCAGGATCGGGTCCCGCGTCGGGCTCCCTGCATGGAGCCTGCTTCTCCCTGGGTCTCTGCCTCTCTCTCTCTATGTCTATCATGAATGGATAAATAAAATCTTTAAAAAAAATAAAAAAAAATAAAAAAATAAAAATATTGACAAAGATCCTGACCCCAGACACAGCACAGGCGAGCTGCATCCGAGCAGAATAGCCCATAGTCCGCTGCAACGCTGGGCTCGCCCATGAAGGACGACAGGGCTCCCAGACATGTAGGGACAGAACACAAGCAGCGCGGCAGCTTGCAGGGAGCACGTGGCCCTCGCCGCCGGGAGAGCCCACGTCCGTCCAGAGTGAGCTGACCTGTGCCACCCGGGAGCCCACCACTGGCACAATATTGGCATCACCATGTTTGTGAAGCCCTTTTTTAAAAAATTTCCCCCAAATGGGAAGACACAACACGCAGACGTCGTGGTGGTTCACGTGAGGCTGGAACGCTGGCATCAAACACCTGAGTGAACGCGCTTTGACGCTAATGTTCAGGTTTGGAGGGAGAAGGACCACGTTTGTAGGATGTGCGGTGGCACGAGTCACCCTCCTGGGACCTTTCCGGAATGCAGCGTCATAGAAGAACCCGCTAAGCCCACCGCCAAGGGGTGACCCCGTGGAGGGCAGTGGATCTTTTCGGAAGGGAACGCATGGGAACCATTCCCAAAGCGCTTCTAAAGACTTGTTCACATCAAAACAGTAAAGTATCACACACGACAACCTAAGAAGGCACACGTCATGGCAATAGAATCTCTGTGTGCAGGGGGAGCGGTAAGGGGACCAGACACACGCTCCCAGGACCCACCTAGGCTGCATGGGTGCAGGCCACGCCCCCCGACAGCATCGTCCACCACAGCCTGCTCGCCCGCCCTCCAGCCCCCATTACAGACAAGGGACAATGCGGGTCGGGAAACACGGCTGAGCCAGGCCCCAACCCCACCAGCCTCCCCAGGAGAACCTGTTTCTCAACAGCCACCTGGACCTCTGCCTCGTTGCAGACTGGGATTTCGTTTCGAAGATTTCCAGCTGTTGTCTTTCCTCTGTTGTGTGGGTGTTCCTGGGTTCAACCTGGAGGAGAACAGTTAGCACTGGAGCTCTCCTACGTGACCCGTGGGACGCGCCGTTCCCTGGACCCTGGGGATGTTTGCAAATGCGGGGGCACCACGAGGCCCCCGGGGACCCGGTGTCGGAGGCGAGGAACACCAGGGAAGAGGCTGGGCATGAGTACGCATCACTGCAACAAAGTCCTGAAATAGGCCACAGAAAGCTAACCAAAAACACCTCCCAAATATGTCAAGAACCGAGGGGAGGGAATGGTCTAAGCAAAAGTGTTTCCCCCCTCGAGACACAGGAACAGGTGTAGCGTCGAAGTGGGGCGTGAAAATCTGAGCACACCCATACTTCCTGGTCTCCTTTTCAAAGGAAGACGAACCAACCAAAAGGAAGTTTGCAACCAAAAATAATAATCCCTGATCTGTACTTCCTAACAGCCAATCCTTGTTTGAATCCAGTTGGACCTTTCTTTTTTTAATATAAAAAATATTTAAGTAGACATAAACACTAAAATAATGAGGTCTTTTTATTCAACTTCTTGGAGATCCATTTGGCATACGATGTGGAGTTCTTTATTTGTTCCCCAAAAGATTTTGCAACGTTCAACCAGAAGAGAGTTTGCAGAAGAGAAATCTGATAATTAACGTGCTGTGCCAAAGTTTTGAAATATCCAGGCATTTTTGGGTTTTGCCATGGATGACAAATTGGAAAACCATTCCAGTCCATTGTTTAAAGGTGGACTTTGGAAAATGCCCAGATATGTTCCACACACTTTTCCCTCTGATTTTTTTTTGTCTGACCCCTTATTCTTCTACTAAAGATTGATCTTAAGATAATTGTGATATTTAAAATCTTTAAAAACAGGTGGGCGGGGGGTGGGGGTGACTGGGTGACGGGCACTGAGGGGGGCACTTGATGGGATGAGCACTGGGGGTTATTCTATATGTTGGCAAATTGAACGCCAATAAAAAATAAATTTATATATAAAAAAAGAAAATTAGCATAAACTAAAAGTTCTGTGTTCCTGCCAGGAAAAAAAAAAAGTCTTTGAAAACAAAGTTGAGAAGTGTCTTCCCCCTTTAAAAACAAGGCGTCAGTGGAGCCAGACACACCAGGTGCGGCCCCCAGGAAACACCTGCTGGATGAGTTAGGTCAGGTGTCCTCTAACCCAGAAATGTCCTGCGCTTCTGTCCTGAGACCTGTTCGTGCAGTTTCCTTACGTAGGAGAGGGAAACGCTCACCAGAAGAGCAGCAAGCACAGTATATCATCTTTTTTATTATTTTTTTTATTGGAGTTCAATTTGCCAACATTTAGCCCAACACCCAGTGCTCATCCCAACAAGTGCCGGGGAAATGAACAAGGGGTGGTGGGAAGGGAGGTGGGCGGGGGGTGGGGGTGACTGGGTGACGGGCACTGAGGGGGGCACGGTGTATCTTCTACGTTTGGTCCTTGCTAGATTTCGCTATTTATAAAGAATTATCTGGAAGGCTAGCAAAATGGAAGCTAACTTGGAGAAGGTGCTCCAATAAGCCACTGAAGGGGGTCGGTTCCTTCATAGAAAACACAGAACGACGCCACTGAGAGCAAAGAAAGGAACCTATGTGGATGGGCCACGGGCCTTCCCGGCAGCAGCGTCTCCTGAGCATCCACAAGGCACAAGATGCTTAGTGTGTGTGTTGAGCGTGACCTTGTCACCGCCTGAGAGGTGGGCAAACAGCAGATCCTCTTCTCGGATGAGGAAACCCAGCGGCCGGAGAGAGTCCCAGGGCTTGGCCGCTCCCACGCGCTGCCGGCAGCTCTGGGCAGTGTCGCCCTGCTTTCCCCGCTGCCACCAGCACACCAGCCCCCAGGCACGTCCCGCAACAGCCCCATGTGTCCCGGCCTGGAGGCCACAGTCCCCAACCCCGCTCTGCCCTGACGTCACCCGGCGCTCATGCGAATGCCACACTAGCAGGGTTCAGGTGTTTCCTGTTGATCCCCAGCAAGTGCGGCTCCTACAAGAGAATTCCCACACTTGTGTATGCAAACCACCTGCCAGGCCCCAAAGTCGCACACAAAACACAAAACTTCGGAAGAGCATGTAGGATGCCCCTTGTGGAAGGGCCTCAAGTAAAGTGGCCACTGGGTGCGTTCAATCCGCGTTGATTCAGCAGCCCTTTTGTGCCAAGGAGGCACATCTGCTAAATTCATTTAAGCTCAGAACAGCTTTGTTAGCCAGAGTATTCCTTTTTTCCCTCCATTTTTATAGGAGAGCAAATGAGAGCCTCAGAGAAACTAAGGAAAAAGCTCAAGGTCCCAGAGCTACTTAGCTGGAGAATCCAAGTCTGGTTCCAGATCATTCTAATCTAGGACTTCACCTGTCACCTTGCAGCCATCTAAGAGGGGTGCATCTGGACAGCTGGCCTCCTCCATGGTGCTTTGGGGAAGTGAATGTCCTTTTCTCACTCAAGGACTTGCCTTGCCGAGATGCACGAGTTCCCAGGGGACGGAGGCCTCACACAGGTGTGTGCGCCTCGGTGCGGTCCAGCCCAGGCCGCGACCGGCCGCGCTCCATGCGTTGTGCTGGTGGAAGCACCTGGGCGACGTTGTTCTAGCATCTCCACTCCCAGGGAAAACAGGAACGAAACAAGCTCCCACATCTCCTCTTGCTGAAGAGGCCACGACCTGGCCGCCATACCCTACCTACGATATGAGGTGGCACAACGGAGGCTTTTGAAAGGTGTGTTTCCTGTTGCGTTTTATAGCCAAGTCATTACAAAATGTCCATTCTCTGGATCAGAGGAAACTGGCAATTTCCTGTTGGAAAATCTGCCACGACCTCGACCCTGTCCCCAGAGCTCTGGATTCGCCGAAGCTGGCAGGGGCCATGGAGACAGCCCACCCTTCGTGTTTCATGGGTCCCCGTCTTTTTGTGTCTCCTGCATCTCGAATGTCCTCCACTCCCGCTGATAGCCCAGGAAACGTCCCTCCTGCACACCTCCAGGAATGCCTTCCTAGGAAACAAGCCAGACCAAGCCCCTCCCGAGCCTGACACAAACCAAACCACATCCCCTGACAAGCAGAACCTCTGACGGCTGCTGTGTGGTTTGGGGTGCAGGGGGGGCTGGTCGTTCCCCAGCTGGAACATGGGGCCCAGTCCCACCACTCATGGGCCCTGCTTTTCTCCTGGCCACGCAGCCCTTGGGTCCAATCTCCTATCCGTCCCTAAGCCCCGATTAACCCTTCACCCCGAGTCTTTGCACACACTCTTTCCTGGACCTGGATTGTCCTCCCCTCACATTGCACAGGAAATAATTAAAGGCAAAAGGGAATGATTCAGAGGTCAGGCTCTCAGAGATCCAGCTCACAGAGGGTTGGTTTGGCTTCCGGCTTCCCCGTGCAGACCACGAGAGCACCTGTCCAGCCCCCTGGTCTGCTGTCCCATGGGTCCCTGCCGGGCTCTGACTTAACAACGTGCCTCACACACCTGGGTGGCTCAGCCGGTTAGCACCTGACTCTTGGCTTCAGCTCGGGTCAAGACCTCAGGGCCGTGGGATTGAGTGCTGCAGTGGACTCCAAGTTCAGCACAGAGTCTGCTTGGGATTCTCTCTCTCTCTCTCCTTCTACCCCTCCCCACCACCTCTAAATAAATAAATAAACAAATGAATAAATTAATTAATTAATTAATTAATTAAATCTTTTAAACAAAAGAAATGCCTCCGAGCTTGGATCAAACATACAGATGCAGGCATGGCCCTCTTCACGAGCAGGGCAGCTGTGACCCTGTGGGGCTCTCCCTCTTAGCAGCTAGATGAGATCGGGCTTGACGATATCGACCTCGGCTTCTCCCCTGCAAACTAGGAAAAGCCAGAGGCTTCTCCAAGGGCTGTGGTGAGAATTGATGTTTATGACCACCCAGCACAGTGTCACATAAAGCAACGGCTCCAGACATAAGTGATCAAGCACTTAGCCTCTGAGGGCAGAGCACAGTCGTTCAAACTGTCCGTGTGGCTGTTAAACCCTCTGAGCTTCAGGTTCCACACGTATTAAATAAAAGGGAGATGGGAGATGGTCACCCTTATCTCAGGACTGTACACTGGGACCACTACATCCGTGTGTACCAGACCCTTCGCACTCAGGAGACACGTGAGTGGAAGCTGCACGGCCCACAGTCCTTCTTCATATAGGTCATCCTCTATGCAATAGCTCAGTCCGCATTCTCCTGGTCTGTGCTCGGTAATGTTAACTCTTGGAGGCACTAATTGCTGCTGTCGTCATTGTCATTGTCATCACATCTGCATCATCCCCATCATCATCATCACCAATGTCATCACCACCATGGTCACCATCATCATCACCATCTTCACCATCATCATCACCGTCTTCACCATCATCACATCATCGTTATCACAGTCACCATCATCACCATCACCACCATGGTCACCATGGTCACCATCATCACCATCATCATCATCACACTCACCATCATCACCATCCTCATCACCAGCATCACCGTCATCACCATCACCACCATCACCACCATGGTCATCATCATCACCAGTATCATCATCATCACCAGTATCACCATCATCACCATGATCACCATCATCATCATCATCATCATCATCATCATCATCACCAGCATCACCGTCATCACCATCACCACCATAGTCAACCATCATCACCATCACAGTCACCATCATCATCATTATCACCACCATCACCACCATGGTCACCATCATCACCATCATCACCATTATCATCACCATCTTCACCATCATCACATAATCATTATCACAGACACCATCATCACCATCACCACCATGGTCACCATGGTCACCATCATCACCATCCTCATCACCAGCATCACTGTCATCACCGTTACCACCGTGGTCACCATCATCACCATCATCATCATCACACTCACCGTCATCACCATCCTCATCACCAGCATCACCGTCACCACTGTCACCACCATCACCACCATGGTCATCATCATCACCATCATCACCATCCTCATCACCAGCATCACTGTCATCAACATTACCACCATGGTCACCATCATCATCATCATCACACTCACCATCATCACCAGCATCATCACCAGCATCACTGTCATCACCATCACCACCATCACCACCGTGGTCACCAGCATCACCGTCATCACCATCGTCATCACCGTCATCCACACACATCACCTGCACACTTCTGTCTTGTCATATCCACTTCTCCTCACCTCTTCTCAACACTTTGCCCCCAGACCCCTGAGAATCCGGCGTCTGCCCCTCCAGGCATGACGAGGACGGTTGAAGGCAGGCTGACCATGCTACGGCACAAGCATGACATTCCTTTGAATCTACACAGCCAGTTGGTCTCATCATGTGTAGCCCACTGCCCTCAAAAGTCTCCTGCAAAATACTAGTCTCATGAGATGTTCTAAAATTTTTTAAAGAAAATCTGTCTCGTGGTCAAAAACTCGAGAAACAGCATATTCGGTCTTTCTGTTAGAACACAGTACTTTGTTTCAACATGTAAAGGACCAGAGAAAGAGCATCGTGAGGACATATGTTCACTAATCAATATATTTAACTAAAATGAACCTATTCCCCCGTATAACCAGCTCTCCTAAATCTATGACTACGGAACCTTCCCTGCAGGTGAGTGTGTGCACTAAGCAAGAAGGATGTGCCAAATGCCTTTTCCTGCATGAAATTTCTCCCACCCTGCCTTTGTGCTTTTCCAAGTCTCCAGGGACCTGCCTTTCCCCTACTACAGACGGCTTTATCAACATTTCTGCTTCTTCTGTCTCTTTCTCTATCTTCCTTCTACCCTGGAAGGAAAGCGAAGTGCCACAGGTGGAGTGGACAGAAAATGTTGTGTGCTCACTTGTTTCCACCTGTTCTCTCCCCGCTCCAGGGCTGACCTGGACACTGTGCTCAGACCACGTCTAACTGGCCTGCCTCGAAATCTCTTCTCGCCTGAAACCCTTTAAAACCTCGAGAAATCTGCCCCTCTCAGAAAATGCACACACGCATGTGCATGTTCCTCGACTCTTGCACACCAGGTCCACGGACCATAGTAAAACTGGTGCTACACAAGGACGGCCGTGGCCACGTGAATCCTGAATCCTCAGCACCAGCACCACCTGGCTGGGAGTAGGCACCCAATAAATGTTGAGGGGTAGATGAATTAACGAGAGGTCCATACCCCTCAAGGTATGTTTCTTGCTCGGCAACATGTTGAGCTACAAAAGGCACACTGTGTCCCAAGTGCCCTGATATATCCAGGTATGCCTTCCCTCCCCTCCTTTCAAAAATACCATTCTAAATTCATCCCGCTTCCTCCATAAATTAAGTCTCCATCATCTAGGGTCAACGTGTATAGTTGTACAGGTTGTGCACTGTTACAGTACCAAGTGCCCAGCCAAAGAGGAGAGTACGAGCTGAATCCAAGCTTGCCTGCCAGGGCCGGGCTGGGTCTGCCTTGAGGAAGAGGCACCATTTGTTTGCAGTTACGTGCTTGCCAGAGGGAAGTAATTATATTTTTTTATAATTCACTCAAGGAAGAAGTGCGGAGGAGCTGGGGGGCCTCCGGCAGGCGGCAAGAATCCCTGGGGTGCTTTTCTCCAAAATCCAGGTCAAGAGTTGAGGAAGATGGACATACGCCACCTATTCATTACGATTTACAGTTGGATCACAATGGGGAACATTCCGGAAAGAACATTAACGACAGACATGGATTCCACGAGACTGTCAGAGTCTCTTCTAATTCTTTCCTACACTGACCGCAGAGTGGCTGAGACGTGGGTGAGCCCAGGAGGCAGTGGAGATGAAGCAGGAGCAGGGGCGGAGGCGCCGGACCTCATGGGGGCCCAGCAGCGGGCATGAGGCCCCCGGAGGGAGCAGCTGCCCCATGGGGTCTGCAGCCCGGACCCTCCTCCTTCCACGGCCGCCTCTGCTCTTCTGGCTCCGGGTGAGGACGGCTTCCGCCCTCTGCCTACAGCCGCTCCTCCCCTGGTGCGGCGTCTACCCCTCTGTCAAGGGTTCTCTCGGGTCCTTCCCTTCGACGGACCGCAGGACAAGCAGGTACAAGCCCGTCCCGAGTCACGTGGCCGCTGGTCCCAGGGGATCAGTGCGTGGGCTCGGGGATCTCCGGCCACGGAGGTGGCCTTTGGGTCTCACCACCACCTCGGAAAGTCCCTTCCAGGCCAGACACAGCAGGAGGGGCATTGTGACCCGCACCAGGCAACCTTCCCGAGCTGCTCCCAGCGCCAGGCACCGAGCGGGGCCCTTGACCTGCGTCACCTTTCATCCGTCACCGCAAACCTCTGGGGCTTACTTTACACACCTGCCTCCGGTTTTTCATCTATAAAAGAAAAACGCCCAAGGGCAGTCATCACATCACATGGTCTCACTCATTTGGGGCCTAGGAGTAGGGGAAGGGATCACGGGGGAGAAGAGGGGACCGGGTGGGAGATATCAGAGGGGGCGACAGACCCCGAGTGAGCCCTAACTCTGGGAACAGGGGGCGGTGGATGGGGAGGTGGGCAGGGTGACAGGGGAAGGGGGGGACGGGCGCTGGGGGACACACTATGGGAGGAGCACTGGGGGCTATGCTGTGTGTTTGCAAATTGAACTGCAGTAAAAAAAATATATATATATATATATATATATATATATATATATATATATATATATAAAGAGAAATGATAAAAAAAAAAAACACCCATGTGGCGGGAGGATTGCTGCACTGAGAAATGCTGTGTAAAAATCCCGCGTGGGGCGCTGAGGCAGGGGCTGCGGGCTTCCTGTAGCGGGAGGCACCGCCCTGTAGGCCGTGGCCCGCAGGACCGACGCTCGGGCCTCGTGCAGACAACGGCGAGGAAGCGCTAGGCCGCAGGGATTTTTAATATTCTCTCCATGGGGTCAAACCCTACTTGCTGTGCTGGCTTTCGGAACTTAGGACAAACTGTCGTCAAGGACATTGAAATGATCTCAGCCTGAGTGTGTTTCCTGCTGTTAGCTCACTCGGAATGTTCTGGGCTGCGTGTCAAACGCGCCCTTATTGTGCGCTGCCGGAGGGGGAAATGCCCATTGTCCCCACTCTGGCTGTTTTCATTTAAACCACTGCCCGACTTTTAGCAAAAACCTTGAAGGCTGGGAATGTGAAGCGGTGGGTAAAGCACTCTTGGAAAAAAAGGAAAAGACATCGTTTTGACCTTAAAGAGTTACCGGTGTGTGTAAGAGCAGATTTTGGAGACCAAAAGGGTAAAAGAAAAAATGAATCCTACGGAGGCCTTTTCCTGAACATGACCCCTTTGTACGTTTTGGTGAGTTTTTAAAATCCAGGCTTGTAGGCAGATACGTACATGGGCAGATTGGACGTACAGCCACACATGCATTAGAAATGTGCCTGAAGATATGTAACTGGGGATGTGCACATGCATATATATATATTTTTTAAGATTTTATTTATTTATTCATGAGAGACACAGAGAGAGGCAGGGACACAGGCAGAGGGAGAAGCAGGCTCCATGCAGGGAGCCTGACACGGGACTCGATCCCGGGATCCCAGGGTCACGCCCTGGGCCAAAGGCAGACAGACGCTCAGCCGCTGAGCCCCCGGGTGCCCTGCACATGCGTGTGTGCTCGGTGTGATGTATGTGCCCCCCACACAACCGTGCATGATGTAGATGACTCGATATCTGGAGACACGTACAGAAGCACTTGGACCTGTGTCGGCCAATCTGCTTTCACAAGCCTGATATCGCAGCAGAAGCATCACAAGTATCACTTTGTCCCTTACAGCGCTGCTCCGTTATCACCGTAACACCCGTCGCAGCAAACCACGGCACCGAACGGCATGTCAGAGGCTGGCGACGACGCTCTTCCTTTTTTTTTTTTTTTTTTAATTTATTTTTTATTGGAGTTCAATTTGCCCACATATAGCATAACACCCAGTGCTCATCCCGTCAAATGCCCCCTCAGTGCCTGTCACCCAGTCACCTCCACCCTCCACCCACCTCCCCTTCCACCACCCCTAGTTCGTTTCCCAGAGTTAGGAGTCTTCCATGTTCTGTCTCCCTCCCTGATATTTCCCACTCATTTTCTCTCCTTTCCCCTTTATTCCCTTTCACTATTTTTTATACTCCCCGAATGAATGAGACCATCTAATGTTTGTCCTTCTCCGATTAACTTATTTCACTCAGCATCATTCCTCCAGGTCCCTCCAAGTTGAAGCAAATGGTGGGTATTTGGACGACGCTCTTCCTACGGCTGCAGTTGGAGGTGCTTCTCCTGTGTTTGCATAAAGAGTGCAAAAATGACATCTTCTGCACAAAGACTTCTTGTTTCTCCCTGGTGGACGTCTCTCTGGGGCACGAACTGTTGAATGGGGGAGCATGGATTCTTGGGGGGGACTCACGATATGTCATAAGAGATCTCACTTTGCTGCTTATTTTATTGTTTCTGGTATCATGTGGTTAATACTTCCCACCAGTAAAAAATTATAATAATAAAATTAAAAAATAAATAAATAAATAAATAAACAAAAAAATAATAATTCTCACCAGTACATTTACGTTGTTTCCCTGTGTCCCTACAACCTTCAGTTAAATACGTTTTTATATTTAAACTACTAATAATGTACATCCAGTAGGGTTGGAGGCTGATCACAGCAGAGCTAAGCAACCAGGAAAGGCTCACGTCACCCTGCCCCGTGCAGACCTCGCTCTGATCCGTGCACGTATCCTTCGTGCAAGGAGCCACAGCGAAGAGCCTGCACCCGCCAGTAAAGGCTTCACAGCCTCTGCAGGTTCACAGCATCAGGGAATAAGGCTCCGAAGAGTCGAGACTCTGACGCTGGGTTTCCAAAGACCGGAGGGTGTGACAGGGAGAGCAGCCGCCTGCAGAGACTTTCTCGGGGAGCAGCGCCTAGCAAGCAGGTTGGGGGTCAGCGGGAAGCCAGGAGGTGGAGGGACCCGAACACCCCAGTGGAGGTGCGGGCTCTGCCGCAGGGGCCCTGTGGATTCAGGGTAAGCCTGGGAGTGAGTGGCGGGGAGGCCCTGGGAAGTTGAGGGGGCTTCCTGCCTCGGCTCTGGGAGCGGGGCGGGGGGCCATGGGAGACACATCGGGCAGCTGGCTGCAGGACAGCAGCCACAGGACCCGCCTTGACACGTGTCGCCATCTGAGAATGTGGAGGGAAAAACAGAGAAGTTGCAGCTGATTGCTGCTGAGGGGGGCGGGGAAGGGGGTGGGGAGGGGGGCCGGAGATGCAGGTCGGAGCCGGGTGGGCCTCGAGCCCCGCCGGGTCCCAGCATGAGGACAGGGCAGTGTTCGGATGAAGTGGGCAGTGGGCGGCCCCGGAGCTGGTCCACGGACACAGCCACAGCTGCATGGAGCTGACGGGCCACCTGGTGAGAAGCGCCTCCAGCAGCCCCAGGCCCCCAAATGGGACACCCCTGTTGGCCAGACAAGAAGGGAACAGGCATCATCCCAAAGAAAAAGAGGAAGTTCTCCAACGGGGAGCCAGTCAGTGGGGGAGCAGATGCGGCTCTGGGAGGACGCCAGCAATGGGGAGGAGTCCAGGGTCACCTCAGACACCCCAGGAAAAGCACAAATTCCCCAAGAGGAGAAATGTGGCCCGATAAGAAGGGCTGGACTGATAACCGAAATGCTTGTTTCCAGTTGCTTCTTCCCAGAGCAAGCTGCGGTCGCTGCTGTGCTTGGCCACCGTGTCGCCACTGCCCAAACACAGCTGGGCTCAATGACACATTCCCTAGAAAGCAGGAAGGTCCTGCCGAGCACCATGTTTACAGACGTTATCAAATTCGTGACACCACGGCCTCCAGAGTTCCCAAAGCGCCCCCGGAGACAGGCCTGGGGGCGCGGGAAGCACATCAAGTCCGTGCGCACCAGCAGGACCGGGAGGTTGTGCGGCCCCCAGGAGGGCGTGCACGCGGGGGCACAGGGGCTGCTGCTGCCGCAGGGACACTCGCGAGGGACGCCGGAGCCACTTGCCTTCCCAGAATTGGGACGTTTAAGCTGCAGGCCTGCGTGCCCTGTCCGTGGGTGCGTGGCGCTCCTGAACCCGCCCCGCCAGGCCTGCTCCGTCCTGTGCTCGGCCGCTGATGTCCCCATGGGTCCCTGTCAACAGAAGGAGCGGACACACGGCTGGGCAGCCAGTCTCGTGCCCCTTCCTTGTGCACAGAGAGCCAGGAAGGTCTTGAACCCTTGAACACCAGCCGGTCTGCAGAGATGAACGTCTCGGAGGTGCATGGGGGTGGCCTTTACAAATAGGAGGAGAAAGAGCCGAGGATACAGGATCTCTTATGAGCAGTGGCGGAAACATGAGTTACAAAATGCCACAGTGCCTCCAAATAAGACGGCCTTCTCTCTGGTGGGCACCAACCTCTGAGCATCTGCCCGGAATGTGCCATAGACGCAGATGTGGGATGACGAGGGGGGTGGAGGGCACGCAGCTGGGGGGGGACTCACAGCATGGATCATCCAGGCAAACACAGACAAGCACATCCATGCATGTGACATTATATGTCCATATCTGTGCACACAGAGATGCACGCATGCACACAGAGATGCAAACGTACACCCATGCATGCACACACACATACAGAGACACACAAAACACAAGCCTGCACACGTGCACACGCATGCCTGCTCACATATAAGCACGTGCTCACGTGCACACGCATGCACATCCATGCATCCATATGCACATAGGCACACGTGTTCACAAGTACCCATATATGCCTACATGTGGCTGCACACATACAAACACGTGTGCGCCTGCACATATGGACGCGTGCGTACATATATATGCTTGCATGCAAATGTGCGTGCACACATGTACACATGCACACATACGTGTGTGCACACATATGTACACCCATGCACACACATGTATGGTTTATTCTATAGTTTGCCTTCAGTTCTTTTCAACTAACCTCTCTGTTGTCAGAACAAGTCTAAGATTAAAAACATGAAAACAAACAAAAACAAAAAAAACAAAAAAATTTTTTAAAAAAATAAAAACATGAAAACAACACCAAACACACAGGGGCATGACTGAGGAAAGTGATCTGAGCTTGGGGCCTCCCGTGGCCGGGAGGGAAAAGTCGCACGATTTTGAAGGGGGCAAAGATTCTGAGCAACAACCCGATTATGCATATTTAATTAATCAGCATATTTGGGATATTTATGCGTCAACTCCCTTGTCAGCTATTTTTATAAGCAATCACAGAAACAAAGCCTCTGGAATAACATATCACCATACAAAATAAATATTTAGAACAAAACATAGGATAGCATGAAGTCCGCTTTATCACCAACTCCCCATTTCCCTGAGAAAATAAGAGGCGACACGCCTGCAGCTGGGCAGGGTGCCCGCGTGTAATTAGTGACCGGGCCCACGTCCCAAAGCCTCGGCCCTTTGACATGGGACCTGGGGCTCCCTTGACCAGACCCCGGTCCCAGAGGCAGAGGCAAATACTGAAGGTCGGAGCGGAGCGTAGGAGAAAATAAACATGGCCATTTCCCCAGGCTTCTGTGCTCCCCCAGGCCACCGGGAGGGGCGACAGGAAGGCAGGCCCTGTTGCCTAAAAGCATTTTATTTATTCATTTATTTAATTTTAATTTTTTTTACATATTTTTTTAATTGGAGTTCAATTTGCCAACATATAGCGTAACACCCAGCTCTCATCCCTAAAAGCACTTTAGTTCTGGCTCCTTCCCTCCAATCTCCATGAGCAAGAACCCCGAGCCGTGTACCTTCAGTCAGGCCTCCCGGCACCTGGCAAGCGCACCGAGACTACCATCCCCCGGGATCCCGTCGATGCGGCTCTGCAGGGTGCAGGGCCCGGGCCTCCAAGCGCCCACAGGACGGTCGGGGGCTCTGAGCGGCATTGGCCACCACAGAGGCCCGGCAGGTGCAGCACCCTGGGCTCTGCCCCCACGTCCCACCCCAGGCTTGGATCCGGGGTGCCACCTCTGCACTGGGTTCCCAGAGCCATCCGGTGTGTCCCTCACCCTCGCTGTGCGGGGACAACCACGGCAACCTGGAGGACATGCCTGCCCCCGTAGCACTCCGCGGTGACTTGTCGTCTTACGGCACCACCGTGGCTGCCTGGGAAGGATGCAGACTCGATGCTCGGCCAGCATAGGGTGAGCCCATAGGATAGACGCCCAAGCGCCTCTCGGAATCAGGAAACACATCGACGCATCTTCGGGCAGGTATGATGTCAGGTGCAGGCGTGGAGGCAAAAGTGGGGCGGGGGAAACGCGAGACAAACCCACCAGCCCCGGCCTCTGCTCGTGGGCTGCACAGTGCAGGGCGTCGTGAGAAAGCCAGCCGCACGGGCCAGTGTGTGCAGAGGGCCGGGCGCCCCACAGCATGCGGCTGCCTGACTGTCCATCGGGACGACTCGGAGTCCTTGCACTGGCTCACAGACAGAGGTCGTTGCCTGGCTGTGGAACGAGGGGGGACTGGTGCTCAGAGTTGGTGCGGCCCGCCAGACCCTCGCAGGCGTGGCGCCCGACACGTCAGGCGGCTCACAATCCCCCAGAAGCGCACAGCGCGGACATACCCTGAGAGTTCGGGGGGACGGGGGTCAGCAGCTGTCCGTGGAAGACCGGGCAGCTGGCCCAAGGGGCAAGAGCTCCAGAGCATTTGGCCTGGGCCACCACGAGCCCCCCAGCAGCCTCCTCATCCACACGCGCCTGGGGCGGGGCTGGTCCTGGAGAAACGCTCGGCGCCCCTTTTACAAAAAAATACCAGGACGGGCCGCTCTCCCGGGAAGCAATTTGCACACGCAACAGGGTTCCAAAACGCGCTCAGGGACGAGCAAGGCTGCCCACGCCCGCCGCTCCCTGAACAGGGTCCCCGCACCCATCCAGAGGGCCGCAGATTCTCGGCGCAGCGAAGGCTGAACTGGTAGGAGCCGTTGGCCACGGGTGGATGGGATGCTCATCCCGCACGGGGACCCTGCGGGGGCAGAACCCGGGATGCACACAGCATGCTCTGGGAGGCAGAGCACGTGAGGATTTCTCGAGGCATCGTGAGGCGGTCAGCCCACTTAGGCAAGACTGGGCTCTCGACCCCGAGGCAGACTGCGCTCGGCGCCGGGGCCCGCGGAAGGCCGGTTTCCCTCTCAGTGGCAGACACTCCGTGCCCCTGACCGGCCCATGATGTCCGACTGTCTCCAGGCGAAGCAGTGAGATTTGCAAGGTGACCTTCTCGTGCACATGACCCCCATCACAGCTTCCTGGGGTCGGAACCCCACTGGATGAAGGGAGAAGGGCCGGCGGAGATGGCCAGCCCCACAACGGCAGCTCGCAGTGTCCGGCCACGGATCCCCGAGCGCTACGGGGGCCTCGGAGCCCACGAGGCGAAGGCTGCTGTCTTGATGTGGCCGCCGTCATCATGACATGGGGCTGCCATCGTGAAGGGAACGCACGTGCTCTCAGAGGTTGAGGGGCCCCTCAGGGGTCACCCTTGCTCAAGCGCCAGGCCCAGGAGACAGGGCAATGCTGCATTGGTGAACATCCACCCAACGCTTCATGTGCTTCCTGGTCACCAGCCCCCCTCCTCCTGCCCCTGATGCCCAGAGCCCTCGCGGTCGTCCTGTTGGCATCGTCCCCGGACTCTCAGCCGCACCTCCACCTCTGGGCTCATGAGCATCATGTGTTCCCCCGGAGGCCTGCTGCACGATGCGCCCATGCCGTCCACCATGTAGGACAAGAGAGGTTTAGACACTTTATCGTGGGGTGCTGTGAGATGTGTCCCCTCCACAGGACAAACCCTGCGCCTTCCTGGTGGGCTGGACCCCCTGGGCACACCTCATTTACCATCTTGCTGACGGTGAGCCCGACCCCCAGGTTCCTCAGGGCCCAGAGAGCTACCCCATAGCTCCAGAAGGACCCCCTACTGGGCCCTTGGTCACAGAAAAGATAGCGTCACCTTAAATCATGCAAAGGTGGCCCGACAGTGAGAACTTACCTCCCCTAACCCCAAGCGTGTGTGAAGTTAATTCAGAGGTTTGGGTGTGGGGTGGGACAGCCCCGTGGCGGGCGGCAGCGCGAGGGGTGCTCGGGGCAGAGCTGGATTCGTGAGTGGCGAGTTCCTTGGGGCCAGGGGCTGGCGGAGACTTCGTGAGGGAGGGGAGCTCGGGGTGTGTGTGAACTTCAGCCTGCAGCCCGAGCCGGAGCAAGCCCCACCTGCAGGCTTCGCAACCTGGCAGACACACTCACCTCTTAAGTCAGCGTCCACTGGAGTGAACAACACAGGAACAGGAATAAACAGATAATAGAGCTTCTTCCCACATCCCGAGCCAACACCCGCAGATGGAAATGCCCTGGCGGGCTCAGAGCCAGACGGGCACCCTTGGCCCCTGGTGCGTACGTGATGCTCACGAAACGCCAGGCACCAGCCTGAGTATTTCTGTGTATTAACTCTGCTCATTCTCTAACAGTTCGTCGGGTAGGGGCTGCTGTGGTGTTGCAGGTGAGGAAACGCAGGTAGGTTAAGGGGCCCCAAGGTCCCAGAGCCACACGGACTACAGTGGAACCCAAGAAGCCAGGCTTCCAAGCCCTTGCTCTTCACCACACCTTGCAGAGTGCTCATGCTTTAGAGTGCGCCCTTCTGGGGTCCCTGGGTGGCTCGGTGGATTAAACACTGGCCTTCAGCTCAGGTCATGATCTCAGGGTCCTGGGATGGAGCCCCGCACAGGGTCCCCACTCGGCCGGGAGTCTGCTTCTCTCTCTGCCTCTCCTCCTCCCCCTACTTGTGCTCCTGCTCTCTCTCTCTTTCTCTCTGTCAAATAAATAAATAAAATCATTAAAAATAAATAAGATCATTAAAAATAAATAAAATCGTTAAAAATAAATAAATGTGTACAAAAAAAAATCGTTAAAAAGAAATAAAATCTTTAAAAAGAAATAAAATAAAATATGTACAAAGAAATAAAATCGTTAAAAAGAAATAAAATTGTTAAAAATAAATAAATAAAATCGTTAAAAAGAAATAAAATTGTTAAAAAGAAATAAAATCGTTAAAAAGAAATAAAATCGTTAAAAAGGAACAAAATGTGTAAAAAAGAAATAAAATCATTAAAAAGAAATAAAATCTGCACAAAAAGAAATAAAATCATTAAAAAGAAATAAAATGTGTACAAAAATAAATAAAATCGTTAAAAATAAATAAAATCGTTAAAAATAAAATCATTAAAAATAAAATCGTTAAAAATAAATAAAATAAAATGTGTACAAAAATAAATAAAATCATTAAAAATAAATAAAATTGTTAAAAATAAATAAATAAAATCGTTAAAAATAAATAAAATCGTTAAAAAATAAAATCGTTAAAAATAAATAAAACCATTAAAAATAAATAAAATTGTCAAAAATAAATAAAATCTTTAAAAATAAACACAATAAAATGTGTACTTTATATCTGGCAAAAACAGTTGACAACAACAACAAAAACCCACTGCAGATTCCTATAGTTACTTCCTCTATAAAACATTTCATCTTCGTAGACCGTATTCTCGTCACCTCTATCGCCAATGTGGGGCTCAAACTCACAACCCTGAGGTCAAGAGTTGCGTGCTCGCCGACGGAGCCAGCCGGGCGCTCCCTGTACAACATGTAGAGCGCAGCACGCTCGGACCCTTCCTAACACAAACTGTTGAAAATAAATTGTTAATAGCAAGTTCCATTAAGATAACTGTGGATTTACAGGAGGTTCTAGAAGCAAGAATACAGAGCGGTCTTCGATGGACTTTACCTGGTTTCTCCAACAGCTAAGATTGTGCAAAATGCCAGCGCGGGATGGACGTTGTGATGATCCCCAGCCTGAGTCAGAAGTCCCCCCCTTTGCCTCGTACTCGTGTGCGTGTGCGTGTGCGAGTGCGGGTGCGACACGACTCCACCGCATGCAGAGATTGACGTGGTCTCCGCGCCTTCAGGAACAGGATGGTTTCATCACAGCAGGAACAGAGAGGCTCTTTGGCACCGTCCCCTCCGCCCCAAACCCTCGCCATGGTACCCCGTAACACGCTCACCCCGAAATGCACTCTCATTTGTAAAAACCCGTCACTCCGGAGTCGGTATGAATGGAGCCCTATGCGTGTGGCCTGTAGAGACTCCTCGTCCTCACACTCCCTCATCTTCGTCTACAGAGCCCATCTAGCAAGTTTATTGTTTGCCTTTCTAATATTGATTTTTTTCTAATTTCCAGAATCTCCGTGCTGTCACGCTTGATCATTCCTATTTCTCTGCTGAGACCGTCCCACTTTTTGACCTTGCAGGGGATGCTTTACTGATCATTGGGACGTTTTCGTGACAGCAGCTTGAAAGCCCTTGTCAGCCGACACCTGCCTTGGGTTCACCTTGGTCCCGGCATCCATCACCTGCCTTTTCCCGTCAGCTGACGATCACCTGGCTATAGGGGCGGCCAGAGGTTCCCAGTTGTATCCTGCACATTTGTCTGCGACATCGGGGGACTCGGGGTCCTGAGGGAATCTTCCACGTTGGTGGTCGGTGGTGCTGTGTGCATCCGTGAGCAGCTCCCGGCTCGCCGTGCAGGCCGTGGCCCCTGACGGTCCAGCCGTCAGAGCCTGCCGGCGCCCTGGAGGTGTGCGCCCTGTACCCGGTTCCTGTGAGGCTCCCTCGGTCCCTCAGGGGCAGCCGGGCTTCCTGGCGGGGCCGCTGGGAGATTCTAACGTGGGGAACAAGGCTCTCCAGCTGGATCGCACCCAGGAAGCCCTGAGAGCTGCTGTCACTGCCTCCCATCCCAGGGGACAGGAACAAGGCCTTCCGGGCCAGGCTGGCCGCTGTGGCCAGGCCCCCCACCCTGACCCTGTGTTTAGCCGACAAGACCTCCCGGGCCGTCCTCTCAGCCCGGATCTTCTGAGGCCCCGCTGTGCGCCGGCCGTGGGTCTGGCGGCCACCAGGCTGTCGAGCCAGCCAGAGCTCACGCTGGGGGGAAGCGGCCGGTGAGCAAGTACGAAATGTATGTAGGTGATGAGACATGGCTGCTATTCTTATGAAAAGAAAGCCGTTTAAGAAGCTGCTGTAGGAGCTCCCGGGGGGCTCAGCGGTTGAGCACCTGCCTGCGGCCCAGGGCGTGACCCCAGGGTTCCGAGATCGAGGCCAGCGTCGGGCTCCCCACATGGAGCCTGCTTCTCCCCCTGCCTGTGTCTCTGCCTCTGTGTGTGTGTGTGTGTGTGTGTGTGTGTGTGTGTGTGTGTGTGTCTCATGAATAAGTAAATAAAACCTTAAGAAAAAAAAGCTGCCGTAGAGCAGGGGTAGGACGGTGCGGGCAGGAATTCTAGGTTCAGCCCTCGAGCAGCCCAAGGGCACTGTCTCCGCCTCCTGGGGCTTCAGGGAGGGCGACGCGGCGGGAAGGAAGGAACACCCCGAGGAGGTGACGTCTGGGTCTGGGTCTGGGTCTGGGGTCTGGTCCCTGCTCTGCCACCTGACAGCCACGCCACGAAGGGCAAGTCATAGCTTCTTCCTGAAGCTTGGTGTTCTCTGTCTCCTGAGCATGACCGTGAACCTTATGTGAATGTTCCCGTAGGCCCCAAAGCCCGTGGCGTGGATTGCAGGCGGGCAGCTGAAGCGGATCTAGCAGGAGACGTTGATCCTGGGTAGGGAATGTTTGATTTGATGCTGTGATTTGACCCGTCCAGGCATCATTTACTATTTCAGACACAGTCAATAGTAATATTAACGTTACTCCAAATGCCAGAGGCTCAAGGTCTTCGAAAAAAATGAAGACCAGCTGCCTTGCGTTCGTGCAAGGATGAAGTCTGTTGCGCTGAACGCTGCCCGAAAGCAAGAGAAGTTACACAGGATCAATACCGTGAGGAAAATCCCCTGTGGTGGAGTGGGATCTCCTGGGTCCTGCGTGCAGAACACGCTCGCGTGGTGTGAGGGCCTGGGGGACGGAAGGGGGACCCTGGTGTGACGTCAGGGGTCGGGGAGGGACCGGCCTCACGGAGCCCACAGTGGGGAGTGAGTGGAGCGGGCACCGAGACTGGAACCCACTCGTGTCCCGGTATCCCGGCTTCAGCAGCGGGCAGTGAGGTAGAGGACAGAGAGGCCGAGCCTCACGTCCACATCCGCGGGGTCCTGAGGGTGGCACGGGGACGGGAAGACACGAAATAACCCAGGAAAGTGGCCATTGTGCAAGAGGCCGAGGTTAAAGCCACAGGAAAGGGACCCAGCAGCGTGCCTCCACCTGGGCCTCGCCCTGGGAGAGGAGGGTCAGGACCGCGTGGCCTCCGCACACCTGCCTTCTCTACAGGCCAGGCCAAGACTCTGGGTGCCAGGGCACAGGGATCCAGGCTCCCCCCCACCCGTGTCCCCTTTGGTCAACCTGGACAGAATGCCCGCCAACTCTCCTTGATCCACCCCAGCTCAGACTCGGCTCCTGCCCCAGGCCCAACCTCAGCACCCCTCCTCCTGCTCGGGATTGCCCCCCACCCTCAGGAGGCCACCATCCAACCCCTGCTCACGGTTCCCTCCCATCAGCCCAGCTCCGGACCGGAGCTGCTCCCCTGACTAAGGTGAGATTTGATTTTTATTTGGCAGAAGTTGCACCCAGGGCGCCTGGGGGGCTCAGTCGGTGAAGCGCCGGCCTTCAGCTCAGGTCATGATCCCGGGGTCCCAGGATCAAGCCCCTCCTTGGGGGTCCCTGCTCAGAGGGGAGCCTGCTTCTCCCTCTGCTCCCCACTTGTGCTCTCTCTTGCTCTCTCTGTCTCACTCTCTCTCTCTCAAATAAATAAAATCTTAAGAAAAAAGTTCAACCCAGCCAGGAGGGGACCCTGGGATCTAGGGAAGACATTTCACCAGGTCCACCCAAGGATCCGTGGCAGATCAGGGGACCTGAACATGTGGATTCAATTGGGAGCTGTTGCTAATGGTCGGTGAGAACGTTCTGGAGGTCGGTCAGGGAGCCACAAATACAGACCACGGCGATGACACGGAGCCAGGATGCGCCAGGGGAACCAGTCTTCACCGAAAATTAAAAATGGGTAAAATCACTGAAATGTCTGAAAATCAGTGAAATGTTTAGAATCAGTCAGCTCTCTGACACATTCAGCAGCACATCTAACGACAAATCTGGGATGGAGACTGGACACAAGAGAGGTCATTGGAGGGTTCATGCCCCGCAGAGGTTGGAAGCAACTAAATGATCCTATGCACCCACAGAGAAAAGACATTAAAATAAATAAATATAAGACAGCCACAAATAGGGGCGTTGGGCTGGAGTGTGGACTCTGGATCTCGGGGTCGTGAGTTCAAGCCCCGCGTTGGGGGTAGAGGCTACTTTAAAAATAAAATCTTCAAAAAAACATACCCACAAATAAAGGGAGTAATTGCAAAGATTGCTTTGGACTCCAGTGTAAACTACATTTATTTGTAAATAATGGGAACATTTAAAAACTATCACAAAATAAAATGGAAAGGACTTTTAAGCCAGTTTTCACAAGAAAAATAGTAGTATGGTAAGAATCAAAGGTGAGGCATCCTTTAAGCAAGTGTTAGAGGAAACACAGGAGCCCCTAAAACAGAGTTTCCTGAAGACAAGCAGACTTGTCAGGCGGACCGCCCTCCAAAGAGACACCCTCATTCCTCAATGTGCCCCCTTTACTTTGGAATAAAGATGAAAAAAACACACATTTTGCAAAATTCCATTCCTCCTATTCAATTTTTAATTCTGGGATCTTCAATGAGATCTAAACTTTTGGTGTCTCATTATTTTCAGCAAAAAAACAGCTTCTACTGAAGACAAAAGCCTCACAAGAAACAGGAAAAAACTCAACAGGTTTATGCTTCTCTTAAGATCATTTTGGGGAAAACACATAAGAAAAGTGATTCTGACGTTTCACTTTTTGTATGCATTTTAAAAAGAAGATGAAGAAGGAGAAGGAAAAGAAGGAGGAGGAGGAGAAGAAGGAGAAGGAGGAGGAAGAGAAGGAGGAGGAAGAGGAGGAGAGAGGAGACAAGAAAGAGGCCTCTTCTCCTTCTCTCCCCTCCTCCTTCTTCCTCTTCTCCTCGCCGCCTCTCTTCTTCTCTTTTCCGCCTCCCCCCTCGAAGAAGGAGGAGGAGAAGAAAAGACAAAACAAAACCTCAGGCTAAAACTGAAATCAGGTTTGTATTAAACATAAAAATTCAGAAAATAAGGTTCCTGGAGGATTTTAAGTGCTTTCTGACGCACCCTTTCCTGGAGCGTTCCCAGGGAGAGCAGTGCGCCGCAGCCTGTCCTTCTGCCACCCTAGGAGCGACCCTGGGTTCCAAGTGTGTCCTAATTACCCGCTTGTGCTCAGGACTTAGCACTGGGTGTGGACCGTAGTGACAAGTGCCACATTCTGTGCTTCAAGATCCTTTGTTGCTGGAAGTTAAATTCTAGCAAAATGTAGGGTTTTCTGCAAAATGAGAGATACCTTCCAGCAGATTCCAAGCCCGAGGCCCCGGCAGGGGTCTTCTGAGGGTCCAAACTCACCCTGCATGCTCGGCTGGCCGGAGGGAGCTCTCCGCGCGTGGGGGCCGCACCCCAGGCAGCCATGAGGGTCCAGAGCTGTGATGTCTGAGTGTCAGGGTGCCCACCATAGGAAGGTGCTTGATGGGCCCCTTGCACAGACAGGGAAACTGAGGCAGGATGAGCGAGGAGCCCCAATCCCAAGGCGCCTGTGGACTGATCTGAGACTCAGATCCCAGCCACCAGGCCATGGTGGCGATGGAAGGGTCTCCGTGCCCCGAGAGCAGGACCGTGCGAGAGGACAGGCCCCAGGGCACCCCATCACTTGGCCAGCAGGGCGGGCGAGGGCACGGGCGGCTTGTGGTCACCAGCGGCGGCCGTTCCCGCCTCCTGCTCCTCTGTCCCCCTCCTTCCCCCAGTGGCCGCCGGAGTGGGGCCAATGAATGAGAATCGGTTAAGCAAGAGAAATGGTCCTCAAATATTAGGACGCTCACCCAGAAGCGAAATATCCTGAATTTTGTGAATTGTCCCTGCAGAATAAATGAATCTCAAAAGAAATCAAGGTAGCAGAAAGGCCGCAAAATCAGACACTTGAAAAAAAAAAAAAAACAGGTGCTAAATGTCTCTTTGGAGTGTGGAACAAGAAAACCCAAGTAGGCCCAATTCTTCTCTCCAGACATAACTAACTGGAAGTCGAGCCAAGCGGCCGAGCAGAGGCCCCGGCGCCCCCGGCCCCCCGTCTACAGACGCCGCGTCTGAACGCGTTCCCGACGGGCCTGCGACGGCGCGGCAACCACCCACGGGCACAATGGGGTTTACACTGCGCCTGTAAACCGTATCCAGGACACAACTCACAAAATAACAAGAAGTGGCCCATAAAGTTCTTGAATGCTCAAGAATTACAGGAACTGCCTCGGAAAGAAACAAGACTATTATGCTTTGTGAAACCCCCCGAACCGCCGGGCCACCGTTGTTTTGTTTGGTGGGTGAGCGTGGCGATGGCTGGCCTCCTAAGGACGCTGGCTCACATTCCCAGGGACTGAGCTGCGTGTCACGGGGCGGGTGCGTGCAGCAGCCAGACCCCGCGGCCGGTGGCCCGCTCCAGCGTGTGTGGGGTCCGCGGCAGGGGTCCCTGGGAGCGAGGCGATACATGCCCGTCAGCGTGCGGGGTCAGCATGGGGGGCAGAGTGACAGCCCGGGATGGCACCCCCGCATCGCCCTGCCCCAGGGGCCCCTCGCGAAGACTTCCCGCCACGCACAATCATCAACGGAGCCTACCACAGCTTCGTGCCACACGATTTTAACAAGCCCGCCGCGAGTCAGGCTCCTTTCATCCATCACGGGCACCGCGCGAAGACCCGCGGAGCATCCCACAAACAAGCGGGCGCCCGAAGACCTCACAGGCCCTCCCATGGTCCCGTGGCTCAAGACACCAGATCCCAGAGCGTGTGGCTGCAACTTCTTTGCACCGGGGCTCCCGGGACTCCCCTGCTGGGCCTTTGCCCGCCCCCCAGACCTGGAGGAGATACCTGCACCCCACGCTCACTGCTGCAGTGCTCCCAATAGCCAAGGGCCCGCCGAGACACAAAAGGGTCGAGGCATCTGTGCGCACGTGCAGTGGAATATGACTCGGCTGTGAGCAAGGAGGACGCCCTGCTGTTTGCAGCGACATGGATGAGCCTGGAGGCCACCTGCTGCGTGAGCTACGCCGGCACCACTCCACTCCGCTCGGAGGAACCTAAGAGTTGGCAAACCCGTAGAGGCCAAAAGCCGAGTGGCGGGAACGGCCAGCAAGTTGCAGGCCCCCGATGGGTGTGCACCAGAGCACCCGTCGTTGGCGAGCCAGTGCCATAGACTGGAAGGTGTCGGGGTGCAGATCTCCCGCTGGACACTCTCAGCAGCAACCCCGTGAGGCGACGGGTAGGTTTCTGCTCTGGGGCGAGGGCGTGTCAGGGGTTCCCTTGTGTCCAAACTCGTCGAAACATGCACACTAAGGCCCTAAGTCCCCGCGACTCTCTGTGTCTCAGGTGTATCTCCACGAAGGGGAAAACACAAGTTCCCTAGCGTGGGTCTTAAATGAGTGTGTGTTAGCATTCATCCCCCGCGGGGTCGGGACAGGCCGCTCAAGCCGCGTGGGGGCCTTGGGTCTCCCTAGAACCCCGCTGCTCTCCGTCCCCCGCGGTCCCCGGCGTGATAGAACTGGAAGCAGGGCCCCCCCAGCCTGGGGCTTGTGTGATCAGTATGGGCAAGCGCTGCGCCCCACGGCAGACCCCAAGCTCTGCCCCGCCTCCGCGGGCTGCCTGGCGAGGAGCAAGAAATCCAGCAGAAGCTGCAGCAGAGCACCCGACTTCACAGGACGACGTGGGTTCCCAGCCACAGAGCTGGGACTCGGGCCACCGGGCGTTCAGGCCGAGACGGCGCAGGTGCAGCACGGACGCAGGCCCAGCCCGAAGCAGCCGGTTCACACGGGAACGGGGCTGGCGGCCGCTGGGAGCCACGCTCAGGCCGCGTGGGAGAAGCCGTATGGGGCCGGCGGCTGGGAGGAAGCTGAGGCCGCTCAGGAATGTGCTGCTCTTTGAACCGTTTCCTTTCACGAGCTGGAAGGAACAGGAATTCACGTGGCCGCGGGCCCGGCTCGGTGCCGGGGAACTCGGGCGCGGGCTCTGCGAGGGCTAAGCGCTTCCATGGGAGCCGGGCCGCGTGGGGAGCCTCCGGCTGCTTCCTCTGCAGCCAGCCACCCCGCTCCCAGGCGCCCCGCGTGCTCCTGGAGTCCCGGGGCTCAGGGCACCTCGGGGTCCTATGTGGCCGATGGCTGATCCCCAGGCCCTGAGAACAAGAAAGCAAGGGTAAGACGGGCTTCCAGGAGGGGCCGCGGCTCCCGGAGCTCTGGCAGCACAGCGGCCAGGCCGGCAATTCATTCATGTAGTAAAAAAAAACAACACTTGATGGGATGAGCCCTGGGTGTTATTCTATATGTTGGCAAATTGAACACCAATAAAAAATAAATAAAATAAAATAAAATAAAATAAAATAAAATAAAATAAAATAAAATAAAATAAATAAAATAAATAAAAATGAAATAAATAAAATAAATAAAATAAAATAACACAAAATAAAATAAAAAAATCAGAAAAATAAAAAAAATAACAACAAAACCATAAACAGCCTTCCAAAATATGTAAAAACGATAATTTTTGAAGACCACATTTATTTGCCATGCAAACCGATCTCTGGGGTCCCAGGATGGTGAACGCGGACCTGGAGGAGAGGGGAGCCGTGCAACTGGTCCCGCGGGGCAGCAACTGAAATCCCCACCGGTGGGGCCCCGGGCACTCAGCGGTGGGGCATCCGCCTTCGCCCAGGGCGTGACCCCGGGGTCCTGGGATTGAGTCCCGAATTGGGCTCCCTGCTTCTCCCTCTGCCTGTGTCTCTGCCTCTCTTTGTGTGTGTCTCTCATGAATAAATAAATAAAATCTTAAAAAAAAAAAAAAAAAACACCGATGGTCAGGAGTAGATGCGGAAACCAAGCGTGGGAGCAAGCGGGCCTCTGCCTCACTCGAGGATCGGGCCCGTTCCAAAGCAGCTGCTCCCAGAGCGGAAGGCCTGGGGTGGTCCTTGGGGATGCAGGGGGGCGGGGCCGGAGGGTGCTCGTGTCTCCCCGGGGACACCACCGCCCAGCGAGCGGGTTTGCGAGACTGCAAACCCGAACACGGGACTGGAGGCCATGAAACCGCCTTCCCCTGGGGACAGGATCCCAGAGGAGAAACACAAAGCTGAGACCCGAGAGGCCTCGGGACAGGCGATGAACAGAGGAGACAGGGCGCCGGCACCCAGTCCCCACAGAGGCCCTCCCAGCACCCAGCCCTGCTGGTGCCTGCACCCCGACTTCCACCACCAGCACTGCTAAAGGGGGGTCCGGGGAAGGCGGGGAGGTGGCGGGATCTGTCCCCTCTGTTACAGGCAAATGGAAACTTCACTTTTTTTTTCCATTCTGGGACTGCTGGGGACCCCCAGTCCCTCCGTGTCCTGAGAACGATCGGGGTCTCTGGTGGGAGAGCCGGCTGCCAGGCCTGTAGGGCCGAGAGAGCCGGCTCCCCGTCCCCGGGCGCTGCCTCGAGGCGCCGGGCCTGGGTGCTGGCAGGAGAGTAGCAGGGGGCGGGGTGGCCCCAGCAGGGCCAGGACCCCAGAGGCTGCCGGGGCTGTGCCAGGCCCTCTGCATCCTAGCTCCTCGTTCCGGGGCCAGGAGGCGACTGCTGCCACCTCTGGGAAGCCCTCCAAGACCTCAGACGCTGAATCAGAGCGAGGCATCCTCGTGGTGCTTCCTCCTGCTGAGCGGAGCCACATGTGAGGGCTTCACCCGCAGGTGGTCTCTTCCACCGGCCTCCTGTGAAACGGAGGACACTAAGCTTTGGGCTGAACCTATTCTTTATTTCTGGTCTTTTATTTTATTTTATTCTTTTTAAAGATTTTATTTATTTATTCATGAGAGAGAGAGAGAGAGGGGCAGAGACACAGGCAGAGGGAGACGCAGGCTCCATGCAGGGAGCCCGACACGGGACTCGATCCCGGGACCCCGGGGTCACACCCTGAGCCGGAGGCGGTGCTAAACCTCTGAGCACCCCCGGGCTGCCCTATTTTTGGTCTATTAAAGAAATAGTCTTTTTTTCAAAAAAAGATCTATGTGTTTTAGAGAGGCAGAGAGAGCGCACACGAGGGCACGCAGGGAGCGCAGAAGGAGACGGAAACCATCTCCAGCAGACTCGGTGCAAAGCGCAGAGCCCGGCACGGGCTCCATCTCATGGCCCCGTGATCGTGACCCGAGCTGAAGCCAAGAGTCAGAAGCTGAACCGAGCGCACGACTCCGGCGCCCCGAGAAATGAGCAGCCCTGACAGGTGCATTTTAATGCCTGGCACCTGGTGGGGTTGAGGCACCGCTGGCACGTCCCCGTAGGACGGTCGGGAGGCACGGGTCTAGTTCGCTTGCCGACAGGGGAGGCCGGGCTGCTGTGTCCCTGACACTGTCCCGAGCCTCTCACCAAGGGATGCAGCCTGGAAGCTCGTGCATTTTGGGGTCATTTCACTTCCACCAAACATGGCATCCGAGAGGACGGGGTCATTTCTCCGTGATCGTTTCCCCCCTGGGTGTGGCTTCCGAATCTCCGGGTCCATGTGACCCTCTGATTTGCACACGCCACCCGGCACGGACTGTGAAATCCTCTCCTCGCTGTGACACCGTAGGAAGCCACTTCGCAGGAGGGCTCTGGGGGCCGGGCTGAGGCCTTCCCCGTGGCTGCCAGGACTGCACAGGGTTTGCCCTCCCTGAGGTCCCGGACGGCTGGAGGCCCCGCGCGGGCAAGGGTCGCCGCGGCCACCCTCGCCCATACACCCTTCCCGTCCCCTGTGGTCAGGCCACTTGCAATCACATGGCAGCTACTCCTTGAAAATCGGCCTTGGAGAAAAGCTCGGGGCGGCTCTGTGTGACCCCGACCTTCGTGCAACTTGGAGCCCCCGCCGCCTCCGGCTTAAGATAAACTCTTGGAAGGCATCCGAAGGAAGAGCAAATATTTGGACCATGGAAAGAACCTCTAAATAACAAAAGGCCAAAGGCCTGGTTTGTGTCAGGCCACTTCCCCATGCCCTGCACCCCAGCCACTTCCCCGGGGTCCCCAGCCCGCTTAGGGGGCTGCCGCGCAGGACCCCAGACCCCAGGTGACGTTCAGCAAAGACAGCTGTCCTGTCTGCGGTCAAGGGACAGCGTCTCCCCCGAGTAGACGCGGCTTCCCAACGGCACCGGGCTCCAAGGGGCCATTCCCGGGACCTGGGGGCGGAGCGCAGGAAGAACCAGCTCGAGGACCGAACCCCGCAGCTCACTCGCGAGACCTGGCGCATCCTCTCCGTCTCTATCCCTCATGACTGTATCTGCAGAGGGTTTGGGCTTCTTTGTTCAAGCAGATTTGATGATTTTTAAAGAACGTTTGTAGAATTTGACATTTATACGTTTAGAATGGTAGAGGTTAGTCACTCAACAAAGATACTGAGGATTTATATATGGCAGGAGCTACCCGCAGTCACTCATTCGGCGCATTCTCGGCGCACTCTGTCTTCCCTGCTCCGTGCCGGGCGTTCCTCTGGATGCTGGATGATGCCCGGGCTATGTCCCCAGGACTAGGCTTGATGGGTTTTGATTTTGTTTTTGATTTTAGAGACAGAGACGGATATAAACAGAGAGAGTGAGCGTGAGGAGCAGAGGGAGAGGGGCAAGCAGACTCCCTGCTGAGTTCGGAGGCTGATGCAGGGGTCAATCCCATGACCCTGAGATCACCCACTGAGCCAAAACCAAAATTTGGATGCTCAACGACTGAGCCACCCGGGAGGCCCCAAACCTAACGTCAATAGGAGCATGGTCAGGGGTCTCTGAGCGAGGCTTAGGGGTGAAGCACGGTGCTGGTCCATTCCTTAGCATGCTCTTATGAAGGTGGTAGACCAGCTGTCCCGTGTTAGGGACGAGAAACACCACCGCCCCCCAGCTGAGGGCTGGGGTGTGTTTGGGGTCACCTGCTCCCCCCGCTCCAGGTAGGAACTGCTGAAGGGGGCACATCCACCAACGCTTCCCGTGCGTGTCTTAGAAACACAGACGCCAAAGACATCACGTTGTCCCACCAGGTCCACACTGCACGGGCATGAGTCCCCTGCGTCCTGCAGGGCGTCCTCGCTTCCCGGTGCCTCGCCCTGTGAGCTCCAGTCTCCTTTTTTTAACTCGGCTTTTATTGTATTTTCATCTCACAAGGGACTAGGGCTCCTCCTCTGCACACCCCGATCTCGTTCAGCCGCCCATCCACACAGAAGAGGTGAATATTCCAGATCTTAGTGCAAGCTTCCAGGGACAGTGGTAGGTAGCCACTCAGCAGTGTAAGCGAAAACAAAGCAAAACCAACCAACAAACAACAACCCACCTTGCATATATATATTCTTTCTTCTCTGCTCATGCTTTCTCTACCCTAACCCTGAATTGCTCACATGCTGCTAATTCTCCGTAGGCTCTCGCCTGCTAGGACGTCCCTCAGGTCTGGTCTACCCACCGTCTCATTGCTACCTACCTCCCGATTTATATCTGTTCCTGGTGTGTGTCAGGTTATAGGGCATTTTGTTTTGCTTTTTTCCTCCTAAACGGGATCGTTTTTTAAAAATTAATTATTTAATTATTTTTTCGATCTTGGGGGCATTACCTGAACCTTACGGTAAAATTACAGCGGAGAGGATATCAGGTAATGGGGACGTAGAGGCTTCCTCCCCCGGTGCGTCCCCACTCAGACAACCGGACGTCCTCCATCTGGCCAGGCTGCTGCTCTCACAGGCCCCATCCTTGGGACGGGGACCCCACCCGGCCTCGGACCCCGTAGGCCCCCACCTGCTAAGGCCATGTGCTCACATCGGGCGCCTCCCCTCAGAATAGGCACACATTCAAAATAACCACCTTTTGAGAATGTCGGACCCCCGTGGACCGGTGTCAGCGTCCAGCCATCGGACTCTGTCCTCGGCGGAAGAGCCGTGCACGAGCCCTCTGCCTCACCTGCCGCCAAGCCTCGGCATCTGCCGCGTCTTCTCCAGGGAGCTGTGCAGACGGACGTCCTCCCGTGGGATGACACGGCCTCCACCCTATCTGCCTCCGCTCCCCAGCCCGGTCCCAATCTCGGAGCTGCTCCAGACAGTGCATCAAATTCCACAAGCGCTTGGGAAGCCGGGGACCTGTTGTCTTATAAGGAACCGACCCGCTATCCCTCAGCCTTTGTGCTCAGCCCTTACTCTGTAGCCGCGGCCCGGGGTGGCCCCCAAACACCAGCTCGCTGTGGCGATCTCCCATTCTAGACCCCGAAGCGCAAACCCACTCGTCTCCCTGCCAGATGCACCTCCGTCCCTCCTGTGCCCAGACCTTCTCCGCTTCCCCTCACCGCTCCCCACCCTCCATCTGCCCCTGCGCTGGGATATCCCGATCCCTGCATCCAGTCCCACTGCAAGCCCCGCTGTGAGCTTGCTCTCCAAGACCGTCCACGGAGACCAAGCAGAGCAGGAGGCCCACCGGCCTCTCAGCCTTCCCTCGGGTTGGTGGGCTTGACGCTGCCCGTGTCCCCCGGCGGGCAGCCCTGGCCCGCCCTCTGTCCGCCGTCCCCCTGCCCAGGCATGCCCTGTTTCTTCACCTGCACTGCAGGTGGCATGGCTCTCCTCCGCAAAACACCCGTCCTCAGAGGGCTGGCCTGTTCAAGTTCTGCAGAGGTTTTTTTTTTTTTTTTTAAGATTATATTTTTATTTACTTGATAGAGAGTGAGCACAGGAAAGATCACAGAGGCAGAGGGAGAAGCAGACGCCCCCCTGAGCAGGGAGCCCAACATGGGGCTCGATCCCAGGGCCCTGAGCTCATGGTCTGAGCTAAAGGCAGATGCTTCGCCCACTGAGCACCCCCAGGCCCCCCTGAATTCTGCAGTTTTTACGGCTCAACCCCCCACTACCCTCCAGATAGATGTACAGTTCTCTGGCGTGATATTTAATACTTTATGATGCTTCCCAGCAGTGAGTCATCCCTAATGCGCCTGGTGCTCCACATGCACCAGGAGCCAGATCTTCCATGACTTCACCTGCTCCTGTCTGCCTCAGACCCCAGGGCCTTTGCATGTGCAACGCCTCAGCTAGCAAATCCTCCTCCTCCACTTGTCTCCCTCCTCTAGCTCTTTGCGCTCCGCTCGTTGGAGCGTTGCTGCCCACAGGTGTCACGTCTGCCTGTGGCTTGCAGGCTGGGGTTCCCGCTCCCCAGCTCGTGGCGTGTCCAGCTGCCATGAGACGACAGCCATGAAACCCAAGTCAGTGACATGCGTGGCGGTGGCGTCAGGTGAGTCTCCGTGGCTGATCCAAGTGAGAAACGTCGGGACCGCACCTGCCGAGAGCTGGCCTTCCGGGGGGGGGGGGGGGGTGAGTCTGTGTCACGCCGGCCCCCAGGGGTGTTTTGGAGGGAAGCTGCCACCCGGCTCATCGCAGAGCCGAGCCGGGGAGCGTGGCTGGGGTGGGGGAGAGGCCGGGAAAGTCCGGGGGCCTGTGTGCTGTGCAGCCAACACCAGGGCTGTAAAACTAACTAAACCCTGGAGCGGCTGACGCCCGGCTGGTGCCGCCTGACCCCCCGGGCTTCGGGGCGCACCTGACGGCTTTGCTGGTAATCTTCTAAATCTGTTTGGTCTGGAGCCGGAGCTGACGACCTGGAGGCCGGAGGACCTGCGGGCGGGGCCGGGCCTGGAGCCTCTTCCTCCGCGGCTTCCCGGCCTCCTCCCAGTCGGACCGGGAGTCTTGAGGCCCAGGCCCAAAGCGCCCAGGGACGGGATGCCTGAAACCACGGGCAACGTTCAGCCTGAGAGCCCGGCACCATTAAAGTCCAACCCGAAACTCACGGTGGGGCCCCGCACGGGAGGGTGGGGAGCCTCACGTGCCTCGTGTCCAAGATGGGCCACGTCGCAGCAGGGGACAGAGCGGGGCAGGAGGGGAGGGCCGCATGCGACCCTGTGTGTGCGCTGCCAGGTGAAGGGACTACTGTGAACCCACACGGGAACATCCCCGGGCCCCGAGCCGGTGCTTCCTCCTGCTGGGTTCACTGAGCACAGCCCGCGTCTCATCCAGGCAGACACGGGGAAGCCCCAGCACGCGGGAATGAGCGGCCCGGACTCACTGACCACGTCGGGGAGCCCAGGGCGCCAGCTTCTTGCCAGCTCACCCCGCCCATGCCACCGTGCCGCCACCAGATCCCACAAACACAACTGGCCCCGGCCCTACAAACACTGGCATTCCTGCCTGGGCTCTCAGGACAATAGAACCAGCGCTCACCCCGACCCCTGTCCTCCCACGTGCCCAGCACAGGCAGAGGCGGAGGGACTGGATCAAGACCCCGTGGGGGGCGGCCGGGAACACAGCGGTGGAGGCAGGGGCAGGGGGCAGGGGGCAGGGGTGGGGACGAGGGCCAGGGTGAGGCCCGTCAGGCGGGGAGCGGCTCAGGGAACTAGCTCTCCCTCAGCCTGGCCCCAGCCTGCGTCCCCGTGAGGGTCTCTGCTCCTGTGCACGGGGCTCTGAAGCCCAGCGACACTGCGAGCCTCCCACCCAGGGCTGTGCCCACCACCACCGGGTGCCACCCGGACACTGGGGCGGGGCCCCCACCCCGGGCCCGTGGGAAACGTGTGCGGACAGGCAAGCCCCCACTTCTGAAAGTTTCATTGCAGGAAAAGGAGAAGAAAAAGCACTCTTCTAAAAACCGCGTTACACCTTTGCCAGGAGAGAGAGAGAGGCCTCCCAGGAGCAGGTGGGCGGGACTGTAGGGCTGCAGGGTCGAGGCCAGGGCTGGGACTGGGCCCCGGCGAGCCTCTCCTCCCCTGCGGGAGCTGCAGATCTCTGCAAGGGCTCTCACTAGCCCTTTTTTGATGATGAAAAGGGGGAGAACTTAGGGAAGTACCTGCCCCCGGGGCACATGGGAGGGAAGTGCCTCCCGTGGTGCAGCGATTTCAGTCCCGAGTGTGGCCCTGGGGGGCTGGCGTATGCAGCTGGAGAGACGTCTTATAAAATTATAAATGTGCTTGGGATCCCTGGGGGGAAGGGTCAGCGGTTGAGCAGCTGCCTTTGGCTCAGATCGTGACCCCGGGGTCCTGGGTTCTAGTCCCGCCGCATCGGGCTCCCTGCGTGGAGCCTGCTTCTCCCTCTGCCTGTGTCCCTGCCTCTCTCTCTGTGTCTCTCATGAATAAATAAATCAGATCTTTAAAATAAATGGCTCCGAGTCACGGTTTTGCACACTGCGGCTCCGGGTGCTCCTCCTGTCTACCCACGAGGAAGTCACCGGCCGACGAGGCTGGCCCCGGTGAGGGTCGGAGCGCACCTCCGCCCTCCTCATCACGACAGGCCGGTACTTTTTAAGATCGACGATAGAGCAGGACTGGAGAGTAAAAGCCAGAGGCTGGAGCCAAGCCAAGCATTTCTGGGCTCCTAGGAGACAGTCGGCAAACACATCCGTGAGCCAGCGGTCCGGAGCCGTCAGCCAAGCCCCAGCCGAGCGAGCGGGCGGCAGACTGTCCCAGACTCCGGAGCCTCCGTGTCCACAGGCCGGGCAGCGTCCTCGGCTGCGGACGGGACCCCCGCGTGCAGGGAGGTGGGACATGGTCTCTGCGTGGCTCCCCTCCCGCGCCACGTGCAGATACACAAAAATTTAAGTGATGACGATAGGCATCCCTGGCAGGTCACATGTGGGTTCAAGTGAGGTTATCAGACCTGTCAGGGGAATGTTTTGGAACCATCCAGACACGTGATGTGCTAGCTCTCGGGTGGAGCCCCCCAGATGCGCCCTGGGGGCGTCCGCCCCAACCTCTCCGAAAGTCGCCTTAATGTCCGGTGGTGCAGCGCATGTGCCCTCCGTCCCGCCTTCCAAGGGACTGAGATTTATGGGGCCTCGAAGAAAAGTGCCCCCCGGTAGGGGCGGGGCTCACTGCTGAAAATCCAAAGTCAAAAAAATAAAAAATAAAAGTACTGTTAGCTTGGGCCCCTCGGGGCGGGGGGTGGGGGTTAGAAAAGGCCACCAACTGTCACAGTCCTTGGCCAGGAGCGGGTCCGCAGCCCCAGGCCCGCAGCACTGACATCGCCGTGTCTCCGGGGCACTGGTCCAAACTTAACTCTTTGGGCCTGTTTTTACATATATAGAAAACAGCACGTATACAAATACATTACCATTTCTTATTTTCTTATTTTTATTTTATTTATTTATTTATTTATTTATTTATTTATTTATTTACTTATTTATTTAAGAGAGCACGAGCACACACATGGCAGGCGGGGGGAGAGAGAGATTCCCAAGGAGACTCCGTGCAGACCCGGGGCTCGAGCTGAGACCCTGACATCCCGACCTGAGCCAAAGTCAGGAGTCGGCAGCTACACGGACCGAGCCACCCCGGGCCCTCTTTTGGCCCCTTTGCTGCTGCGACCTTCATGCCTCTGACCGCCTAACCTCTCCCCGTATCCGGCCGTCAGTACGAGCGATGTCTTGCAGTTACCCGCTTCGCTTTTAAAGGAACCCGCTTCTCTGGGCGCCGTCTGGGGTGGCCTGATTGGGACCCAGGCCCGTGGCACGTGACGTGGCGTCCGTTGGGCACTGGGGACACGGCGAGCCCGTTCCCCGGAGGAGCGCTCATGTATCTACAGCGGCGGACGGTGTTGCACGCGCTCCCGTCGGCCACCTCCACGGCACAGTCATCCCAGGCCAAAGAGAGGAAGTGTCATCTTTTTTTATTTTATTTTATTTTTTATTTTTTATTTAATTTTTATTGGAGTTTAATTTGCCAACGTAGAGCATAACACCCAGCGCTCTTAAGGAGTTGATGTGTTTATTTATTTATTTTTTTTTTTAGGAGTTGATGTGTTTGAATACTTCTCATTGTCTTATGGGATCGAGGAGTAAAATAATCAACTACTTCATTCAGTCTACCGTAGAAATGGTGAGTGGTGACACCGTACCTGAATGTTTCTTAAATCTCACAATATTGTACATTTTTATGGCATTGACATTTTCAAAAGTTTCTCTTTAAAATTTTGCTAATGCAAAAAATAAATAAATAAATAAATAAATAAATAAATAAATAAATAAATAAAAAATAAAATAAAATTTTGCCAACGCCATTTATTTTTCCCTCTTGTCTATGTTCCCTTCTTCCATCTCCTCCACTCAGTTATCTACGTCCATAAATTTAAAGACTTGAACTCTGACCTTACAAATTTATTCACCCTCCTAAATTCATCAAATATATGGTTGACTTTTTCTGAGGCACCTAAAACTACACATTTACAGGATGATTTTACATCTCTTTTCCCAGTATAGCTTTTTTTTCCCACATTATTCCCCCATCCATTCGTGAATCCATTCATGCTATCTTACTGAGTTGCCCTTACAGGAAATGGGCTCAGTGCATTAGACACAGTATTAATACAACAAATACAGTTCCAGGTCCATTTAAAGTTTACCTAATTTGGGGAAACTGATATTACAAAGTAATGGAAATATTACGACTTCACAGGTACGGTAAATATATAAGATTTACAGATTTATGACTTTACAGATACAGTAAATATATAATAGATTGACCCTCCAACCCTGGTCCCAGATCCTGACTCCTACCAGGGCGTCCCGACTCCCCTGGGAGCTCCGCCCGCCTCTGGGACAGCCCCGGGGTACGGGGTATGCGCTGTGTGGCTTTCACAGCTTCCTGCCAGTTGTGTTCCTATGAAGCACAGGGTCACAGCCACTGTTCCTAAATCTAAGAACAAAATTGTATGTAAAATGGGGCAGAGTGTCCCAGAGCAGCAGGTGGACCTGGGAGGGTGAGCAGATGTTGCCTCAGCATGCACAGATGCAGGCCCCTGGCCCCGCTACGCAGGCTGCGTGCTGTCACCAAGGGACAGCAGCAAGGGCCTCAGCCCAGGCCAAAGCGAGGGAGTAAAGCCACCATCCCCAGGAGAAGCAGCTCTGGCCCTCGTGTTCGGGGGTGGGGGGAGGCTGGACAATAGTCAGAGGCGGGGATTCAGGGGCTCTCACTTGGGAGAGGGAGGGCCGTGAGTGCCATGAGGCAGAGGAAACAGCGGGAAACACAGAAGAGCAGAGAGAGAGCCCACAAGTCCTTCCTGCCCCACAAGTCCTGCCCCTTCCCACAGGTCCCCGGAAAGGGCGGCCGCCTTCCCTCCGTTCACTCCAACACAATGTTCAGGGGGGACCCTCCCTGCCTGTCCCTCTGGCTGCACCCAGGCCTTCCCGAAGGCACGAATAACCCCCCTTACCAACACCCCTCGCCAGACATGTGCGGCCGTGGGCCTCGGAAGGGGTTGGGCTGGATGAGCAGCACGTTGACCCTGCACAGCAGGCTCCACTGATCCAGAGGCATGGGGTCATTCAGTGGGGCCCCCGGGTCGCCGACGGGGGCCACAGCCCAGGCCCTGAGCGCGCAGCCGGGGAGCTCAGAGCAAGCAGGCCCGAGGGGATCCGGGAGCCGAGCCAACGCGGTGCCCAACGGCGGCAGACGGCTTGTGTCTGGGGTGGCAGGAACGGGGACAGCTCTGGCGAGGCTGGTGGGGGGCGAAGCCACGGCTCCTCAGAGCCTTGCAGGGAGGAGGGCCGCGTCCCCCCAGACACCCGCGTCCACAGCCACATGGCTGCCAAGTGGCTGGAGCGGCTCCCCCGAGTGCACAGCACGCTCCAAGCCCCCAGAGGAGGGTGGGATCTGAACACGGGGACAGCCGTGGCCGCGTCCCTCCGCAGGAGGAGGCGCTGCTAAGTTTCCACGCAGCGGGCCCGGGCTGCTGAGACAGATGCGAAGCACGGAGCTCTCACCTCCCGGTTTACTTTGGGGTCGGAGACCATGCGGGTGAGCACCCCAGGGGCCGCGCTGCAGCCAGCACCCGCCACCCAGGCTCGACCCGTGCTCAGGTGTCACCATCCAGGGCACAGGAGAGGCTGCAGCTCTAGTCCCCAGATGCACAAAAGAGGAGGCGTCTCCGAAGAGGTATTTTTCTACGAATGCAAACAACGAACGATTCTTTCCCTTTTAAACGAAACACAGCGAAGACTGAGCGTTGCTTCGGCTTCTGTCAATACATGAATGAAAAGAATGAGGGGGAATCGCATGAGGTCTGCAGCCCGCCCCAGGAGGGAGCGGCCGGCCGAGGATGGCCGAGGGGAAGCCACAAGAGATGCCTGGAGGATGCGACGATTGGCGGTGGCTCAGCGCGGCTGTGCGTGGATCCCTTCTGGGCGCCCACCACCCTCTCCCATGCAGCATGAGCTCGCGGGATGAGCCGGGGTGAGTTGTGTGTGCCCGGCCTGGCCCGGCCCCGGCGCTCGGGCACTTTCACCAGGCAACCCCTGGGGGTGCAGCAAGGGCCCGGGGGCTGCAGCCTTCCTTCCCACCTTCACCGGGAGCCCACGGGCTAACCGCCACCCCCGATGGCGCTGTTCCTGTTTGTGCAACGTCTGACGTCCTAGCACTTGACAAATACCAGAAACCGAACATTTGCAATAAAAATACTCACCTGTTTGCCATTGGTCCCAGTGACAGATTGCAGCCCCAAGTCCTGCTGCAGACACATGATGTCATCCACGCTCCCCGGAGGAGTCCCCCAGGAGACCCTCACCCCCCAGAGTGGCCCTGGAGACCCCGTGACCCTGGGGACTGGGAAAGGGCGTTTTGCATCCGCATCTCGTGGATTCCTCGGGCTGGTGCGGGAGGAGACAGTACAGTCAGGACGGCAGGCCCGGAAGCAGGGGATCCTGGCTGGTCAGCGCTCGGGCCTTCGAAGCTGCCGTGTGCCCCAGGCATCTCTCCACAGGGGACTGACCACCGTTTTACTAAAAGTTTCAGAAACAGGAATTCAGCATGTGTCTGAGGACAAGTGGAACGTGGGGCAGGACACGTCTAGAGCGGTAAACAGAGATTTTCTCTTGGCCTGCAGCCCCCGCTTGCCGTCTCCTTCGTCCCCGACCCACAGCAGCATGTTCCGCGGAGGACGTCTGCTGCATCTCTGCTGTCCCGCCTCCCCTGGGGCCCAGTCCCCACGACCCCAGCCACGTGTCCTGGGCCCACGTGACAGGGGGCTCCCTGGAAAGAGCAGTGGTCTAAACGGGAACAGGTGATAAAAGCTGTCACTTGACGATGACCTCAAACGGCCCTGGGCTGATGGCACAAAGCGGCACACGTTGTTGAGAAAGTCACGAGGGTGGCCACCCGCACCTGGAGCCAGCCTGGCCGCCGAGGGCCTGCGGGCGTGCACGTGTGTGCATGAGAGTACCAAGTGTGAGTGCAGGTGAGGACGTGTGCATGCGTGTGTTGGTGTGAGTTTAAGTTTGTGTGAGTGTGGTGTGTGTGAGTGCGTGTGCATTCCATACATCTGTGCGTGTGAGTATATTGAGTGTGTGTGTTTGCAGGTGTGTATCTGATGTGTGAGTGGGAGCATGTGAGCATATTGATACATGTTATTGAGTGCTTGTGTGCGCATGTGAGCATGCGGGTGTGTATCTGACGTGTGAGTGGGAGCACGTGAGCATACAGTGTACATAGGCCTGTGTGCACGTGTGAGCATATGAGCATGCAGGTGTGTATCTGACACATGAGTGGGAGCATGTGAGCATATTGATAGATGTGCATGTGTGCACGTGTGAGCGTGTGAGCATGCGGGTGTGTGCCTGTGGGGGGGGAGCATGTGAGTGCGTGGTGTACGTGGGCCTGTGTGTGCAAGTGTGAGAGAGCCTGTGTGTGTACATGGGCACCCGTGCACGGCCGTGTGTGTTGTGTGCAGTCCTCGGTGCACGGCGTCTGCACGCCTGAGGTGCTCCCAGCCCAGGTGTGAGACACTCACAATCAGGGCGTCCCTGCTGTGCACCAGCACACTCCCTTGAGGGAAACCAGTGTCGGGGCACAGGATCTCGGGGGCACAGGGGCAGCCCTGACGGCTCGGCACCGGCGTGGACGCGGCCTGACCTCCTCCGCCCCTCCCATCGCTGAAGTACAGAAGAATGAAGGAGACTAGCACCTCCGACGCTGCGCATCCATCACGCCACGGCCCACCGTCTCGCTCGGCTTGGTCACCCCGAAGCATCGCCCAGCCCCAGCCCCCGACGTCCCAGAGACACGTGCGACCATGCGCTGGGCGGCCCGCTGGGCGCTCACGAACTGGCTCCCAAGTCACACGGGTGGGCCCTTGGGGCTCCCGGGGCCGGGCTGCACGCATGCGTGTGCACGGCCTGCCCGGCCGATCCCGGCCCGGCGTCGAGCCGCAGGAGCTCCTCCGGACGCCCAGGCCCGCGTCTGCTCTCTGCCCGGTTCTCTCTCTGGGAGCCAACGGCCCCGACTTCCAGCGGGAAACCCAGCGTCTTCACTCGCTGGCTCGGGTCCGCCCCTTCACGTCAGGGGACCCTGAAAGCCCGACAAGGTCTGAGCCCGTGCTGAGTGGGCGACAAGGTGCAAACAGGGACAAGGGCGCCCCAGTCACCCCCCCGCACCCCGGGGTCCTGCCCCCACCCGTCCCAGCAGGCCTACCCGGGAGCTACCGAATTCCCAGAGGAGGGAATTCCAGACCAAAGCCGGGTCTCAGTGCAGCAAGCTGCCCCCCGACCTCAGGATGTGCAGACTCCTCCCCCGTATACCCTCAAACCCCGTCTTGGACTGAGCAGGGTTATAGGAAGGCCTGGATTGGGGTCAGAGATTGGGTGCTGAGAACCTTCCCCTACTAGAAACGTGAGGAGCAGGAAAAGTGACTTTGTGGCCCCCACCCCCAGGGGCGCCCAGTAACACGGGCTCCAGTGACACCTCAGGGGCGGCCCTCGTGGCAAGAGGAAACAGCCCGCCCATAAGAAGGGCAGCGATGGTGAACAAACCGAAACTCCCACAATTTGGTGCATTTGTATCATTATCCAGAGGCCACTGGGAGTCAGGAGGGGCGCCCGTGCCCTGCACGGTGACGGGCCACATGCCGGGGTGCAGGCCTGAGGCCCACGCTGCGTTCCCAGGGTGCCAGGAGCCGCCAGGGCCAGACCAGAGGAGCCCGCTTCTGGCAGGTTCTGGGGGACCTCACAGTAGGTCCACGCTAGCTTCTTGCTGCAGGAAGCTTTGCAAGCCAGATTTTTGGTTCGTTTTTTTAGATATTGGATTTATTTATTCATGAGACCCAGAGAGAGGCAGGGACCCAGGCAGAGGGTGAAGCAGGCTCCATGCACGGAGCCCGACGTGGGACTCGAACCCAGGACCCCGGGGTCACGCCCCGGGCCGAAGGCAGATGCTCCACCGCTGAGCCCCCCAGGCGCCCTGAGAGAGACGTTTTGATTTGATTTTTGTTTAAGACCAAGTATGTTTGAATGCCCTTCCTGTGAGAGCCCTGGTGACATTGCCAGACGTCACCTACCGCAAGGCACAATCCTCAGAGCCCTGGATGTGCGTCTTGTGCCCCAGACAGCCTCGTCCGAGGCCTGCGGCTGCGATCCCCGTGCCCCCAAGCTGCCCGGGGCAGGAACAGGCTGAGGACAAGCCGCAGGGGAGCAGAAACACCTCCACTCGTGCCCTGGGGCTCTGCATCTCTCATGAATAAATAAATAAAATCTTTAAAAAAAAAAAGTAAAAATAAATAAATAAGCAGGTGCCCCCAGAGAAGTCCGCCGGTGACAACACGTCCAACTTGGCTTTTGTTCTCCTTCCTGCCCGTGAGCTCAGGGACAAACACTTCGCAGCCGGGGATCGGAAGGAGCCGAGCTGGATGCTTTCCTCCTGGCACTTGTGGAACATGTTCTAGAACATATTCGTGCGTTTCCTAGTGAAGTTACTACATTCTGGCAAAATGACGTTGGCTCTTCCCTATGGGACCACGAGCTCTCTGGCCCAGGAGTGAGGTCCCAGGGCCCCCGGGGGAGGCCACCCCCCACCCTCGTCATCATCCCGTCACCCGGGTCACCTGTGTCCCATCCAGGGAGGGCGGCCAAGCTCAGGAAGCCAGAATAAGCCGGCAGGTGCCACCGGGCCCCAGTCGCAGTGCACAAAGCACACACTGCTCAACACAGCCACATGGGCCCCGAGCCTCCCGGATCTGCCCCAAAAGGAGTCCTCCGAGCAGAGCACAAGCGATGAGGGAGGTGGGGTCAGGCTTGCGCCGGAGGATGCCTGGGGAACCCCGTCCCCTGTCCCTAGCCACGACCTTCCTGGTGTGTCCGTGCCTGTGCTAGGGCGTCCGGGCCAAAGGTCTCAGAGAGCCGCGAAGTCCGTCCCAGAAATCCCATGCAGTCACCTGTAAAACGAGATCACGCTCTCAACAGCATTTCAAGCTGTTTGGAGGAAATTCACTGTTCTTACACGTTCGTGTTTCCACTTATATTTTAGTCGACAGCTTTGGTCCTAAAAGAAAATTTTTAAATGTGTTTTGTGTAAAACATGTTGACAAGCCAGAGTATAACTTGATGTAATAATTAAAGAGCATGGAATAAAAAAAATTAAAAGAAAAAAAAGGGCATGGCACAAAAATAACGTCTCGAGATTATTTATAGGACATGTAGGTCCGTGACGGCTCCCTTTGATAGGCGGCCAATGACTGGGTTTTATTTTTTTAATTTATTTTTATTTTTTCATTCCACGGGGATACCAAGGAATTGAACTTTTTAAAGGCCGTTCTCTCCCCTCCACCCCAAGAGACCTCCCGGAGCATTGACTGTGCCTACCCATTTGTGGATAACTTCAAACTATTCCAATAATTCGAAATTTCCCAGTGCACGACTGTAGTGCCTCCCTGCATTACTCAGGATGCATTAGTGGATCCTGTTTTAGATCCTATTTTAGTACTATCCTATTTTAGAGCTTGCTGTGCAGGGATACATCTGTCTATTACTCATTAGACTGGATCCTGGGAAAGTGGTGTTTTTATGCTGTTATGTTATTTTCATTTTCTAAAGTTTAATTTAATGAATGAATGAATGAATGAATAATAATAAATAAATAAATAAATAAATAAATAAATAAATAAATAAAGTTTAATTTTTTTGTTGCTGGTACATGGAATTACAACTGATTTTTCTATATTGACCTTTTATCCAGTGACATATAATATTACTAAATTCACTTACTCTGATAATTTCACTGAAAACTCTTCTAGATCTTCTGTATCCACAATCATGTTCACCTTAGAATAAAGATTGCTCGGTGTCCTTGTCTCTGACCCATGCACCTGCTACTTCTCTGAGTCGCTGTAGGGCAGCTGGGACCCCCCAAAGCGTGCTGAGCCGAAGGGAACTAGACCCGTTTTGCCCCTGGGCCATGATGGTAGCTGGAACATTTTATTTCTTCTGTCAAAAAAAAAAGAAAGCTTTCCTGTGTTCCCAGTTTCTAAGGGTTTTCTCATAAACAGCTGTGGAATTTTTATCAAGTGTCTTCCGCATTGATTTAAAGGATAATATGGGGGCAGCCCAGGTGGCTCAGCGCTGTAGCGCCGCCTTCAGGGCGTGATCCTGGAGTCCCGGGATCGAGTCCCATGTCGGGCTCCTTGCATGGAGCCTGTTTCTCCCTCTGCCTATGTCTCTGCTTCTCTCTCATGAATAAATAAATAAAATCTTTTAAAAAATAAAATAAAATAAAGGATAATATGGAACGCCTCCTTTATTACGTCAACGGGGTCAGTCACGTGTTTCAGATATCCGATCATCATCCAGTCCTGTAAAAAGCCAAGTGCTTGTGACGCACTCGCCACACCAACAATTTATCAAAGCTGCCTTTTTAAAAAAAGAAAAATCTCCGAATTTGAACATACCATCCATTTCCAAGCAGCCAACAGGAATATATGCATCTTCTCATTTTCAGCCTTACAAGAAGGACAGAAACAGCCTGCCGTTGGCTTGTATTTGTAGAAGCAATTGCTTGGAAGCATCCAGCCTCCTCATAATCGCGGAGTTTACTGACATGGCCGGTTCTGAGCCCGTGTCCCACCTGTTCGGTCTCCCTTCATGTCCCGTCTTGCCTTACTTTGAATCGATGGAGCAGTTTGGGCTCTGTTTCCCCCTCCACCCATGTTGGGATCATGCACCTGTTCTCTCCTCCTGGCGCTCCCCCCAGAGAGTGTGATATGTGGTGCATGTCCTCCACCCAGCAAAGGCTCCAACCAGAACCACTCGCCAGGCAACGCGCGCGCGGACGTCCACTCAAGGCAATGACACCTGTCCACTCCTGGCTTTTATGCTTTTATTTCCGAGGAAAGTTTACATAAGTAAATAATTCTTTGACTTTTTTTTTGAATTTTGAACCTATTTCAAACTCACTAAAAAGCTGCAATAAAAATACAAAGAAATCTTATGTTCCCTTCATGCAGGCTTTTTGTTCACATTTTTGTTAATATTTGTTAGCATTTTTGCCACATCGGCTTTATTATTCTATCTGTCTTTGCAGGTGAAAATTGTTTGAAACACATAAGAGCATTTGTGTTCTTTATGCCCCTTTAACTCATTGATACTCCAGTGTGCATTTTCTAAAACAAGGATGTTTTCTGGGGATCCCTGGGTGGCTCAGTGGTTTAGCGGCTACCTTCAGTCCGGGGCATGATCCTGGACTCCTAGGATGGAGTCCCACGTCAGGATCCTTGCATGAAGCCTGCTTCTCTCTCTGCCCCTCTTGCTCTCTCTCTGTGTCTCTTATGAATAAATAAACAAAATCTTAAAAAAAAAAAAACAAGGACGTTTTCTTACGAAACCATAATTCAGTCTTCAAACTCAGGAAATTTATCGTGCATTTATTATGTTAAATGACCTAGAGCCCATATTCCAGTTTTCCTTCAATGATTCTCTATAGCCTGTCTCTCCCCAGCGAGATGATGCCGGGACAGCACGTCACACCTGTCCCTCATGTGTCTTTGATCCTCTTCCACCTGGAACACTTCCTGACCTAACGCTGACATTTTGGAGTACGTACATGAGGTATTTTAGAGAATGTTTCCTCATTGGACATATCCGATGCACCCTCACATATCCCCCACCTGAAACAGCACAATGGTGTGTCATTCTCGGGGTGTCCTGCTCAGAGGCACATGACATCCGTCCACTCTTTGTCGATCTGGGGAACGTGGTGTCTCCACTTCAGCTGACTTTTCCCCTCTGCACCTGTTAAGCAGTTTGCAGGGAGAGATTGCCTGTAATCAAGCTCTGCTCAAGAACTACAACGAGAGCTGCTGACTCCTCTTCAAACCAATGGCGTTGGGATGACTGCAAAATCATCAGTGGAGAACCCACCGCCTCACACATCAGTCACAGGCCACCTACCTGCCCTCCACGTGGGTCTCTTTCTCCAAAGGCTTCTCACCTCCTCGTCCAGGTTAACCTGTTACCTATTGTCGGTCTGACATCATGCATTTCTGCTTCGTTTTAAGGTTCCAACACCTTATTCTCCTTATTTACATTGATGCACAAATTATCCCAAAGGTGGCTAGTGGGAGCTTTTTCAAACTAAGCCAGTGCCTTTTGACATATTTTTATTTATTTGTTTATTCATGAGAGATACAGAGAGAGAGAGGCAGAGGCAGAGACACAAGCAGAGGGAGAAGCAGGCTCCATGCAGGGAGCCCGATGTGGGACTTGATCCCGGGTCTCCAGGATCACGCCCTAGGCCAAAGGCAGGTGCCAAACTGCTGAGCCACCCAGGGATCCCCCACTTTTGACAAATTTTATCCTAATTTTGTAGGCATACAAAATGTTGCAGTCTCATCTTGTAACCTTCCTTCACCAGACCTTGGGACAGCCATTTCTCCAAGGAGCCCCGATTCCTGTTTAGTGACCTCCTTCCAGTGCTATGTTTTGTTTTGTTTTTGCCAAAACAGTCAGATATGGATATATTTTGTTATTCCCCCTCCTTTCTTGCTAGGTGGCGTGCTCTGTGTACTCTTTGGGAGCCTGCCCACTGCAGCCAAGAGCAACCCCGAGGAACCACAACAAGCTCTTCATCCGCATCTTTCTTCTTTTACACAATTGCCTATTTCTTCTTCTGTGTGAGTAACGTATTTTTTTTAAGTCACTCTCCTATACTTGGACATTTCGGTAATTTCCAATATTTTGCAATTGCAAGCAACTCTACAATGCATAATTGTGTGCACATGAGGTTTTGTATTAGTAGAGGTGTGTCTTCAGGGTAAATTTCTACAAGTGTGATTGTGGGTCAAAGGGTAAATACATGTATATTTTGTACATTGCCAAGCTTGTCTCCCCAGGAGTTCCGCCCCTTGGCTTTTGCACAGCACAGTAGAGCAGGGGCTGTTTCACCCGACACTCGCTGAGTATGCGGTCCAGATTTCAGAATCCTGACTGTCCAAGTAACTACCAATCAGTGTTGCTATAATTTGCATTTCTCTTGCCATGAGTGAAGTTTGAGCACCATTTGATATATTTAAGAGCTATTTTTACATCCCTTTTGGCGAACCACCTATTTTTTTATCTCCTTTATAGCTCCTTTTATAGGGATTTTCATTTAAAAATAATTCCAAATTATTCTGAACTTTTGTCCAAATATAGTTATCCAAACGTACTTCCTGAAAGACAAAGGTTGATGAATTTGTCTGTCAGGTGACACACTGATGATTCTCTGCTTTTGACGAATTAAGGAAGCTTTGAACTGATGTACGTGGGACAGAGCATTTGGACTTCAGTAAAGACTTAAATTCAAAAGAGAAAACGATGCCTAGGTGGCTCAGTGGTTGAGTGTCTGCCTTGGGCTCAGGGCGTGACCCCGGGGTCCTGGGATCGAGTCCCACGTCGGGCTCCCTGCGTGGAGCCTGCTTCTCCCTCTGCCTGTGTCTCTGCCTCTCTCTCTGTGCCTCTCATGAATAAATAAATAAAATCTTTGTAAAAAGAGAGAAAGAAAACGACACTTATCTTTGCACCTGCATCATATGGTCTGCAGAAGCCAGACAGCAGGGCTCCTGCCAGGAGTGCTCCTGCCAGCACTCAGCGTCCGCGACCTTCATCACCAAGTAATGCTTTTGAAGAAGTCAAATTAACTAGCCCCACGTTGTTGCCTCTAGATTAAGATATTGGTAGAAAGCTTTCCCTACGCCACCATTCGGAAGGCACTCACACGTACCTTGCTGCACATCGCCTAGTTCACGTTCCTGTCTCTGACTCGGGCTTTCTCGTGTGTGTGGAGTGCAGGACGGATCTGATCCAGCCTTTTCCCAGTGGGTCTCCCGCTGGCCCCCCACACTGTTGACCCTTCTCCTTCACCTGGTGCTGGACACGTGGCCCCTTCTGCGCGTCCACATGAGTAGTCATTGCACCAGCTCCTGATCCTCCGCTGGCGAGCCCGGGAGCCTGCTTGAGGACTGGCCCCCCTGCTCTCCTTCTTCTTCCTCGGGTCTTTCCTGGCTCTTCTCCTGTGTTTGCTTTTCCTTCGGAGCTTTGGTATCAACTTGCCAGGTCTGGGGAGAGAAGCCTGTGGCTGTTTTCATGGGGATCATCACACACCTCATGAAGCAACAGCAGAACAGTCATATGTGTCCTGTTCAGACATCGAGGGAAGCACAAGGGGGTCTGTGTTTTTCTTTTTTCTTTTTTTTTTAATTTAATTTAATTTAATTTAATTTAATTATTTATTTATTTATTTTTGGTCTGTGTTTTTCAAGTGTCTACTTTCACATCTTTCAGGCCTTCATATGGCTTTTAAACATTTTTTTCTTAACTTTATTCTTAAGTATCTTTACCTATTTATCCAATTGTATAGAAACTATCTTGCGTTCAGTAGTTTTTATTAGAAATCCACGTTGACTTCTACTAAAGACATTTGCATCATCCAAGGGGAGGCATCGTGACTTTTCCTTAGATACATTTATAAGATAAATAATATTAATACATTTCCTAATACTGAACCACCCTTGCGTGAAGCTCTAAAACCAGTGGGAGTATTCTCAGAGTATTCTTCGTTGTTTCCTAATGTGATGCTGAAATTGCTTTGTTGAAATTTTTACCGAGGTGTTCTGCTTGGTTATTTAAAACTAATAAAAAATTGGTTGGAAAATTCCTTTTTTATGTTATTTTATCAGATTTAAGTATCATTACTATATTTGCTTCACAAAAAGAACTAGCAGTTTCAATCTGGTCTCTAAAAGCTTGCTCGAAAAAAAGTAAAATAAAATAAAATAAAATAAAATAAAATAAAAGCTTGCTCGAATTCCCCCTGGGAACTGATGGTTTCCTGTGAAATAACTCCTGGATAATTTTCTATGATTTTCCCGTGAAACGGGTCTGCTAATGAATTCTGTTACGACTTGCATTGGTTTTGGTAAACCTTATTTTCCAATAAATTTTCTGTTTCACTAAGGTCCCCAGCTGTGTTTGCACATAGACATAAGCAAGGCTGCCTCTCCGGGCTCTCAACCCTCGATGTGTTCCCTCTCGGTCACTGTCTCTTTCTGTCTCTGCATCTCTTTGTCTCCTCACCAACAGTATGTTAGAGGCTCAGTCGCATCCACGCACGACTGAGCCACGTCCCAGCAGTATCCCCAGCGGCCTCTCGGTCTGCCTGTTCTGTAACAAGAAATGCAACAGCGCAGCCATTCTCGTCCTGGAAACGACCTACTCGAGGTTGAGGAGCATCTCTCCAGCCTAGAGGAGCTAATCTCCCTGTCTCCCCAAGACTGTTCCCCAGGTTCAGCAGATGCCCATTAGGAGGGGGAAGGAGAGAGCGTGCGGAGCACTCAGCTGCTCCAGGGCAGCAGCCTTGGAAAATCCCTAGAAGTCCTCAGAAGAAATAAATTGCATTTTTAACCTCAAATCCAAAGGAACCAGAGCGACCGTAGCATCCTTACACACCGTGAGCCCCCAAAGCCGGTGCAGGCATTGATCCCCCGTGAATGTTTCCCTTTGGCCTCGGCACAGAAGGCGAGTGCTTCCCTCACCGAGGGCCCGTCCCTCGGGTCGCTGCTGCCCCATGAGGCCAGGACCTCCTCCCCACCCCCTGCCCTCACCCTGGCCGCCCACGCCCACGCCGCAGCCCGCATAGGGACTTTCCCGCTGACCATGACCTTCACTGCCTCCGCCCGGACAGGAGCTTGTCGGCACCTCGGGGACAGAAGCAGCTCGGGTCAGCCCCTGGTCCCATGCAGGGTCACGAGCCCCTCCCGCCGGGCAAGCTGGAGCAGCGCGCAGAGCAAGGCCCGCGGAGAGCAAGGCCCGCGGAGGGAAGCCGAGCCCTGGGGTGATGACCAGAGACCCTGGCCCACCTCCGTCCACCGGAGCCCGCCCAGCGCCCCGGAGCTGACTCGCCTGGAAGCTCCAGACTAGCCTGTGAAATCTGTTCGTTATTCAACAGGTGCAATTAAAACACGAAATGAAACAAAAAAATCATAACAGAAGCATGGAGAGGCCCAAATCGGGCTCACGGCCCGGCGGCTCCCATTGCTCACCCTCTGCCGCCTCCAGGCCAGTGCAGCCGTGAGACCGGCTCTGCTTCCTTCTGCAGGGGCGGCTGCCCTGCTCCTCGTCCTTCGGCTCCGTCCTGCCAGGCGGCCCCCCGAGTGCCCAAGACGCTGTGCCCCTCCCTCCAGGCTCTCCTCCACCCCAGGGCCCGCACCCAGACCCTCCCTCTGCACCTGCCCACCCTCCCGTTGGCCTTGGGAGTGAGGAGACTGAAGAAACCACCAGAAGGAAATTGGACTTGGCCATCCCTTCCCGCGTGATGGAATGACAGGAGAGCCCTCACCCCGGTGGACGGCCAAGGGCACACAGGGGAGATGCCCCCCGCTGCAGGACTCTGCACCCACGCTGGGGGCAAATGCACAGGTGCATCCAGGGAGGGAGAACCGGGGGAGCAGAGCAGAGCGAGGGGCAGGGCCAGAGACACGTGCATCCCCCCCCACCCTCTGCCCCGGGTGCCCCAGCAAGCGGGTGGCCGGGGAGGCCTCGCCAATGGAAAGGGACAAAGCGGCCGCCCGACACCAGGATGTCGGGCTGGTCTTGGAATCGGCCCAGGCCCTGGGGCCCCCAAGACAGCGGGGAGCACTCCCTCCTTGTGCTCTGCGTGGAGCACTGTCCTGAGCTCTCGCGGGAAGGATCACCTCTGCAGACTGGCTGTCCTGTGCCCCCTCGGGGGAGCGCCTGGTACCCAGTGGGCCACCAGCAGAAGTGCCCGGCGGGTCCCCGAGCTCGTACGTGAACGTGCGGGGCAAACGGCAACTCCGAAACCGAACACACCTGCGATGAGTTATTTCTTGTTTAACGGGATAGGGATGAGACGCTCCTCGTCCTTGGAACTCCGGGGAGCCCCTCCCAGGAGCCGCGTGCTCAGAATGGGTGCGAGCTCCTGCCACGGCCCCTCTCGCCTGCCGACGCCCACTGACGAGGCACCCGCGGCTCACATGGCTGCGCGAGCGTCTGACGACTTGGTGGGGGGCAGGAGCAGTGGCCCGACGTCCTGGGGCCGGCCCATGCCACCCCGGGACACCGGTTGGCAGAAACAGGTCAAGTGCGATCGGTCCTCACTGCATTCACGCCGGTCGTGCTGGGACAGCAGAGTGAGCACCGCCCTGCTGCGCCCTGAGCGTGCACGGAAATGCTGAATCACCGTACGGTGCCCCTTAACTAATATTGCACCGTATTAACCACAGCGGCCTTAAAATCCAGACGTTTTTATCTTATTTTATAGATTATTTATTTATTTATTTATTTATTTATTTATTTATTTATTTATTCACCAGAGACACAGGGAGAGGCAGAGACACAGGCAGAGGGAGAAGCAGGCTCTGTGCAGGGAGCCCGTTGCGGAACTCGATCCCAGTACCCTGGGGTCATGCCCTGGGCTGAAGGCGGCGCTAAACCGCTGAGCCCCCCAGGGATCCCTTTTTTTTTTTTTTTTCAAATCAAAACGTCTTTACAAGATTGCTGAGCCGACATTGATGTCATCGATGGATTTATTTTTAGAGAACCCAAAACATGTTTTCAAGGAACCCGTCAACCGCCACAGGGACCTGCACACCCAGGGCCTCCTTCCCGAGGCCACGGTGGGGGGATTGTGAATAATACACCGGAAAAAGCCTTTTTGTCCATTCTTTGGGGATACGCTCCTGCAAGAGGAGTAGGCCCGAATAAATGGCCGGGGGGGTGACCTCACGCCCACTGGAGAGGGGTGACCCCCTGCACACCCCACGGTCCTCATCAGACTCCATCCCGCCCCCCCCCTGCAGTGGAGCCCAGAGCCTCTCCCGCCTCCCGACGGTGAGCGACTCCCCCTGACGTTTCTCGTGCTTCTCCGACATCCCTAAGATCCACGCGTGTCCTCGTCTCTGAGCTAGGCTTGCACCAGGCCCCGAATTCCAGGGTCACGAGGACTGTTTGGTTCGGTGTGCTTTGTGGGCAGCCCCCTGCTTGCTAATGCTGGCGCACGGTAGAGACGACGCCATCTCCTCGTGGATGTGTCTCCAGCCTCGGGGCTGCCGGGTCCCCGTCTCCGCGTCTCTGAAGGTGACGCCCAGACACCGCCTGCCTTTGGCACTGCTGCTGAGCCGTCATGGGTCGTACCTGCTGTCCCCAAGCTCCTTTATCTGATCTACACTTTCCACCGGCACCTTCTCGCCATGACTCCCGCCGGCCCCCGGGACTCCAGCTCCAGGCCCCCCAGGCGCCCCGCCGTGGCCTCTCCGCCTCTCCGTGGCCCCGGGTTCCCTGCGCATGGGCCTGGCGGGTGGTCCCCGATGTGCTGGGTCTGTCTGTATCCCTGTAGATGCTCTTTGGCTTTGATCGGTTCAGTTGGAAACAGTCTGAGCCTTTGGGTTTTAATAGTGTTCGTCACGGGGCGACTGGGGGGCCCAACGGATGACGTATCTGCCTTGGGCTCAGGTCATGACCTCAGGGTCCTGGGATCGAGTCCCGCCTGGGGCTCTGCGCTCAGCAGAGAGTCCACTTCTCCCTCTGCCCTCCCCCCTGCCCCTGCTCATGCTCTCTATCTCTCTTCCCCTCTCTCTCTGTCTCTCAAATAAATAAAAATAAGATTTAAAAAAAAAAAAGCTGTTGGTCACAACCAGAATGGTGCTCGGTCTGGGGCCATGCGTCCCGCTCCCCAGACGGGGCCTCCCTGGGTACGATGCTCCGTTCCCCACAGACCCTGAGCCCTTCCAGGGGGAGGCAGCAGCTCTGAGGACAGGGTGCCGCCCCCCCAAGCCCTCCGGGTGCTTCCGCAGTCCTGGGGCGCTTCCTCCCTGCCCTGCATGCAGCCACGCAAGTGGGGTGCCCCCCCCGGACAATCTCCAGCCTTCTCTCAGGCTCCGCTCTGTCTCTCCAGCAAACTCCGCTCCTGACACTTGACGTCCCGAGTTCCTGCCTCCGTCCCCCTCAGCGCGTCAGAGAGGCTCTGCGTGGGGCCCCAACATCAAACAGCGGCGTTATTTTTTTAAAGATTTTTTATTTATTTATCCATGAGAGACACAGAGAGGGAGGCAGAAACACAGGCAGAGGGAGAAGCAGGCTCCATGCAGGAGCCCGATGCAGGACTCGATCCCGGGACTCCCGGAGATGCTCAACCGCTGAGCCACCCAGGCGTCCCATAAACAGCTGCTTTAAATCCTACGTATAAAAGGTTAAAAAGAAACCTCAGTTGGAGGCCAAAAGAGAGAGCGATGGCAGGGAAGGCGTACCCGCCAAGTATCCCAAAAACACCCGGCAAAATCAAAGAGGTGCTAAAGATGGAGACAGGTGTGCGACACCCCTGGCACCAGGTCAGCCGCCACGGCCAGAGGGACGAAGCCACGGGGGTCCCTCCAACTCGAGAGGCTTCCACCCGACACGGGCACCACCACTGCTGCACACGTGTCCCTGGTGAAACGTGTCAAGGGGCTCACTGGCCACCAAGCCCGGTGCGGGGCTGAGGGGCACCAGACGTGCCGTGAGGCCACACTGGGCACAGACCCACCGGGATTTCCTGCCTGGAGGCGGCACCCATCAGTTCCTGTCACAGAATCTAAGGGTCCAGGCACAGGGCAAGGGGCCAATGGACGGCAGCACCGGTGCAGCACAGCTGCCGAGCCTTGCGGTCCAGCCGTGTCCACGGTGGGGGGACAGAGGACCCCGGCCCTCCCGGAAACGCCGTCTGTGCCCGAGGCTTCTCACCCCAAACACAAGACAGGCATTTGGGGCAAACGGTCCTGGCCTGCCGCTGGGCGCCCGCCGAGGCCGTCATCCACCCCTCCGCTGGGAACCGACAGCTTTCTGCACACCCAGGCTCCTCTTAGAGGCTTCCTTTCCCTCCTGGAAGCTTGAAAGCCCCCTTGCACCGCACAATCTAACCCAGAAACTGGGTTCGCGGCTGATCCAGCTCCGCCTGCAGAGTGAGCCAGGGACTGGGCCTCACACCACTCCCGGCCGCGACCGCGTGCGAGCACGCGCACCTGTCGGAGCTTGCACGGCTTGTCTGCCCTTGAGAAGGGCCCGATGCGCACGGAGGAGGCACAGCTGTCGGCCTCGGCCGTGCAACCGGGAAGCACGTCTCCCGCCGGGTCTGCTTTCCTCCCAAATCCAATCTTGTTTTTTTTTTTTTCCCCCAAGAAGGAGTCAAACACCCCGGGCTGCGACAAGCAGGAAGGAGTCCGCGTGTCTCCCACCACTGCGAGGCGGGTCACTCGTCCATGTTTCCGTCTAGTAAAATTAGCTTCAACGGGGATTTAGGTCAATAATCCAGCCAAGAAGCGTCTTGCACCGGCTGCACAGATGCCAAGTCGGTGCATCTGTGTCTGGCCTCCGGAGGCGATTCGCAGTGGGGACACGGAATGCCGTGCTCCGGGTAAGCCCTTCCTCCGGGGCCATCTCAGACGCTGAACCGGCGGCTCAACCGCGGGCTGTGAAGCGTCTGGTTCACACTTTACAGGTGAACAGACCGAGGGCCTCTGGCCTTGGCAGCACCGCGGATGGCTGGGGCCCACGGAGCCCTGTGCTTGGCGGTGCCCCCAACCCCCTTGTCATAAGGAAGCATGAGCCTGTTTCTTGTTACGACCTGGGCCATGTTCCCCAAAACTCCCGTCTCAATGTTCTGACCCCTGGAACCTCCGATTGTGACCTCGCTTGGATAGAGGGTCATGGGGTGGTGAGTTACAGCGAGACCATGGGGGTGAGCCCTAGGTCGCAGGGCTGGTGTCCCCGTAGGAAGAGGAGATCGGGACACAGACACACCGGGAAGGACACCCTGCAAGGACCTTGGGACACACTGGCAATGGCAAGTCATGGAGGGAGGCCTTGGGAGGAACGGGTTCTGCCCACACCTGGGCCTCGGCCCTCCAGCGTCCGGGCCGTGAGCGCCGCCCCTGCAGACGGAGATGCCGCCCGGTGCCATATGCCCCGTCACGCGCCCTTGTTCAGGTCCCAGCCACCGCCGCCGTGCCCCAGTCACAGCCCTGGAGGCGAGCTGCGATTCCGGGAATCCGCAAACGTCCTGCATCCACACACGAGATGGGCTCAGCCCCCAGAGCCCGTGTGCCCCACGACCCAGGTCTTTAGCTGACTGTGCTCGGTCCAGGAGGGGGCTCGGGGTGGAGTGAGCGGGTAAAGGAACCAACGGGGGGTGAAGGAATGTGGCAGTGAGGGGGGGGTCCCTCCCGATGAGGACATGGAGGGCAGGGCTGAGAGCACCCAAGGAGGCGCAGTGTGGGTGAGCCCGGGGGGAGGACGGGAAGAGGCGAGGCTGCGTGGTGCCCACGGGTTGGCCCTCGGGATGGGGATGCCCGCCTGGGACGCGGCCACAGGACCAGCATGTGCCGCTGGAGGGCAATGTGCCCTTTGGGGTCGCCAGAGATGCCCCCGAGGAACTCCCTGCAGGCGGATAGACGTTTTGGTCGTTGGGTGAGCTCGGGAGGACAGAGGCCGAGGCCAGGACAAGGGCCCGGGGGGCCGTCCGCGGGTCTGGAACTGGACACCCCGGCTGGACGGCAAGTGGCCAACAGAGATAGACTGCCCACAGCTCCGGGGGCTGGAGGATGGAGGCCGGGGCCAGCAGCTCTGTGCCTGCCTTCCGCTGTCTGAGGGACCACCCTCGTACACCCTCCCTCCTGACCCACCCCCCAGGGCGCACCCCTGGCCACCACCACCTGGGTTCGGAGCCCCCACACAGCTGGGACCCACAGCCAGTCTATGGCCGTGACCGCGTGGGAGGGGAAGACATCCAAGGCTGGACGCTGGGGTGGTGCCCTTGGAGGGGCTGAAGGATGGGCCCAGGGATGAAGGAGGACGGAGGGCAGAGCCAGAGCCCAAGCACACAGATGGGTCATAGAGGAAAGGGCGTCAGGGTGTCAAATGGCCCCAGGGTGATGACACGTGACGCCGACGATGGCACCTGGGACAAGCAGGAAAGCCTCCGTCCCCCCTCTCCCCGTCCCATCCCGTGGCCGTGGGGCCTGGTCCCGGGGGCCCCAGAGCTAGTGGCTGAGAAGAGGCAGCGCAGGCCGGCCACTCGCCAGGGGCTTGGGAAGTTGAGGTACAAGCAGGTCGGAATGCGGGGTGCCCGGCGCCCAGAGCCTGCAGCACGCGGAGACACCGGCCAAGGCCACCTCAGCTCGTGACCAAAGCGTGACCGTCCCCAGTGCCAGTGCCTGAAACAATTACTTTCTTCTGGGATCCCTGGGTGGCGCAGCGGTTTGGCGCCTGCCTTTGGCCCAGGGCGCAATCCTGGAGACCCGGGATCGAATCCCACGTCGGGCTCCCGGTGCATGGAGCCTGCTTCTCCCTCTGCCTGTGTCTCTGCCCCCCTCTCTCTCTTTGTGTGTGTGACTATCATAAATAAATAAAAAATTTTTAAAATGTTAAAAAAAATTACCTTCTTCTATTTATGGGCAGCGGGACTAGCAGAGCGCTTTAATGGCTTTCCGAGACGTCTTAAGTAGTGGTCATTAAGAATAATTATCTCCATATATTTGGCAGCATCGGGGTTTTTATGTTATGTATATTCATAGAGTTCTGAAATTCTTGGGATGCCCGGGTGGCTCAGTGGTTTGGCGTCCACCTTCGGCTCGGGGAGTGACGCTGGGGTCCCAGGATCGAGTCCCCCGTCGGGCTCCCTGTGTGGAGCCTGCTTCTGCCTCTGCGTGTGTATCTCCCTCTCTCTCTGTGTCTCATGAATAAATGAATAAAACCTTAAAAAAAAGAAAGAATTCTGAAATTCTGTATTATGCTATCCGGCCGAAGTGAGTACATTAAAGTGACTCAGCATCCCGACACCGGGGAAACATGCTTTTAACATTGTGTATATTACTTTCTAGACATTGATACAAAAAAAAAAAAAAAACAGGTGGAAACAAAGTAAAGAGGTTTCTGCACAAAACTACCCCCTAGAGGCCTAGCACTGGATTTCTTGGGCGCACCGTGCATTACTTGAACCGTCCTCCGTTCCCGGAGCTGGGGTGGGATTCAGTCTGTCACTACGTCCGGCCACCCTGAGAATGGTTTTACGCGTATGTATCACATTCGTGCAACGTCTCACCTGATCTCTTCATGCTTGGGGTCGCCCACAGGGACTGAGAAGTCAGAGGGAGCCTAGCAGGGCAAACAGCACACGCTGCAGCGCTCTCGGGGCCGCGCCCTGAGACCCCAGGCATTCGAGACCAGCAGTCGGGCGCTTTGCAGCCAGGTGCCCGTCGCCCACACAGACACACACATGCACCACACAGGACCCCCAGCACCAGGGGACCCTCCCCGGGGCCTCCCCCTGCCACTACCCACACGCGGAGGGCCGCAGGGGCAGGGACCACCTCCCTAAAGTCACACAGGGTGATGCTAGTCGTGGCATGATGCCCCACCCCCTCCAGGGCACACAACACGAGCATCTCATTTCCCCAGGCCCGTGGGTCAGGGGGCCGTCCTGCTGGTTGGCCCCGGGCGTGGGGCTCCCTCAGGGTCACCCGTGCATTGACCAGAGCTCCGCTGTGCAACCTCGCTGAGCTCGGCTGGGCCTTCGCAGGCACCCAGGGCGCCACCCAGGACGGCTGGGAAAGGCCGAGGCGCAAAGGGGCAAGCACATTCTCGCCGCCGGAGACAACGAAGCCACCCACATCGCTTCCGGCCCTCTGCCGTCCACATCTACCAAGTGGGGATGCCCGCGCCATCTCTGGCTGGACGGGACTCCACCGTCCCAGGGCTAACAATTATTTTTTCTAATTTCATTTTATTGGAGTTCAATTTGCCAACATAACGCATAACACCCAGTGCTCATCCCTGGAAAACGAACAAGGGGTGGTGGAAAGGGAGGCGGGCGAGGGGTGGGGTGACTGGGCACTTGATGGGATGAGGGCTAACGATTTGGGGCACAGGAAAGCACAGAAAGCAGAGGGCGGCTCTGGGGTGGGCGGGGCTCCCCACGACGCCTCTTGGGCTGGCTGCTGCGGGATGTGCCCACGGTCTACCCCGGGGTCCACGGGAGGAGTCCATGCAGGAGATCACGCATGCAGGAGAGCAAAAGCATCCTCCTCGGTTGTGCATTTCACCCCCACGAAATCTCCTTGGGTGGGAATCACGAGGATTTAGAGGCCCGACCAAAGATGTTAACTGCGGTCGCGAGAAAATACGGCATCCGCCACCGCGACATCATCAACGTTGAACCGTCCACATTTTACTTACTAAGAAGCAGGCACAGAGGTGACCACCTGGATAGAGCAGATGCACGTCTTCCTTCCCAGTCTATTGCTCACTAAGAAGCAGGCCTGGAATCCACGTATTAAAAGAGGAGGAGAATCCAGAAAGCCGTTGGAGGTACTTAGTACTCAGTACTTAGTACTTGCACACTTGGTATTTCTGTAAGACACGTAACTACGCGGCCGATGACATCGCTGTGGCTGGGGATCTCCGAGGAAACCAGCGCTGTGTGGCCCTTCCCGCTCCCCAAGGAGTAGTGACTGTCCGCCATTCCTACTTACTGGCCACGTCCAGCAAATAAAAAGATCTGAAAATTTAAAAAATAATAAAAAATAAATTAATTAATTAAAAAAGATCTCAAAATTTAAAAAAATCATAAAAAATAAATTAATTAAAAAAGATCTGAAAATAAAAAATAATAAATAATAAATTAATTAAAAAAGATCTGAAAATAAAAAATAACAATTAATTAATTAATTAATTAATTAATTTAAAAAGATATGAAAATAAAACGATGTCAGTAGTTTTTCCTGCTTCTGGCTTCATGTGTAGCAACAAACACTGCTTTCAACCCGAAGCATGAAAATGTCCAAGTTTCTTTCACTGCCAAACACACACACACACAAAGGGAAACAGAGTCCACTGTGCAAAATTGCACGACCCCGTGGATGAACTACGGGAGGGAATACTATTATCCTGGTGCCAGAGACTCACATGATTTACTCCACGTCTAAAATAAGCGTGAATGTTCCAAAATACGGTTTCACGAGCATTAAAGCCCACATCTGGGGGAGAAGTAGTGGAATATCGATCATAGAATAAAATAGTCTTAGGATCTCAACACTTCAGGTGCTTGCAGACCCCTGGGGCCCAGCTGCCTCACTCCGCCCTTCTCCTAATGAGATCTGAAGTTGGGGCGTCTGGGGAGCGCAGGTGGCGAAGTGTCTGCCTTCAGCTCAGGTCGTGACCGGGGTCCCGGGATTGAGTCCCTCGTCGGTCCCTGCTGGGGGGGGGGGGGGGGCTGCTTCTCCTGCCTCTGTCCCTGCTTGTGCTCGCTCAGTCTCCTTCTCTATCAGATGAATAATCAAAATCTTTTGAAAAAGGAAATGAGCACGGTCACGATCCCCAGGCAGGCGTGAACATGCTCGAAGTCAGGGCTGCAGAATAACACGCGAGGTTCTCACATCCTGGACTCCGGCGCTTTCTACGCGTCCAGTGCATTCTGGTTCGGAGAATCACTGATGTTAAAACTAAGAGACCTCAATTAGAGGCCATCTGGTCGCACGTGGGTATTTGTCACCCACAAAGCCAGCCTGTCCAAAGTGAAGACCCCGCACTCAGGAACGGACAAATCTTGAATCCAGGTATCCCCCGTGGCCTCGCCTCTCTTTCTTGAGCTTATTAAATTCTGAGTATAATTTGCTTCACATTCCATGATGTGTTTTCATTTTTTTTAAAAAAAGCTACATGATGTTCGGGGGACTATGAAGCAGGGAAAACATCTGCAAGTGTAGTAGCAAAGTCATAAAAATAAAAAAAAAGTCTGAAATAGCGGCGCGACATCAGCTCCGCGGCCGAGTCCCAGCCTGCAGGTGCGCACACCTGTGAGCAGGTGCCCAGGACCCTGGGTCGGGGACGCACCCAGTCACAGGGAAGGACTGGACATCCTGCAGGGGCCACGCACCCCAACTGCCGCGGGGCAAGTGAGGTCCCAGGCGCTCCACGCTCGCCACCCGCCACCTGACATGCTCCTGTAGGCCGCGTCGGGCAGAAGGACGACCTCTAGTCCCAGAACCAACCTCTCCGATGGCAGAGTTTTCCTTTGAAAATGCAGAAGCTCTCACCCAGGTTTTGCGAAACGGTTCATTACAAATACAACATGCAAGACGGAAGTGTAGAGGCGGCAGCCGGGTTTGCTCTCCCGCGGAGAAGGCATCGGCGGGCCTGTTTCACCCCCAAACCCGGACGCGCCGTGTCTGCTCCCCGAAATCTCAGCTTCACTGTTGGCGAGGAGGCCCAAGTACCCGAGAACCGCGTGGGAGGCTCCGCGGGCCCAGGGTGGCCTCAGTGAGTGAAGCGCCTGGCCGAGCCCCAGGACCCCCGTGGCTGCGGAAGTGGGGCCGCCCCTAGCTAAGCCTCTCCCGCCGCTGGCCCATAACACCGAGGCCCAGAGTGAGCGAGCTCTACTGTCACCGCAGCTCCCATGGGCACTGGGCGTCCCTCCGGCTTCTCCTTGCCCCGCGTACCTAGCTGTTCACACACAGCTCGACAACAGGAACAACAAATCATAAAAGGAAACCCCAAAACCTCATTTGGATCTTCATGGCTGAGGCACGCCGGGCACTTGGATGTTCTAATCACCTGCACATCGAACGTCCTTCGGAGTTGGGGCAACCCGAGGGTCGGCCCCTCTGGAACGATATTCCGCTGTATTCACGGACGCATATTCCATGGCTGCTAGTTCCTTCTTAAGCCCTTCCGACGTTCAAGTTGGAAGGTAGTTAAGTCCTATCCCCGGGGAAGCATGTTTACAGCAGAGCACACACAGGACACAAAAGAGGCAATTTTCAAAAGTCAACAAATACAGGATGGCTCTCCCCGGCCCCCTGAATGGCCAACGTTCCCCAAATCATGGGAGGAAGAAAGAGGTGAGGAGGCCCGGGATGCTTGGCTACCTTGGCATCCCTGACACAGGGGCTGCGGCCGGTCCGGGTTGAGAAAGAACAAGCCAGGCAGGCCTGGGGGGTCCGAGGACAGACGCCGTAGCCCGGCCTGGAGCCAGCAGCTCAGAAGGGGCGGAAGTACCTCAAAGAAGGTCCTAGACCGCAGATTGTTGCAGACACACAAACGGATTCCAGGCTGCTCCGAGCTAGCTCGGGGATAGAAAGCTCAGCCGGTCCAGGAGGTGAGAAGTGGAGATGAGCCAAGGGCCAGGGATGCCAAAGGGCAGGGCTGCGGCTGTGATTGATAACGAGAGGACGAGCAAAGCTAAGACCGTCTCAGTGGCCACCAGCCCACGAACCACGACTAGTCCTAGAATCACAGCCCCTCAGGGTGAGGGGACCCCGGGTTGTCAACGCTGTGTCAGAAGTGAAAGGGCCCTAGAAACTGTGTTCAAGGTACAGCTCTTACACACCAGAATTCGCGGATCCGGATTCTCAGATCCGGAGAAGCAGACACGTTTCTTCCGGTATCGGGTGGCAGGCAGGCGGCTCTCTCCAGGCCCAATCACGCTTCCAGCCGCGAAAAGCCGAGGAGCAGAGGACTGGACTCGGCTGGCTTGGGAGAGCAGGAGCTGAGCGCATGCGGGCTCCTCGTCCTTCACCCTGATGCTCTTCTGGTGCTTTTTTCAATTTTTCGTCTGATGTCAGTGGGCACTCTCTTTCTCCCCTTTGCTTCTCAGGGTTTCAACTGACTTAAAAAGCCAGGGCCATGGGGCAGCCCGGGTGGCTCAATGGTTTAAGTGCCTGCCTTCAGCCCAGGGTGTGATCCTGGGGTCCCGGGATCAAGTCCCATGTCAGGCTCCCTGCATGGAGCCTGCTTCTCCGTCTGCCTCACTCTCTCTCCATTATGATAAATAAATTTTAAAAAATCTTTAAAAAAAAAAAGCCAGGGCCACACCAACTCCATCCTAATAATGGATTACAGCCCTAAGTACCTCAGGTCTTACCATCCAGATGCCAAGGAGGCCTTCCAACAGAGAATGACAAGGCACCATGAAGGCAAGAGAAAATGCTTTGTTTTCTAGGGAGAGGGAGGGAACACGCAGGTGTGGGTGAGGGGGAGATAATCCTAAGCAGGTTCCGTGTTCAGCATGTGAGGCTCGATCTCAAGACCCTGAGATCATGACCTGAGCCAAAATCAAGACTCAGATGCTCAACCGACCCAGCCACCCGGCGCCCCGGAGAAAACCCTCAGAGGAGACAATACCGTGGCCTCAGACTCAGGTAGGACCCAGATCTGAGAAGGACCAGAGGAGGAACCTCGAATAGCTGTGAGGGAAAAGCAGCCGGCGGGCAAGTCGATGAGTAACAGAAGCGGAGAGCTGGAAACGTTAAGGAAACTTTAAACAAGAAAGAGAGGCAATCGCTAGAAATCAGAGACACTGTAACAAATTAAGAATGCTCGACCTTCAGGCCAGCCCAGTGGAAATTTCCTAAACAAAACTACAAACGGGAGGGAAAAAAAAAAAAAAACCCTCTGAACATTCAGGAACTGTGGGACGATTTCAAAACGTAGGACACGTGCATAATCAGGACACCAGAAGGAGAAAGACGGAAAAATGGATCAGAAGACAATTTGGAGGAAGGACGACAGAGAATTTGTCAGAATCCACGATGCTGCAAAGAAGAGGAGGATAACGTAGAATGGTTAAAATATTGAAAGGGAGGGACGCCCGGGCGGCTCAGCGGCTCAGCGGCTTTGGCTCAGGGCATGACCCCGGGGTCCTGGGATCGAGTCCCACATCGGGCTCCTGCATGAAGCACCCAGGACTAAACTCCCCCTGCCAGTGATGCACCCACAAAGGCCTTCTATCTTCCCTTCTATCCTTCCCTTCCCTTCCCTGCCTGGCCCGCCACTTCTTAGGTGGCGCGGCCATAAACCCTAAGGTCTTGGGGTGCCGTGGGCACGGTGGCAGCCTCTGCTGGGCATCCCCCATTCCGTGGGCCCCTCCTGGCGGCAGGTGGACGCACGCCCTTGCCTCTGCTTTGGGAGGTTCCTGATTGTGTCTCCCGTGACCGTGGTGACCCACATGGGACCAGGCAAGTGAGAGGTATGTTGACACCTATGATGACCCCAGGGGCCCACATTTATCCTAACACAGGAACACAAATCAGCATGACACTTTAGCCAAAATGATGCCACACCGGAGTTCTTTACACTAGAACAAAAAGAAAGAAGAGAAAAGAAAAGAAAAAAAAGAAGAGAAAAGAAAAGAAAGAAAAGAAAAGAAAAGAAAAGAAGAAAAGAAAAGAAAAAAGAAAAGAAAAGAAAAGAAAAGAAAAGAAAAGAAAAAGAAAAGAAAAGAAAAGAAAAGAAAAGAAAAGAAATCAGGAAGACTTATTTGCACCGAAAAAAAGAGATAGTTTGAAACAGAATTGCAAAGCCACCAAGGGAGACGCATGTCCCCATGTAATGCTGATCTGAGGAGGGAGACTTAGGAGCCCCCAGGCCCCCCGGGGCGCACATCGGCCCCTTGCACGTCCCCAGGATCTAGGCATGGTTGCACCCTACCTTTCCAGAACCTTCTTGGCCATTCTGCAAACTGTCAAAGGACATCTGGTCCCCTGGAGGCCTCCGGAGCTGCGATCACACTATGTCCCTGGGTCCCCCATGCGGCCGTGAGTTCAGGAATCACACGGTGTCCTCCTTGGCCAGGCTGCCTTAACAAAGGGCCGCCGACGGGGTGGCCGGGGCGAAGGACGCTCACGGCCTCCAGGCTCTGGGCTCCGGAAATCTGAGACCAGGCAGGGCCGTGCACCCCGGACGTGTTCCAAGCCTCTCTCCTTGGCTCGTGCCTGGCCTGTGTCCCCTGTGTGGCTTCACATCGCCTCCCTCGTACGGATTTTATAAGGATACGCGGTCCTATTGGATTAGGGCCCACCTGGCGACCACACCCTAAGTCTGTCCAGAAGCTCGTGTGCTTCTGAGTTAGAACCATTCACAGCTGAGTCTCCACTTAACTTTGCAGACACAAACCGACACAGCCAAGCACTCCCAACGGACACGTGTAATTTTAGGTGGACCCTGGAATCAAAAGTGGCAGGGCCCCAAAGTTCCCGCTGGAAATCCCTGTCTCGGCACCACCTCCGGGGCAGCCTGGTGCCAGGTGGGGGGGGCGTGTCCCAGCTGGTTGTGCTGCAGAGACTCAGGAGGGAAGTCACAGAGGGCTGCGTCCATGGGCACCTCTGTCCCAGACTCGCACGACTGCCTCCTGCACACACACCTTTGCGAAATAGAAGCGATTGTGTCTGTTTTGCTGGGTGGAGCCCGAGGCCCCCAAGGGAAGCAGCTCCCCGGCTCCCAGGACTAAGGGCTGGGTACGGTGGGGGCCGGGAGGCCAGGATTCTGTGGGACCATGGCCAAGAATGGGACTTGACCAGACCCTCCTGCCCGGGACCTGCCCCAGGCCCTGAGCGAGCAATGCAGTGGGTGCGAGGGACGAGGCTCACGGCCCCTTCACAAAGCAGAGGGGTCCTCTCCCCTGTTTGGGGGCAGCCACGCCTACACCTTGGGCCCGTTGGGGCCCACCGACGGCTGAGCAGGACTGCACGTGAGCGAGGAGCAGTTCAAGTGTGCAAAGCAAAACACACTCATGGGAGAGACGAGCAAGGCCAGGGGCAGCGTGAGGGACGACAGTCGCTGGAAGGAAGCACTCGTGGAAGCTCGAGGAGAAAGAACATTCCAGAACCTGGCCGCTGCCTCCCTGCCTGAGAAGCAAGATGCAAGGAAGGAAGTCCCTGTGCATTCTGAACGTGGACCGGGGCGGCCCAGGCTCCCCCTCACTGGGGTCCCCGTGTCCTGCACGACACCCCGCCGAGAGCCACGGATGGGTGAAGGGCTGAGGGGCGGACGCCAGGGGCCAGTGCGTCGCGTGGATCTGGACGATTTTGGCCAAGGCGTGAGCACCGGACCCGGCAGCTGCCACCCAAGAGGCAGGGTGTCTGCTGGTCTGCAGGAACCTCAGGGGGCTGGGGTCCGGGGAGCCTGCCCAGCCCCTGCACCTTGCTCTGCGCTTGGGGGCGTCGCGGCGGGCCGGCTGGTTATTGCTCACCCGCCGCGCTTGGTCCTTGGGGGATCCCACCTGGGCGCCGGCCCCAGGACCCCCCAGCTCGCCGTGAACCGCGCACCCTGCCCCTCGCAGGGAAGTCAGCCCTCCCCGGGGATTTTGCAGAATTTCGAGCCCTGTCATGACCGGGGGTCTTCGCCTGGCTGCCACTGTGTCCCCAGAGCCCGAAGTCGGGCAGCCTAGGAGCGGGTGGAGACCAGGGAAGGGGACGGGGTCGCAGGACGGGGCCCTATGTCCACAGGGAAGCCGTGGGGGCCTCTCGCCTCTCCTCCTCCAGTGTTGAGAACCAGCAGAAAGCCCCCTGCACCCCCACCTGTACTTGACCTGTACCCCACTTGCACTTCCAGCTGTACCCTCACTTGCACCCCCACCTGCACACCACCTGCGCCCCACCACACCCCCAACTGCATCTCCACAGGTACTCCACCTATACCCCTACCTGCACCCCCTCATGTACCCCCACATGCAACCCCACATGCACCCCCACCTGCACCTCCTCCTGCATCCCCACCTGCACCCCCATGGGTACCCCCTCCTGCACCTCACCTGCACCCCACCTGTACCCCCTCCTGCACCCCTCCTGCACCCCCACCTGCACCCCACCTGCACCCCCTCCTGCACCCTTCCTGCACCCCTACCTGTACCCTCTCCTACACCCCTCCTGCACCCCCACCTGACCCCATTTGCACTCCCTCCTGCACCCCTACCTGCACCCCCACGGGTACCCCCACCTGCACCCCCTCCTGGACCCCACCTGCACCCCCCCACCTGCACGCCCACGGGTACCCTCACCTGCACCCCCATGGGTACCCCCACCTGCACCCCCACCTGCACCCCCACCGCAGCCCTGCTGCCAGAGCACATCCATCAGCACGTGAGGCCCAGGTGACAGCACCCGACACCTTCACACGGGGACCTAGTCAAGCCGTCACAGGATCGGGGGACCCCAGAGCCTTTGTATTTTCTGGGAAAATGGTGAGCAGCGCCTGGGGGTGGTCCAGGGGGTGGGCCGTGCCCCTGTGCTGGGTTCCTTCTGCAGAAACTGGGGAGAAGCCACACCCCATCTCAGAGAGCTGGCATCTCCTCTCAGCAGAAGGTCTTCAGGGAACACCGGGCCTCCCCTGAGGGGGGTTCTGTCATCCCCTTTAGGGGAGCTTCAGGGGCTCCGCGGCGCACCCTGCATCCCCGGTCAGAGGCCGCCATCTGCTGGACGCAGGACGGGCTGGAGGGCAGCGTCTCCCTGCGCCTTCAGTTCCAATCCCCCCCTTCTATTTTGTATATTTTTTTACTGGACTTCGATTTGCCAACACACAGTGTGGCCCCCCGTGCTCCTCCCTCGGGGTCCCCCCAGAGCCCGGCCCCACCCCCCCCGCCTCCCCTTCCACCGCCCCGTTCGGGTCCCAGAGTCAGGGCCCACTCGGGGTCTGTCTCCCCGCCTGGCGTCTCCCACCCAGTCCCCCTCGTCTCTCCCGGGGTCCCTTCCCCACTTCTAGGCCCCGTGTGAGCGGGACCGTGGGACTGTCCCCCCCCCCGCCCCCCAAGTGACTTCCCTCCTGGGGCAGCCAGGGGCCGTTGAGAGAGCAGCCCAGAGCCGGGGCGTCCCAGGCCGCAGGGCGCGTTGTCCCACAGAGCCACGGGCCCCGGTGGCCCCACAAACAGGCGCAGAGATGAAGGAACGGACCCCCCGGAGCTGCACCCCCAGCTCCAGCCCCACTGCTGCTCCACGGAGCGGGACAGACCACCCACTGGAAAGGGATGGTCTCCTCAATCGGTGGTGCTGGGGACACCAGGCCCCGTGGGCAGGAGGACGGAGCCGGACCCTAAGAGCCACAGAAACCCCCCAAGTGGACATCGTGGGTCTAGACGGCTGCATGAGGCTCCATCTGGCACCGGTGGGCTTCCCAAAGCCCCTGTCCCGTGCCCGTCACGGGGACAAGGTCTGGGCCCGGCCTCCCTGGGGCCCTGGACCAGACGGAGGCCCCTGCCCTGGCCCCACCGGGCACACCACAGGGCCCAGCCCCCCCAAGGGAGCCGAGGCCTCGGCCCTGCTGCCCACACCTCACTCCCAGGACGCGCAGATGCTGAGGACCCCGGCCTCAGGACAGAGGACAAGGCCCCCGACGCCCCACGGTCACCGGCCACGGCTCTCCCCCAGGACCCCAGCCTCAGGCTGGCAGACGCGGGACCCCGATCCTCCGCCAAAGCCAGGGTTGGGGAGCCCGCTAGGCAAAGGCCGGGCCACGGGGTGGGGGCCCTGGAGCCCCGCGGACACGGCCTCCCACCGCCCGCCTGCACCCGCGGAATGAATCGGCAGCAGGTGGGAGCAGGCCCTGCACCCCCCCCCCCGCCCCCGCCGCTGAGGGCCGTGGGCGCTGCTCCGCGGGCTGCTGGCGGGCTCGGGGCTCGGCGGTGGGTGCACCCGCGGCCCCAAGGGGTCAGGGCGGCCATGGTGGGGACCCTGAGCACCGGCTGTCAGTCTGTCCTGCGGGGACGGCCCCCGGCTGTCCGCCCGGCTTCACCCTTCACAAGCGAGGGGAGCGTCTCCTGCCTCTTCGTGGCCTCCATGAGCCCTCCCACGGGAGCCGGCCTCTCCTCCCCGTCTCTGGGTCTCTCCCTCCCATCTCTGTCTCCCTCCCTGTCTCTGTCTCTCCCCATCTCTGTCTCTCCCTACCCGTCTCTGGGTCTCTCCCTCCCTGTCTCTGTCTCCCCCTCCCCATCTCGGTCTCTGCTCCCCACGGCTGCCCAGCCCATGGCCTCCAGGGCACCCAACCCGCGGGAAGGGCACCGCCACCCTGGAGCCTGTGGCCCTTCCGGGGAAGGGACCAGCGTCTGGGTGCCCGGCCATCCCAGGGTGGCCCTTGGAGCCCAGGCCGCGGCGCCCACCCGTGGGTCCTGGGAGGGGCCCCAGGCCGGCGCCCGCCTCCTCCCCGTGCCCCCCGCGCTGTCCCCCGGGGCGCTGGCCGCCGTCTAACCCACGGGACCCTGGAACAAGGGAGGCTGTTTCACGCCCGCCCAGCACCTACAGCGTGACTCAGCCACACATTTTTGCTGAATCTAAGCTGTGACCCTGACAACCTGCTGCTGGTCACTGACGCCAAGTGTGTCACCCGGGAGCCAACCCCCCGGCCCGAGGCAGCCCGAGTCCAGGGCCTTGCACGCCACGTGAGTGCCGGCCGCATGAGGCCACCGCAGGACGCAGAAGGTGCCCGGCCGTGCTGTCCTCGGGCCGCCTCCCCGGGGCAGCAGCACCTGGGGTCCCTGGAGCCAGAGGAGGAGCTGCCGGGCGTCACCCCGCAGCCCCACTCCCCCTGCGCACCGCCCCACCCAGGGGCCCCCTGTGCGCCCTGCTGCCCTTCCATGTCCCACGGGCAGCCCCGCTCGGCCCCACACTCGTCCTCGGGGCCACGGGTAACCCCAGAAGGAACCAGGGCCACGTCCAGCTGTCAGTCCTGCACCGAGTGGAGCCGGTGCAGCGCCCAGCGCCCGTGAGACCGTGGGGTGGGAGGGGCCTCCCACCGCGGCCCCGAGGCCAGCTCGCCCGACCACGGGAGACCAGGACAGAACCCAGCACAGCCGGGCCTGAGCAGCCTGCGGGGCACGTGCGTCCCCCACAGTCTCCCCCACGTGTGTGCAGAGGGCAAGCGTGCGCAGGGAAGGACGAGTCGTCCGGGGCTCACGCGACTCCGAGGACGCACCAGGGAGCGATTGGGGAACTCGGCAGCCCCAGGCTAACAACGGGTCACGACATCCTACCGGCTGTGGGGGAACCACAGCGACACCACGGGAAAGCCTCCGTGAAGGGCTCCCGCTGTGCGAGGTCAGGCAGGGCGTGCTCGGGGCACCCAGGGCACGGGACGGCCAGGCCCACGGAGTTCAGGGAGGCCCGGGGCCTCGCGTGGGGCGCTCACAGGGGTGGGTTCAGTGCGCCGCGGCCGCTAAGGCCCGTAACACACGGGACGCCCACGTCCTGCTTTCTGCGGAGGTCACGTTCCACAATGAAGGAGCTAAAAGGTGACGACAACGGGAGTGCTTCACGACGGGAGCGCGGCGGGCCACCCACCCACGGGTGGGACTCCCTGGCTGGCCGTACCTGTGCAGGAGGGGAGGTGGGGCCCAGCACCACGTCCCTGAGTCGTCACATGGACCATCCCGGGGTCGTTCCTTACGTGCGCTTGTGTGCCCCCGGCCGTGGACACTCCCAGCACTCGGCGTGTCCTCCGGGTAAAGGTGGGCAGCAGGGGGCCCCCTTCCAGAGAGCGGCCTGCACCCCCCCGGCCCCCGGCCCCCATCATCCGTCCAGGCAGCTCCTATGGTGGCTGTCACCTGCCAGCCTGTGCTGGCTCCAGGAGGCCCACCTGACCAGGAAGGACGCAGGGACACATCCCGCAGCCGGACGGGCCACAGCGCGGGCTCGGGGCGCAGGGGCGGAGCCTCTGCTCCGGAGCAGGTGCACCGAGGGGTGTGCTGCAAGGCCTGGGGCTCCACCGCTGGGCCCACGCTGGCCAAGGACCGCCCCACGGCACCTGCCGTGTGCACCTGCCGTGGCCGCCCTGACCTGCTCTCTGCACCAGGAGGCGTGAGCAGGACGATCGTTGCTGAGCTTGAGGATCGTGCTCGGCGCCCACCGGCCTTCCTCCCCGTCGCGTGCCCTGGACCAAGTCTCCGGAGCACGGGCACACACCTGGCCCCAGGCTCTGACATCTTCCTGGGCCTCAGTGCGTGGCAGGCGGCTGCCACGAGCCCTGGCCCACGGAGGGCCCCAAAGCTCGGGCTTGGCTCGTGACACGAGCAGGTCGGGAAGAACCCGACCGGACGGGGACGCTCAGTACAGACACCGCGGACCCCGGGCGGGATGGCGGCCAGGCCTCCTGCTCCGCCTCTGCGTCCATGACCTTCCACGCGCACCTGCCGTGTCCCGCACATGGCCTCGCGGAGGAAGTGCTGCAGGGAGGCGGCCGCCCCACAGCCTCAGCTGTACAAGACCCGCTGGCCAACCCGCCACCAGCTGGGACGCACGCAGGCCGCCCCATGCACCTGGTCCTCCCCACCCACTCTCCCTGGGGGCGGCCACAGGGACTGGGGTATCTGCTTCCACGGGAGCTCAGGGCACGGGCCTTCGTCAGGACTGAGCCTGAGCCTGAGCTCTGAGCCTGAGCCCTGAGCCCTGAGACTGAGCCTGAGCTCTGAGCCCTGAGCCCTGAGCCTGAGCCCTGAGCCCTGAGCCTGAGCCTGAGCCCTGAGACTGAGCCTGAGCCCTGAGCCCTGAGCCTGAGCCCTGAGCCCTGAGAATGAGCCTGAGCCTGAGCCCTGAGACTGAGCCCTGAGCCCTGAGACTGAGCCTGAGCCCTGAGACTGAGCCCTGAGCCTGACCCTGAGCCTGAGCCCTGATCCCTGAGCCTGAGCCCTAAGCCTTGAGCCTGAGCCCTGAGCCTGAACCTGAGCCCTGAACCCTGAGCCTGAGCCTAAGTCTGAGCCCTGAGCCTTAAGCCCGGAGCCTGAGCCTGAGCCCTGAGCCTGAGCCTGAGCCCTGAGACTGAGCCCTGAGCCCTGAGCCTGAGCCTGAGCCTGAGCCTGAGCCCTGATCCCTGAGCCTGAGCCCTAAGCCTTGAGCCTGAGCCCTGAGCCTGAGCCTGAGCCCTGAGCCTGAGCCCTAAACCTTGAGCCTGAGCCATGAGCCTGAGCCTGAGCCCTGAGCCCTGAGCCTGAGCCTGAGCCCTGAGCCTGAGCCTGAGCCCTGCTCCTTGAGCCTGAGCCCTGAGCCCTGAGCCTGAGCCCTGAGCCTGAGCCCTGCTCCTTGAGCCTGAGCCCTGAGCCCTGAGCCTGAGCCCTGAGCCTGAGCCTGAGCCTGAGCCCTGAGCCTTGAGCCCTGAGCCTGAGCCTGAGCCTGAGCCCTGAGCCCTGAGCCTGAGCCTGAGCCCTGAGCCTGAGCCTGAGCCCTGAGCCGAGCACATCTGGCCTCCGGGGCTGGTCTGGGCACAGCGAGGAGCTCATTTGCCCCTGGCATCCTGGCCACATCCCCAGCAGGGATCAGCCTCCCGCAGCGGGAACAGCCCCCCTGGGGGTCCCCAGCTCTGCCCTCTGCCCCTAGACATGTAGCCGGGCCCCCCACTCTGCACAGATGTCCCTTCCAGCAAACCTCACGGCCTCTGGCAAACTCTGCCTGCCCCCCCAGCACGTGAGCTGCTGCCTCCCAGAGGAATGTGAGAGCACCGCGCACCTGCTGGGGCGTCTCACCTCGCCCCTGCCCCTAGTTGGCCACCCCTGCATCTGCTCCCTGAAGCCAGAGCCTCCTGAGGGATCGTAGGGGCCAGTTACGGCCCAGGGCACCTCCCACCCCGCGCTCCTGGCCACACCAGTTCTGGGAGACTTCGACCATTACCAGGAGAGCACCTGCAATCACTTACACACCTGATGGGAGAGTAGACACTCAGGCTTCTTCTCACGCAAACCAAGGCCTGGCCTCTCCCCCTCTCCTGGGAGAGTACACTGGACACACGGTAATGTCCCTGCGGGAGGGCGGAGACTCCTGGGACCCCCGGCACCTGCAAGCAGCAGGGTGGGGACGGCCACTGTGTCCAGCTACAACTGCATCCACCTGCCACTGTGCACATCTGCCCCTGCATCCACCTGCTGCTACTTCCACCTGCCCCTTCATCCACCTGCCACTGTGCTCACCTGCTGCTGGATCTACCTGCCACGCACACACTAGGAGTGGAACAACACATAACCTTCACGACACCTTCACGTGCCCTATCTCCCTGCCACGTGGACGAAACACGGCACTTCTTAGAGGCTCTCGCAACGACCCACTGCTTCCACGACTCAGCCTGAGCACTCAGCTCTGATCGGAGGTCTCTAGGAGCCAGGGAGACACCTAACAATAATCATAACACCATGGCTGCCAGTTTTTTTTTTCCAGGATTCTAACAAATATTTACTGAACCAGCTGAGTTTCCAGAATCACCTCAAGGCTCAGGAATATCAGACGTTAACAGCGGGAAGTCCTCGCACCATCACATGAAGACGGAACGCGGGTATACGTGTGACCTCCCATCGGAGGGGTGCAGGTCCTGGCCGCTCAAGGAGAAGCCACAGGTTGCATCTTCGCGGTGACTGGGCTCAGTCGCGAGGCCATGATCTTTCTATAAAAAGGAAAAGAAGAGGAAACCGCTGCACGTTGAGACACTAATGCCCCACGGGCCAGCGGTGATGCTACGGGGGGAAGGGCAGAGGCGAGCATGGGTACGAATCCCTCCCCAGGTCCCCAGCGGCCTCCGAGGAGAGCAGAAGCTGAACTTGCCCTGGACGGGGATGTTCTTTCAGTAAACGTGGCGAAGGTCGTGGTGGGGACAGGGAGAAGACCGCGCAGCAGGCCCGGCGTGAGCGTGCAGGGCCCTGGAGGCCGCCTCCCAAGCAGTGGCCCTGAGCACGGGTCACCTGCCCAGCACGGGGCCCACGGGCCCCACAGCCGCGACAGCTTGGAGATGCGCACCCCCGACCACTGTGCTCCCGAGGGGAGCTGCTTAGACGCGGGACCGGCGCGCCAAGAGCGGACACGGGGACACCGACGGCCCTGCCACCAACGCCGGCCTCACTGGGAGGCTGTGACCCTGTCGCACTCTCCCTGTCCCTCTCACTTGCAGCTACGGCTCCGGAACGGCCGCTGCTCATACATTTGGAGGAGGAATTATTTGGGTTGGAAAATGGAAAATGACTTTCACTTAGTATTCACTGGCAAGAAAGGGAGTACTTTTTTTTTTAAAGATTTTATTTATTTATCCATGAGAGACACAGAGAGAGAGACAGAGGCCCAGGCAGAGGGAGAAGCAGGGAGCCCGACGGGGGACTCGATCCCGGGACCCCGGGGTCGCGCCCTGAGCTGAACCGCTGAGCCCCGGGGGCCCCTGGAGGGAGTACTGTTAAATGGGAATGATCCCAAGTCAGTGGCCAGTGGCGGTTCATTTAAAATGTTTTAGATGCTGGGATCCTTGGGTGGCGCAGTGGTTTAGCGCCTGCCTTTGGCCCGGGGCACGATCCTGGAGACCCAGGATCGAATCCCATGTCAGGCTCCTGGTGCATAGAGCCTGCTTCTCCCTCTGCCTATGTCTCTGCCTCTCTCTCTCTCTCTCTCTCTGTGACTATCATAAATTAAAAAAAAAATAAAAATAAAAAATAATTTCATTTAAAAAAATAAATAAATAAAATAAAATAAAATGTTTTAGATGCTAACAAAGATCTCTGCCAAGTAGTGTGGATTGCACCTGCAGCCTCCACCTCGCAGTCAGCTCTGCCAAGAAGGCCTCAAGGCTGGGAGTGCAGCTCAGGTGCCTCTGCAGCCCCACCCCCGGGTCCATGCAGCACACGGCCTGTGCGTGACGGTGAGCCCCCCTCGGCCCCGCGGCCTCCCCCTCCCCTACTGGCCCCCCTCCCCAGCGGCCGGGCCTTCGGCTTGGGTTTGCTCTCCCAGACTTCGGAAGGGTCTGTAGGTCCCCCTTGGGATTCCCACTGGGCAGTTCAAGACCGCCGGGCTGGCATTCGGCCGCGGGGGTGCGACCTTCCATCATGCTCATGGCACCTTAGATGCCATGTGTCCCCATCCGAGGCCAGCCCGCCATCCCAGGCCAGGCCCCGCTGCCCAGGTTGCTGAGACAAGATCCAGGCTGATGCTTGCTCGCTGCCCCCAGAGCGCCCACTCGGCAGCGGGAGCCACAGGGGTCCCTGTGCAAAGGGCCACGAGGGGCGGGGAATGTCGTCCCTCCTCCGGGAGACCCATCACCTGCCAAGCGTCGGCGACACCCTCTAGTATTTGAAGAGCCCTAACGTCTCCTCCAACCAGAGCCGTCTCCAGTCCCCGGAGGTCCCACATCCCGGAGAACAGGGAGGTGGACAGCGGTGTTGTCTTCCACTCGCGGGGGCCACCGGGACCTCGCAACAGCCTGAGTCTGCGTGCTCTGGGGCTCCGGCCTCCCGCCGGCTGCGGGCGCCCGGCCCGGGGACAGGACCCCGCACACCTGCACAGCGCGCGCCTCGTGGTGTTCTCACCACCACGAAATAAAATCAAGTGGAGAGATGGAGAGACGGCTGTGCATCTCCAGGCTGGGGCGAGCTTCTCCCGGGCCTTGCTCCGCAACGAGGCTGGTCACCTCCCTCTGACGGCTGCGGGTCCTTGTTGGAGGGGTCTCAGCCGCGCAGACCAACCTGACCCAGCTGCAGAGCCCAGCGGTCACCTGCACCCCCCCCACCCCGGGGCTCACGTCCCACCCACCAGGCTCTCGGTACACAGCACCTGGGCCCTCACCGACCGCGTGGAGCCAGGGGGGCTGCGGCTCCTGCACCCCAACGCCCACACGCGGCTTGACCACGGGCAGCTGTGGTGCCTCCCAATCCCCCACAGCCAGAAGGGGGCCTGCCCCAAGCCACCGACTTCTAGGAGCCTCCGTCCTGATTCCAAGAAGAATAATATCTGTGCTGACACCACGACGATGCTGTGTATCACGGCGCACGCTCCACCATCGGGACCTTCCCGGTGAAGTCCCGCCATCCAAGGTCAATTACACACACGCGTGTTAACACACCCGTTCAGGACACGCGTATCACGTGCCCCATAGGTCCCAGGCGTTCTGCCGGTTCTGCAGATGGAAACGCAAACAAGACAAGACTCAGAGCCTTCCTTTGCTCCAGCAGGTTTTAATAGACTAATGCACGGAGCAGACCTTATTACGGTGTAAGAATTCACTATATGGTAAAGGATCCGTTGGGAAGAAATAGGGCATGGGCCAATTTATGTAGGGAAAATGGCTCCTGATTGGTGAATGGTAATAGTGTTTCTCATACCGTCCATCAAAATAAATTCCTAAACGAACTAGGGGTGGTGGAGGGGGAGGAGGGCGGGGGGTGGGGGTGACTGGGTGGCGGGCACTGAGGGGGGCACTTGACGGGATGAGCACTGGGTGTTATTCTGTATGTTGGCAAATTGAACACCAATAAAAAATAAATTTACAAAAAATAATAATAAATAAATAAATAAATAAGTAAATAAATCCTAGTATATTCAAAGAGTAGATCTAGGTTTTCAGTAGAAGTGACTCTTTCTCTGGTTTTTCTCTCTTTCTCTCTCTCGGTCTCTCATGAATAAATAAATAAAATCTTTTTAAAAAATTAAATAAAATAAACTGAGTGACGGTTAGAGGTATCTGTCCAGAAGGTTCCACCCCTTATGGACCTGTTTCCATTTTCTCCACACCGTGACCCTAAGAGGTAGGTGGTGATGAGCACAGTCTCGTCAGCGCCAACAGGAAAACCCAGACGGGGGCTGACACCGCAGCCTGGACCAACCGGCCCAGAGGTTCTCACGCACAACTTGGTGAAGAGAGCCTGGAATTTGACGTCACCATCTGGTGAATAACTTGTGATTCTGTGACAGCCCCGAAATCTTCATATCCGACAAGCCAAACCCAGCCTTCGAAGGCCCCAAATTTGTGCGCAGGGTCGCCCGCCATGGATCTTTTCATCCTTCGCGAACCTGGAAGACTAGCAGGTGTATTGTGTCGTTCCAGGACCGGCCCCGTCCAGACCAGGCCCGTGGAGCACGACGTGGCCTCCCGACTCCTCTCTGTCTGCGCATTTTACTCGTTTCACGTCTTTGAATCAAGGACGTCATTCCTGGACAGCTCATGCTCCCGGGACATCACCCTTGGTGAGTTTTCTACACCATTTTCTACACCATTGCCGCCCTCTCTGGGGCTTCTTCCGAGAGTCTTTCTCTTCCGCACAAGGTGACCGCATCAGGGGTCTTTCCTCCAGTTGTGCATCCTCCTTGGGATTTCCCTGCAGATAAGCTTCAAATCCCACCTGCGTTCCGGGGGCTCCCGAACCCCTCACTCCTCCAGAGGGAAGCCAAACACAGCCGTGCACCGCCTTTTGTTCAGGGACACACAAATGCCCCTCAAGAGCCCCAACAAGCCTGGCAAACCCAAGCTGTCTCTTCAATCTAAGGGGTTCCATGTTTGTTCGGGGCGCCAGCAGTCACCGAGTCAGAACCTAAAAGCCATATGGGACCCCCCGCTTAGAGCCTTGTATGCCTTCAGCCTCCAAATCCCGTGTCCGCTTCCTAGACAGCCCCTGGACTCCATCCCTCTCTCTCTCGACCCAGCCACAAATGCCAACATTCAAACCACCCTCTTTGAGACAGATGAGCGACCCCTAACTCTGGGAAATGAACTAGGGGTGGTGGAAGGGGAGGTGGGCGGGGGGTGAGGGTGACTGGGTGACGGGCACTGAGGGGGGCACTTGGCGGGATGAGCACTGGGTGTTATTCTGTATGTTGGCAAATTGAACACCAATAAAAAATAAATTTATAAAAAATAATAATAATAATAAAAAGAAAAATAGAGAAAATACGGAAAAATTTTAGAAAATGAAAGACAAGCTGCAAATCTTCAAATCAGCCAGAGAAAGGACCTGTAGTTTTCAAAGGAGCAACAGATTGAAATTTTTTCAAAAGAAACTATGGAAGCAAGAAAACAATGAAATTCAAAGGGTTGGGGGAGGGGGAGTATTACTGCCAGAGTAAAATTCAACGACCTAATAAAAATATTAAAAAAAAAAAAAAACTCCCTCTTTGCTCATGTGCGTTGTATGGAATGGACTTGGGCCTGGTTTTCCAGCGTCCTGACCTTTTCCACTGTAGAATAAGTTCAAGAAAGTGGCATTAGTGGTAACAGCGAGTGGGATTTCAGCTCCCCTAAACCCACACTGAAAACAGTAAAAGATCATCAAAGCTTTAAGAAAATAGAAAAGAGGGGATCCCTGGGTGGCGCAGCGGTTTGGCACCTGCTTTGGCCCAGGGCACGATCCTGGAACCCGGGATCGAATCCCACGTCGGGCTCCCGGTGCCTGGAGCCTGCTTCTCCCTCTGCCTGTGTCTCTGCCTCTCTCTCTCTCTCTCTGTGACTATCATAAATAAATAAAAAATAATTAAAAAAAAAAGAAAATAGAAAAGATTTACCAAGATCTAGGTAGATAAGATATCCCGGATATCCACAGAAACCTGAGAGAGTCAGAGCCACAGAACCTGAACAGGTTGCCCCAGTCTCTGCACACTTGACGTGTTGAGCCAGAGGACGACTTGTTAAGACAGCAGCGGGGTGTCCCGTGCACGTCAGGACGCGGCAGCACCCCGGACCAGAAGCACCCGCCACCCCACCCCGCCCACTGCACTCTAACAAGCCATCGTGGCTCCAGACCTATCCTCCGGCATTTCGGGTATTATACAACCGTCCAATATGGGGTGAGCAAAGACAACATACAGTTTAACTCTTTTTGGTAATCATGTTGGTGACAGTAAACCCAGTGTCATTAGTCTAATGGGGTTGTCTGAGCAGAATCGTGGGGAAAGGCCAAAAAAAAAAAAAGAGAGAGAGAGGGAGATTCTAATTTTATTGTCATTTTCACATCCTTGAGAACCAAGATTCTCAAAGCAAAAGAAAGGAAACACTGAGGTGATATAGAAAGAATGCAGAAAGACCCAAATAGTCCTGAATTTGGACAGGACACGTTAGTATGGCCTCATGAGGTATTTGATCTTTTTTTTTTTTTTAAAGATTTTATTTATTGATTCATGAGAGACACAGAGAGAGGCAGAGACCCAGGCAGAGGGAGAAGCAGGCTCCGGGCAAGGAGCCCGACACAGGACTCGATCCTGGGACCCCAGGAACATGCCCTGGACCAAAGGCAGATGCTCAACCACTGAGCCACCCAGGCGTCCCGGTTTTGATCTTTTAAAAAGGAATTTTGAAATAATAATAATAATAATAATAATAATAATAATAATAAAATAAAAAGGAATTTCGAGGGCGCATGGGTGGCTCTGTTGAACATCTGCCTTCGGCTCCGGTCATGATCCCAGAGTCCTAGGATGGAGTCCTAGGACTCCAATTTGCCTATGTTGGCAAATTGAACACCAATAAAAAATAAATTCATTATTAAAAAATAAAATAAAATAAAATAATAAAATAATAAAATAAAATAATAAAATAAAATAAAATAAATTTTAAAAAACCATGTCACCCTTCCATCCTCTAGCAGGACTGGAAACTTTCAGTGATTCCACTCAAGCTTCTCTGCAGAGTCCTTGAGTTCGGGGGGCGGGGGGCATTCTTTGTCGGCATAACTCAGGTTGCACCTGAGATGGGACTATTGATTTTATTTTATTATTTTTTAAGATTTTATGTATTTATTCCTGAGACACGGAGAGAGAGGCAGAGACCCAGGCAGAGGGAGACGCAGGCTCCATGCAGGGAGTACGACGTGGGACTCGATCCCGGGACCTCGGGGTCACACCCTGAGCTGAAGGCGGATGCTCCACCGCTGAGCCCCCCGGTGCCCAGGACCGTTGATTTTTATAAGAAGCACCAAGGGCTTCCGGCCAACGCGGGGCTCTGGTCCCAGCCTGCCTTTCCCAACTCCCTTTTCCTCGCACCTGGGCTGGCAGCCAGCACCCCCGCGGCAACCCAGCCGCCTGCCCTCTGCCCTGGGGCCCGGTCTGTGCCTCCAGCACTTGCAGTGGCATCGCCTGCCTTCGGATGCTGGCCTTCCTTTTGCTTCTGGAAACTTGTCTTCCTCCTTCGGGGCAGGACCACGGCTGCGCATCGGGGGAGCCTCTGCTGAACTCTGCAGACTGTACCCTACCCCTGCCTGTGTGGCACCGGCAGGTGCCGAGGGACCGACATCTCGTGTCCGGGTTCTCCTGCGTGACAGCCCCCACGCTCCTCCCACGGCGTGTGTTCATCTCTGCCCCAGGCCCAGGTGCGGCCACGTCTAGTCCCCCGTGATATCTCTAACAGGAACAAAAAGCAAACCCAAAAGGGCCTGCGAACTCGGGGTTGACTGTCCAAAGAGAGAGCCGGATAGCTTTCTGTAGGTTCTTCAGCTCTCTCTGCAGCTATCGTGGCTCCCTGCCACCTTGCTTTCTCACACAGAGATTTCCCAACTCCCCAGGAACGGAACACACTGAACCTCACGGAAAGTTCTGGCACGGCGCTGTCGTCTGATGGCCTCACTCATCGTGGCCTAGAACGGACAGCAGAGCGCGTGGGAGACCCAAGGCTCTGGGGAAGGCTGCTTCACTTCCGGATGGGATCCCGCTCCCCCAGTTTTTGTGGAACCCCCTGGGGGACCCGGCTCTCCACAGCAGCCCCAGGACCTCAGAGGATGTGCGGGAGCGCCACAGGGCCGGGTGGCAGCTGGGACAGACCGAGGGCTGCAGGCCACAATGCGTGACTCATGGTGGGCCCCACGCGTGTGGGGAAGTCGAGGCAGCTGCTCACACTGCGGTTTCCTCCTCTGGAAAACGAGCCCGTTGTGTGAAGAAGGGGCCCAGGGCCAGGAGGGTGCCGTCAAGCCGTGTCCCACATAAGGACAGCATCCCCGCGCCCCCCACTCTGATGCCCAGCTCCAGACCCCAGGCAGGTCAGGCAAGGGCACTGCTCTCAGCAGGATCGGGGCGCCCAGGTCTCCCAGGAGGACCATGTGGGGTCGTCTCGGCCCTTCCCTCAGTCCCGTCGCTCGCACTTTGTAAGAAAGTGGGCATCACAGCACGGATGTGGCAGGCAACTTCAACCTGGCAGGCCAAGAAGTCCTCACCCGCCACACACACCCCCCCCCCCCGCTCCCTCACATTATAGCCATTTTCTAGCAATGGAGGCATCACTGCAAAATCTGCCGGGGGAACCCCAAACTCCAAGCAGCCGAGGGAGTTAGGCAGGCTCCCCAGAACTGCAAGAGACGCCAAGGAGGCGACCCACAGCTGCCATTCTCAACGAGCCAACCAGCAGGGTCCCTACGCTATTGTCACTGCTGATACGGGATCGTCCTAACGAAGTGCAGCATCGTGCGACGAAAGGTCCTTGGTAGAAAGTCACTCGGTGAGAAGTCTCAAGACATTTTATTTTATTATTTTTTTAAAGATTTATTTATTTATTTATGATAGACCCAGAGAGAGAGGGAGAGGCAGAGACACAGGAGGAGGGAAAAGCAGGCTCCACGCAGGGAGCCTGATGCGGGACTCGATCCCAGGTCTCCAGGATCAGGCCCTGGGCTGAAGGTGGCACAAAACCGCTGAGCCACCCAGGGATCCCCAATCTCAAGAGACTTTAAATGCTCACATCCTTTGATGTGAAAGGGTGAGATATACCTTTCAGGGTCTATTCTAAGGCATGTGGAGATGCAGGAAAAAATGCAAGTGCAAGCAGGTTCCTAGAGCATTGCTTAGGATCATTAAGAATCTGAAAACCACATGGCCAGACACCAAGGAATGACCGAGAAATGAGGCGACACTCAGCCCATTAAACTGCATTTTAAAGAAAACGTGAAAACAGCAGGATTCATGATAGTGCACCACAGTCGGGAGAGCTAGTGTACAATCCTGCAGCCCCCAGGTGCCCATCTTTCTGCATGTGGGGGTCTGTCAAATTGGCCGCACCTTACTTAGTTCTAGAAAGCGTTTCCGAATTGCACAGGTGTGTTAAGCCAACCCAGACCACAAGACTTAAAAGGGAGGCAAAAGGAGAAAGAAAAACAAAAGACACGGGGATGAAGAGGAAAGCAGTTCACATGAACGACGGACAAGGGCCGGGCTACACACTTGGCCGTAAACTCACTAGCAGCCAACGAGTTATGGGAAGCGGCTTAGGATCTGTCTTATAGCCAAGTTTGTTTTTTTTTTTTAATGGGAAAAAAAAGTTTGAACAGCTATTTCTGCAAAGAAAAGACACAGATGACACGCAAAAGACAGTAAACAAAAAACAAAAACCTGACAACACCGAGGGCGGGGAGGACGAGGAGCTCTGACTCGGGAATATGGAACTGTGCAGACACTCGGACGACACTCTGCTGGTTTCTCACAAAGCTAACGCTAATCTTTCTTTTTTTAAAGATTTATTTATTTATTTATTTATTTATTTATTTATTTATTTATTTATGATAGACACACAGAGAGAGAGGGGCAGAGACACAAGAGGAGGGAGAAGCAGGCTCCATGCAGGGAGCCCGACGTGGGACTCGACCCTGTGACTCCAGGATTGTGCCCCGGGCCAAAGGCGGGCGCCAAACCGCTGAGCCACCCAGGGATCCCCAACCTTAATCTTTCATACAATCCAGCAGTTGTGCCCCTATTTACCCAGATGACTCGAAACCAAAAACACCCATCACAAAACCCAGGTGTCCAGACAGACACCCACACCCGGTTGTTCATGGCAACTTTCTACATGATCCTCATACACTGGAACCAACACACGTGCTCTCCAGCTGGCGAATCATATATAGGACGCACAACGAACCGGTGGCACATGCTTGCCTGGTACATCCTCACCCGAAGTAGCAGGCAGCCATACAAAGGAACACGGGTACGTGGACAAATCCCAAAAGCATTCTGCAGAGCAAAAGAAGCCAGACCAAAAAGGCTCCGTTTTCCATGACGTTCTGGAAAAGACGCCACAGTAGGGCCAGAGGACCGACCCATGGCTGCCAGGAGCTACGGCTGGGAAGGGGTTGGCAGGGAAAAGCTCCCATGGGGCAGTGTTTGGGGAGTGGAGCCGCTCGCTGACTTGATTAAGGGATGCACACCCTAATCGGACTCATTTGCCAAGACCTGCCTGGCGTACACCCAGGAAAGCAGGTACTTGACTGTACACAGATCCAGAAGGTTTTAAACAGAGAAGACACGCAGGTCAGAGACCTGTGGCAGGTTTGGGGTAAGTGCACACATACGGACGATCAGGAAGGTGCTGGACATGTTCCTGCAGGAGTGTCTGGGGTCGAGCAACTCCTGGTTTCAAAGTACGAGTGAGAAAGAAGGACGAGAAGAGGTTTGGCTTTAAGGAAACAGCCTGGGAACACGATGTTGTTCCACAAATGTAAAAACGTGGAATGCTGACTTATTTTACCCTTGGACCCCGACCACCAGTGGCCTGAGGACAGACGTGCTCTAGGGGTGCATTTCCAGGGACAGGGTAGCTAAGCCAACAGGGGCTGCGTCCCAGCCGGCGAGGATCTGCACCCACACCGGCACCCTCGGCCCTTCCCTCGGGGCAAGCATCACCGAAGGATCACAGACTCTCCCCGGCCCGGGCACAAGGATGACGCCCCGGGAGCTTGCACGGGCTTCAGGGTATCCCTCCCGCGAAAGCTCACCAGCCTGATTACGCACAAGTGCTGTGGCGTCCGTCACGTGCCAACAGGAGAGAGTCACCCTTGGATCCATACCTCCAGTGTCCTCTGTCCTGGGGACATAGTGACGTGGCTCTGTGCCCTGCCCATACTCCTCTATTCAACCCCTGCAAGGAGCCTGTTGCTAAAGCAATCGCCCACATTTGCAGAAACCCGACAGAGACATTTCAAAGCTGCATCCCAGTTTTGCTTTGGGGGATCGAGCCCTTCTCCCATAAGCCTCAGGCCTCGAGGGTTTTCCTTCCCCAGCGAAGGACGATGGCGAGCATGCCAAGGTTTACGCACCGCTGTTTGTGAGTCAGAAAACGCGTTCGACGCGCCAAGGGTGGGATGCAGCACACAAGGAGGTCTTCGTGAAGTTGGGATTCTCTCTTGTATGTGCTGATCTCCCGACAGCTGTTGTCGGCTCAGACGTACGACCATTTTCCCCGGGCCATGCATCTTTGCCCTAACTATATTAATCCCTAGTATAATCATACACGTCATCAATACATAGAGACATATACGTATATCCTTATATATAGTTATTTTATTTATTTTTTAAACAATTTTTATTTTTTATTTATTCATTATTTTAGAGACAGACAGAGAGAGAGAGAGAGAGAGAGAGGCAGAGACACAGTCAAGGGAGAAGCAGGCTCTATGCAGAGAGCCCGATGTGGGACTCGATCCAGGGTCTCCAGGGTCATGCCCTGGGCTGCAGGCGGCGCTAAACTGCTGAGCCACCGGGACTGCCCATATAAATTTATTTTATAAAGCATCCCAGACACTCTGAAAGCATAACCTATAATTTCAGGGGGGTGGGGGCATGAGCCCATATATATACATTCACAGACATTTCAAATAAATACAAAAGAGCTACCAGGAACATCAATGGCATGAAGATCACCATAATAGCAGTCCTACGGCATCCCATACCCTGAGGCTGACATGACTTGAGTAGGTTAAGGAGCCCAGACAGGGAAGATTTTCCTCTGTGTCCTTTGCATATGGAGAATGACCTGGAATGTGCCTCCGGACCCGCCAGACTTGGCACCCTCTGCCCGTGCTCAGCCACGTGAAAGGCACTCGAACCTTTCCGGTGGTTGGGAACCCGTGGCCTCACCTCCCTAAGCGCCCACGTCCTCCCCACTCCCCGAGCTTCCGTTATGGACGCCCTGCCGACAGGGAACCAAGCCCGGAGGCTGATATGCCGGGAGAGTGTCCCCATCGCCACCTGCTTCTCCCAGACCCTGAGCTCGTCCCTCAAACCCATTGTCTTCTAGGTCAGTCACAGACGTCTCCGTCCAATAAAACCGGACCCTGGACTATCAACAGCCAGAGAGCTTAGTTACCTTCTTCTGGAGCAAAGAGGGCTTAATTTTCAACAGGTCTCAGAATTTGATGGGAAATATTTGCATTTCATCGTTCTAGTAGGGAAGGAGGATGAGGAGGATGAGGAGGACGAGGAGGAGGCGGAGGAGGAGGGAGGATTAGTAGCTACATTTGCACATAACATTTGAACGTTTGCATCCTGCGGGACGTGCCTTCTAAATGGTGGCTCTCACCCTATATAGAGATTGCAGTGCAAGGCCTAAAATTAGGATGCAGTGTTTTGTAGCAACTTTGACGTCTGGTGACATTGGAAGGGCCTCACGTGGCCTGACTATCGGCCCCCCTCCTCACTTTGCTCCCTGGACCAAACTGTCAGCCCCGGGTCTGGACTTGGCGGCTGCCTGTCTCTGAGCAGCAGGTGTCACCCCCCTGCCAGTTCCAGGGATGACTCCTAGAAATCGAGCACATGCTCCCCTGGTCTGCCCACGAGCGACTACAGTGCCCGCCCCCAGCCCTGCTGCTGATTCTGTGCCCGAGTGGAGGCCCAAGGTGATGCACGCTGTACGCAGTCCTGCCGGCCGGGCTGTGGGCACCTGGGACCCACAAATCACCGGCCGCCTCATCTGTTCAGGGTCGGGTGTCACGTGCTTAGCCATCCCCATGCTAGGCCGGGAGGCCCTCCCTCCACCGTGGGATAAATGAGCTCAAGTTAGCTAAGGTTTATTAAGCATCCAGTAACACTAGCATTAACTGCTGTTAATAGTATTTTTAAAAAAAAATACTTGGGATCTCCGGCTATTGGCCAAACGCTGCTGGGAACACGGTCCCTTGACGCTCTCGACAGTTCTGAGGCACACTGATCCTCGTTGGTAGTCATGTTAGTATTAACTGGTATTAGTAGGCACACCAGAAAGATTATTAGGCGATAACCCATGCAGGGCCTGCGGATACAGGTCATGTGTCTCTCACGAGGCGAGCTGTCCAGGTGTGGGAGGTTTGGAGGCTCCGCAATCCCCAGCACAAGGCTTCCATCTGGGCCCGTCTATCTCCACTTTCTGGCCAATGGAGAATAAGCAAAAGAAAGGGAAATGAAACTACCTTCTTCGTCCAAATGAAAAAAATGTAAAAACAGAGTCAAAACTGCCAGTATTCGATGGCGACATGAGGATTTACCCAGAAAACATAAGAGGATCAACAGATCATTGCAAAAAGGAAGAGCTTAACAAGGATGCTGGATGTGAAATCGATAGGGAAAAATCAATGGCATTTCTCCAACGCAGAAAATGTTAACAGCAAACAAGCTACACATTAAAAATAAAAAAATAAATAAAAATTTAAAAAGTAAAAGTAAAAATAAAAATAGCAAAAAATAAATAAATAAATAAAAATCAAAAAAATAAACATAAAAATAGCAACCGAAACGTTGAAACCTCTTGGAGCAAAGTGAATGTATTTTTAATCCAGTCAAGCATTTTTTTCAACAAAATGAAAGTCAAGGGCAGCCCGGGGGGCTCAGAGGTTCAGCGCCGCCTTAGGCCCAGGGCGTGACCCCGGGTCCCGGGATCGAGTCCTGCAGGGAGCCTGCTTCTCCCTCTGCCTGGGTCTCTGCCTCTCTCTCTCTCTCTCTCTCTCTCTTTCTCAATCTGTGAGTCTCTCATGAATAAATAAATTTTAAAAAAATGAAAGTCAAGCATGAAGGCGCTGTGCTCCCAGCCAAGTAGCCACCGTGAGGCTACGGCAGGTGCAGTGGACGCGGGTCCACTGCAGGAGGAGGCGGGTCCCAGGCTGCCAGCAAGCCGTCCCATAGGCTCCCTGCGAGGCCCCCTCGCCCACGCCGGCGCAGGGGGCCCACGGCTGAGCTCGTGGCATCACGTCGGGGAGCAGCCAGTGCCGGGGGTCCCCACAGAGACCATGCAGGGGCACAGCCACGAGCTGCCTCCGCAGGCTCCCTCTGAGAACCCAACCATGGGCTGCTTGGGGCCGAGGGGCCATGAGCCTGGGGATCCCCCCAGGACCCCCGACCGGGCTGGCCTGACACCCCCAGGACGCCCACGGGGCCGCAGCATCGCCCTTCGTGCTGGCTCGCGTGGGCCCCCACCCTCCAGGCAAGTGCCTGCAATTCTGCTCGGCTCCCTCCCTGCCGTACACAGCGCGCAGTCCTGCGTCCCTCTTCCCTTCTGTGCTCGTCCCGGGACCCGCCTGCACGACCTCCCCTCCGAGTGGACATCCGCGTCCCACAGCTGGTCAGCATCACCCAGTGCAAGCGTTTTGAGACTCAGAGCGCTGCTCGTCCTCCTCTCTGGGCTGCGGGCCCATCTGGGGCAGCCAGGCCGCCACACATGCACCCCGGGCCGGGCCGCCCAGACCTCAGGCCTGCATCGTCACAGTCCTGGAGGCTGCGGATCCAGTGGTTCAGGGACGGTGTCCTTCCCTGGGGCCTCATGCGACAGAGACAGGGACGGAGCTCTGCTGTCTCTCTTCAGAAGGACCACGGTCTTCCAAGTTCAGGGCCCTGCCCTCGTGACGTCACTCAGGCCAAATTACTTCCTTGAGGCCCCATCTCCGCAGTCCGCCGTTCTGGGGGTTAGGCCCCCCATGCTTCAGATAAGAACCTGGCCAGGAGGGCGGGTGCAGACACCGGGTGCATCACAGTCCAGGAAGGCAGCGTGCTGACTTGCCTCCTGCTCTAATTCTGTCCCGAGCACCTGGTGTGCCGCAGCGAGTAACCACCCCGAACAAAGGGATAGAGCAATGGTTCTTTCCCATGACCTGGAGATTGCATAACTTTGACACTCGTCTGATCTGCTGGCCCTGACACGGGAAAACCCCCCAAAAATTCTCAGACATGAAGGTTCATTGAGGGCTCCCATCTAAACTCAAACCCAAGGTCCTGTGAACAGACCCACAGCTTACTATGACGGCTTCATGATTCTCCGCAGGCTCTGGGTTGTCATGATTTTGATGAGAAAAGAGCTGATATAGGAAAAGAGAGTATAGGGTTTTGCACAACAAGAGGCAGGGTTTTGTCTTATGAAACCTTCAGGCTGACATGTCCTTTTGAGCCATCCTTAAGGTAGGCACATCCTGCTGCAGCGGTGCCAGCATATATCGTGAGATAAATGAAATATCCTGAGATTTCACGAGACGGAAATATCCCAAGATTTCTCCCACAAGGACTGTGGCAATGACGACTTATGGCAATGACAGGTGGCACAGGCACAGTGAGCGGTCACACAGCTGCTCCGCCCGCAGCAACCTTAGGGCACGATGTCTGAAGCTTTGAACCAGACGGAGAGCCCGAAAGCTGGTGTGGTCTGGACTCGTCTGCAAATGAGCTTCGTGACTTTGGGCAAAGCATTTCACCTTTCCATCCAGCTCCAATATCTTTATGAATTTATGATTTTGTTTCACTACGATGTTTCTATTGGTGAGTCAAAACACCACATTTGTTTTCCAGGGAAAGCTCCAAAACGGTGACACAATGACATTCCGAAGAACGGGCCATCGGAAGAATGAGGAATTACCGAAAAATCACACTCTAGGATGAGCGACACAGGAGCGACAATGGTGAGGCTCTGTCTCTTCACGCGGCCTGGTCCACACTCAGTGACAGCAGACTCAGCGGGGTCCCTGAGCAGCGAGCCAGGACCAGGATGGCCACTTGACCTTTGTTCCCTGCTTATCTACTCATCTACAAGAGTCCAAAGAACAAAGCAAAAGGTATCAAGGGAGCTGGAGATGCTTATTTTCCTACAAACCAGGCGATTGTTGTGAGGCGTGGTGTTGAAATCTCATCTGAGTGACTCTACTTGTAGTATTTCCCTCCAGAATAACAAGTGCCAGCTCTTGGGAAAGAGAGAAAGCTGAACGGATTCCCAGTCCGTTCCAATATATCCGGAGTCTGGATCATCTCAGGCGGATTTGAACGACTCTAGGTGCAATATTTGGGCGGTCAGATGCTCGTGCGACTTCCGTGATGACATGGTGGACAGGAATTCCTGGAGAAGGCTTTCCATCATCCCTTCAGATGTATTTATCTCCAGGAGGCCATGGCCTCAAAACAAGAACTGAACGTCCTGATTGCAGCGGGAGTGGATCCACTCACTAGAGATAAACAAGGCTGCCAGGTGCCTTGAAGAAAAGAAGCAAAGCACATTGTTGAGCTCGTACTGTGGGCCCAGGGAAGGGCTCGGTGCCTCACGTGTCATCTGATTTCACCTCCATGCGGGCCCATGGGTGCAAGGACACTCTCCCCTGGCATAGGAAGGTGCAGAGACCCAAAGCACCCCCATCGCCTCAGCTGGCACGTCTGGCCTCCACCCCACTGCAAATGTGCGCCTTCGCCTCTGCGGACCTGGCTGCACACAGCTGAGCTCCACCAGCGCCATGACTTGGGATGAGCAAAGACCGGCTGCCACCCCCTGTTTATTAATCCATTCAACACAATTTAGTGAGGCTCCCATAAAAGCAGCAAATCCCAAGCTGTGGTGTGCATGTGCATCCTCTGGAGCAGTGGCTTCTGCAAGTCCGGTAGGTCTGGGTCTGATCCCCTGCACTTGACAGGCTTCCGGTGACACCACTGCTGCCGGTCCGTGGGCCACACTTTGAGCAGGAGCTGCCAGCTGGCCGGAGAGAATATAAAAGCAAACAAGACGCAATCCGTGGCCTGGCCAGCAGAGGAACGCAGAAGGCAGCTGGATTCACCAAACTACCACGGTCTTCAGGAAAGCCCATGCCGCCTGGGGTGATGGAGGTGGGGAAGACCTCCCTGGGGAGGCTTCGGAGCTGAGCTTGAGACACGAAGAGCTGTCTTCTCATGGTGAACCCGGGGCGAAGCCCACTGGTGGGGGAAGCCACGGCCGCTAAGGTGGAGGGAGAGAACAGGAGCGCCAACGGCAGAGACGCCATCGTAACCACAGCGCTGCCAACGGCGCGAGTCATGAGAACGCTGGAATCCATGATCCCATGATCCCAGATTAATGATGAGAAAATCTGCATCGGCCAAGTTCAAATGAAGGAGCATTCTCTCAAACCCTGGCCAGCACTCCTCAAACTGTCGAGTGTGTAAAAAGCAAGGAAAAGCTGATGAGTTGCCATTGACCAGAGTGGACCCAAGAGAAGTGATGACTGAATGCATCGTGGTGTTTTAGGGTCGGATTCAGAGACAACAACAACAAAAAGAATATTGAGAGTAAAAAGTACTGAGCTCCGAATACCCAACTTTTCTGTAGATCTAAATTACTCCAGGACAAGACGTTTCTCCTAAGACTTTGAAAGCTGCACAGACCGTATTAATATTAGGAGAAGTAGACTCAGAGCAAGGAGCATGATCAGGGGTGAATATGGGCATAGAATAATGATAAAGGATGAGCTCATCGAGAACACAGAATAATCCTAAATACAGATGCACCTGACGACAGGTTCCAACTACACAAAGTGACAAATCCCAAACCTGGAAGGAGAGCTACACAGACCCACAGTTGGACTTGCAGACATCAACCCTCTATTCGGAGTATCAATAGGAAAGGGAGGAGGAAAGTCCGCGAGGATGCAGAGGATTTGGAAAGTGCCATCCACAGCCTGGACGTCGTGGGCATTTATAGGACGATCTGCTTCAGAAAGCAGCATCCACATCCTAAAGCGCCAGGAATATCCCATCCCGCGAGGTCGGACACGTCCAGCCCCATGAGACTAACACTGACAAAGGCCAAACACTCGAGGCCACAAATCCCATTCTCTGACAACCATGGGGTTAATCTAGAAACCAAAATGAAAAAGAAATCTGGAAAAAAAATCCCCAAACATTTAGAAATGGAAGGACATGCTTCGAACTGCTGTCATGAACCGAGTCAAAACAGAAGTCTCCAGGGAAATTAGAAATGATCTTGACTGGCATGAAAATAATAAGGCAGCTTAGAAACGCCAGTCGCATGTCACTAAGGTTTTGTTTAGAGAGAAATTTACAGCAGTCAATGCTTGCACGAGACGACAGATCAGTGGTCTAAACTTCTCCTTTAAAATCTAGAAAAGTGCAAAATAAATCCAAATCAAGCAGAAGAAAGAAGATAATAAATCAGAAGGAAATCAGCAGAAATCCATGGAATTAAAGACAGCGAAATATAGAGAAAATCAATGAAAGAAAAGATCAATAAAACCCTGACAAGACCAAAAAGCAATTTAAAAGACAAATTACTGACATTGGAAAGGAAAGAGAGGATGTCACTCAGTCCACACAAGTAATAAAAGGAGGGTAATGGGATCATCTCTCTGCCTACGCGTTTAACCACTTCGATGTAATGGACCAATTCTTTGAAAAACAAAAGCCATCCAAACTCGTTCAAGAAAATAAAACCTGAACAGTCCAATATTTATTTTTTTTGAAAAGCAATTTTTTTTATTTAAATCTTCTAATTCATGTAGAAAAGTCTCAGGACTCCACCTCCCCCCAAATTATTTCTTTATTTTATTTTTTTTTTATTTTAGAGAAAGAGAGAGAGAGCAACAGAGGAGGAGCAGAGGGAGAAGGAGAAGCAGACTCCAGGCTGAGCAGGTAGCCCGACGCGAGGCCTGATCCCAGGACCCTGGGATTGTGACCTGAGCCAAAATCAAGAGCCACCTACGGGCCTGCAAAAAAAAAAAAATTATTTTTTATTTTTTTATTTTTTTATTTTTTTATTTTTTTTTTAAGCTGGAACTGATCTAGGTTACCAACATCGCAGGGTCCTGATCAATGTACAAAAGTCTGTTGCTTCTTTGTATACGATTGACCCTTGAACGATGTAGGGATTGGGGTGCTGGTCACCCCCCAACTATCAAGAATCCAAAGATAACGTGAAAAAATTCTATTTATTTACGGGTATATTGATTCAGGCATTGTAAACAAAGGGCATCAATATGATTGCTTTTTTTTAATAAATTTATTTTTTATTGGTGTTCGATTTGCCAACATCTAGAATAACACCCAGGGCTCACCCCATCAAGTGCTCTATGGTGACCTCGTGTAGTCAGGGCGTATATGCCAATGAATAAATAGTCATGAAATCTGTACAGGATCCTGTAGCAGGATGCTACAGGCCTAGTCACAAGACGGCATGGAGCTCACTAACGTTTGCTATCTCTAAGCACCGTGGTTCATCCGTGAGTTTTTGCAGACTGTCACGTTTCCAGCAACTTTTCCAGTATATTTATCGAAACACATCTGCAGGGCTCCTGGGTGGCTCCATCAGTTCAGTGTCCAACCCTTGATTTCAGCCCAGGTCGTGATCTCAGGGTGCGGGATCGAATCCTGCGCTGGGCTCTGTGCTCAGTGGGGAGTCTGCTTGAGACTCTCCCTCTCCCTCTGCCCTTCCCTCCTCTCTCTCTCTGTCTCTCAATAAATAAATACAATCTTAAAAAAAAAAAAAGAAAGAAAGACATCTCTGTATAAGTGGGTCCATACGATCCAAACCTACATCGTTTGAGTGTCAACTGTGCTAAGGATGACTAATCTGAAATGAGGAAGTGTGTTGACAGCGGCATCTAAAGATGTAATACACAAAATAAAATAAAATAAAATAAAATAAAATAAAATAAAATAAAATAAAATAAAATAAAAAAATAAAGATTTAATACACTTAGGAGGAAATTTAACACTTTACCCTGCAAACTACAAGACGTCACTACTGGAAATCCATCACCTAAGTAACGTCCCCGCTCACGGAGGACACGTGTCGCCCGAGATGGCTGCGCTACCTGGGTCTCGAGACTGGGTCCAGCTCCTGTTCTGATCCCCGCGGGCTCTTTCGCGGTAGTTGACAAGCTACGGGATGCGCGTGGAGATGCCCAGCGCGCAGAATAATGAGCCAGTCTGGGGCTCCCGAGATGTGGGGCTGACCCACAGCTGTGACCCCCCCAGGACACCATCTCGTCACTACGGATCTTCCCGAAAACGAACAGACTGCGTCTCGACGCCTCTGGGGTACCTGCATCCAGGCGGGGCCCGGGCTGCCCGGCACGTGCCCTCCGGGATGGGGCATTGGGGCCCCAAGGCCACGCCTTGGCCCCCGTGCAGGACTCTTCCCCCAACACGGGCGTCAGCCGCTTGCACGGCAGAGGTGGTCAGGGCCCGGGCAGCCCTGAGCACCGGAGGCCCAGCCCACGTGGGTGGCCCGCGCAGCCTTGTCTCCGGGACCCTGGCGGGAGGCCTCAGGCCAAGGGAGAGCCCCGGGGCGGCTCCACACACCTGCTGCCACGGTCGCTCGAGGAGCGGCCTTCCAAGCTCCAATTGGAGCAGAGGCCAAGGGACGGGGCGCCCCTCGGGGAGGCTCCCGTCGCTCCCCCAGCAGCCGGCCCAGGTTGACTGGTCCCACCGTGTGTCTGTGCCGGCGTCGGCTCACGGAAAACGGGCCTTGGCTTTGCAACGGTGCCGGGAGTGTGCCCCCCGCCCCCTCGTCCTGCTTCAGGGCCTGGTCTTCCGAAGTAGAACACGCAGAGGAACGCCTCCCCCTCCTGCCTGTGGCCGCGTCACCACAGGCGGCCTCCCCAGGGCCCCGTCAGCCTGTGCCCGGTCCTGGCAGACCGGACCCGGTGCCCGGGAACCCCACCGGGTGGGCGCACCGAGGCCCAAAGCACCCCTGGCCCCGGCCACCAGAGGCCAGAAACTCCATGCAGCATGGCTCCCAGGCAGGGCAGGAGAGGGGAGGGGAGGGGAGGGGGGGGAGGCTTGGAGGCTGGGGAGGCTGGGAGGCAGGGGAGGCTGAGGAGCCTGGGGAGGCTGGGGAGGCAGGGGAATGGTGGGGAGGCTGGGAGGCATCTGCTCTGCAGCCAAGAGAGAGCCATTCCAAGGAGGCCACGCTGGGCATCTGTGACAGGAGCAGACGCCCTTCCTCCACAACATAGGACACCCACAGTCTGCACCGGGCACATATGAGCGGGGGCCGCACATGCGTGTTTGCCAGCGGCTCCTTGTAGAAGATGATCCTCACACGCGGTTGCTCCTCTAATTCACCATCATCAGATGTTTACCTGTTTCCTTTCTAATGGTTATTCCGACATTGTTATTCAGCTGACCTCCTTTCGGTGATTTTCAGAGGATCCTTGAAAAAAAAAAAAGAAAAACAGTCTAGGAAAATTGCACGTGTCCACGGCTAAAGTGATCTGTTATTTCCAAATTTGTTATTTGTAACTGTGGGGTTCCCCCACCCCTTCCTTAGCTGCTCTTCAGGGCTCGGATGGTTCCAGATCCTTCCAGCTCCTGGAAGGGCCCGGCGCACACTTAACATTCTTAGTTCATCACGAAGCTGAGATAAACATCAGTTCACGCCAGCCCCGCGGCCGGCTCTGTGGCCCTGCTGGTAGCGCGCCCGCTGGACACGGGGACCACAGAGGACAGGCAGCCCCATGAGGCCCCGTCAGGCCCCGTCAGGCCCCATCAGGCCCCGTCAGGCCCCGTCAGGCCGGGAAGGAAGCACCAGGGAGCATCCCTTTTGGCAGCTTATTTGTTTACAGGAAAGGGAAGGCTGCAGGCAGGGTCCCCACAGGCCCCCACAGCATTTTGCAACCCCTAACTTCTCCGAAGCACTCCTAAGGGAAGCGGCCCCGCTCCAGCTGCAATGGAGGAGCTGGCGTCCAGGTGCCACAGGAGGAGCAGGTGCTGGGCTCCCTGCTGGGCGGGGAGGTTGGGGGACACTGGGGCTGCTGCCTGGCTGGGAGTGCGTGGCGGGGGGGTGCTTGGGGGACCCCGGGGGTCCGCGGCCGCGCTTGGGCTGATTATCCTCAGGCACAGGCTTCCCTGCTTTCTCCCCCAGTTGCACCACATTGGGGACCCTCACACCCGGCCCCCGGCTCAGCCCTGGTGCCTGCGCCCACCTCCCTCCCCGGCCGCTGGGAGGACGCGGTGTTCTCCAAGGTCGCCCGGTGGGTCGGCCCTACCGCGTGAGGCCTTACAGACACCGTGCACCGGCACCTGCCCCCATCTCAGGGCGAGGCACTAACACTCAGCGTGTGTCTGCTGGGACGCAGGGCCTCTAAGGGACGATCGTGCTGAGCCTCAGGGTGCACCCTCGTGGCACCTGCTGCATCCCTGTGCAGGGAGGACGTCAGGACACAGGCACCCGGAGGGAGGAGCATGTGGGACACGAGGAGAAGGTGGCCGCCCACAGGCCCCGGACAGGCCTCGAGGGGACCAACCCTGTGACACCTGCATCTGGGCCTCCAGCCTTTGGCATCACAAGATGAGCACCTGCTGTTCAAGGCCTGGCTGGCCGGCCCCACGACCAACAAGAGCATCCTCCCCTCCGGGGGCGCCTGCGCCTCCAGGGCCCCTTCCAGCACCCAGGACAGTCGCCAAGATTCACTCTCAGTTCTGATCCCAAGAGCGCAGCCCTAGGTGCGGCCTGTCCTGGGGGCCACGGGACCCTGGGGGGCCGAGGAGCGAGCTTTCCCCGGCAGAGGACTCAGGTCCCAAACCAGAAGTTCCCGGCGCCCGACCCACCGCCCGCTCTGCTTTTTTTTTTTTTTATGATAGTCACAGAGAGAGAGAGAGAGAGAGAGAGAGGCAGAGACACAGGCAGAGGGAGAAGCAGGCCTCCATGCACCGGGAGCCCGAGGTGGGATTCGATCCCGGGTCTCCAGGATCGCGCCCTGGGCCAAAGGCAGGCGTCAAACCGCTGCGCCACCCAGGGATCCCCCGCTCTGCTTTTTTAGGGGACGCACTAACCTGGGAGGCTGGCCTTCGCTCAGGCCACACCTAAGGGCAGCAGTTCCGAGGCTAAGCTCTGGGCGTAGCTCAAAGCCGCAGCCGCCTTCGGGGGGCCCACCCAGTCTCCCCAGAATCGTGGGAGTGGCAGGCAGCATCCCAGGGGTAATTGCATGCGGTCCCTTGGAGGTTTTTGAAGTCTAAACCAAAACGGCTGCAGGAAGCAGAAGACCCCGCGAGCGCACGGCTGTTCCACCTGGACGCGGCCCCGACCCGGCGCCTAAGCACTGGGGGCGCGGCCCACGCTCATCCTCGTGGGGCCCCCGGCTCCCGCCTGCTCCAGGCGCCCTCCCCGAGGCCCCGGACGCCCATGCTGCTCCTCAGGCCGCTTCCCTCCCTGGCGCATGGGGGGCCGCCCGGGGCCCCAAGTCTGCCCATGTCCTGCTGTGCTCCCTGGGCGTCTGTCGGGAACGGTGCGCGGGGAGCCGGGGCGGCCGCACAGACCCCGGGACAGGCAAGGGGAGGACGCCCGGGTGCAGCGTGCACCGTGGGAGCGTGTTCAGGGGGACATGGAGGGGAAACCTCGCTCCGAGCTTCTTCTTTTTTTTTTTTTTTTTTAAGATTTTATTTATTTATTCATGAGAGACACAGAGAGAGGCAGAGACACAGGCAGAGGGAGAAGCAGGCTCCATGCAGGGAGCCCGATGTGGGACTCGATCCTGGGACCCGGGGTCACACCCTGGGCCAAAGGCAGATGCTCCACCGCTGAGCCCCCCGGGCCGCCCATGGCTCCGAGCTTCCTAACAGCCAGGGCACGTGCGTGTGCAAACTTGCACACTCACACCTGACCGGTCGTAAAATGCGCCAGGAGCCACCGCGTGCTCCGAGAGGGGTCACTGGATTCGAGCGACGGAGGACACTGGTGAGGGCCCGGCCTCGGCATCCAGGGCCCCGTCTCTTCTCCTGCTCCCCGGGAGACTGGATCCCGCCCACTTCTGATTCCCGGAGGGCAGCCCCAGGTCTGGCCCACCACGACGCCGAGGGACCCCAAGGGACCCCGAGGGCCCAGGCACAGGGGACCCCGTGCTAGTCGACAGGCAGCGGAGACCTCGGGCGCCACGGGAAGTGATTCCCACTCCCAGGAGCTCCACGTGCACAGGCCGCCGTGGGCAGTGGTGGCTCCCGGGGGGTCTGGGTGGGGAAGCAAGGCCAGCAGGGAGCCTGCCCCGAGGACCTGCCCCCGAGCCGAGCACCCTGGGGGGGCCGCCTGGCTCTCCCCTGCCCTCCAGGCCCGCCGAGCTCGGGTGTCCGCCGGGCGCCCCTGCTCCTGTCCCCACGCCTGGCCCGCTTGCACAAGCACACGGTGCCGCGGGGCCTGGGCGGTGGGCACATGCGACAGGCCCAGCCTGGGCGCTCTGCCCCTCCCTCGTCACCTGGGTCCTGGTGCAGTCGGGGCCATCACGCTCCCCGGCCGTGAGCTGCACCCGTCGCACTTTCCAGAAGCAGGTCCTAGACTCACAGTTGAAGCGCGTCACGGTGTCCCCTCCCCTGGTCTAGCCCGACGCTTCCCCCCCCCCCCCCCCCCCGATGCCGACCTGCCGCCTTGGACCTGCGCTTGCTCAGGGACTCCCGGCCGGGGCTGGGGCGTGGCTGGCGGGGGCAGGAAGCGCGCCGTCGGGAGGCCGCAGTGGCAGAGGTGCGGCCGACCCGAGGGAGAGCTGCCCGGCACCCACACACCTGGCCCAGGGGAGACATGGGGCTCAGGGCCACTGCCCGGGATCGTCCACCCTCACGTGGAACCCGGGGGCGCTCGGGGGGTTAGAGGTCATCCTCCCAGGGCTCCCCCTGGGCCGCCGGGCCTGCGACGCTGCGATGCACAAGAGGCACAAGGTTGGGCTTCCCCCCCTTTCCGGGCTCAGGGACCCCTCCCCGCCCCTCCGGATTCCCTAAGGGGGGAGCACAGGTGTCCCTGTTTGCTAACAGGTGAGGTCAGGAGGGCACCTGGGGGGCCGGTGGCCAGGGGAGCCGACCACGTGGTTACAGGTGGGCCCGGGCCCCAGCTTGGATGCAACAGCCCGGGGCCCCTCAGCGGCTCAGGGAGGCTGGGGGCCTTCTGCGCTGCTGACGAGGACTCGGAGGCCGCCCCCGACGCCCGCACACGGGGGCTGCAGGCTGCGGCACCAGCTCTCCAGGTCCCTGCGCCCCCCCTCCCCCCCCCCCGCGGCCGCCAGCGAGGAGGGGGTCGACCTCTGCGCTTCCCCACCCAGCACCCCGGCCGGTGACCCCATGAGGCCCTCCCCCTGGACCCCGCGCCCTCTTCATCCCCCCTTCCGTCCTCTGCGCCTCCAGCAGCCCAACCTCAGTTCTCTGGGCGGGGACCCCTGCCCCCCATCGTCTTCCCAATGGACCCCATGCCCCCCGGCCTCGTCCTCCTGGGGGACCCCCCACCCCACGCTGTCCTCCCTGCAGACCCGCCCCTCCCCGTCCTCCCCGGGCCTCTGCCCCACCTCCCTCCTGCCCCTGCCCCTGCCCCTCGCCGTCCTCCCCGGGACCCCTGCCCATCCTCCCTCCTCCCTCTGCCCCTCCCCGCCCCTCCCTGTCCCTCCCCGTCCTCCCCCCTCCGCGGCAGCCCACGCGGGTCGGGGAAGGCGCGCGCGCCCCCTGCCGGCCGTGCCGGGACGCTGCGCTGACCGCGCGCAAAGGGCTGATCTACAGTTTTCCTGAAGGCAAAGGATTTCAGGGCTATGGACATTTCTGAAAATACAGATAAAGAAAAAAGGAAGGGGGACTCTGGCCGCTGCGGACACATGCAGTCGCGGCACCGTGCACCTCCTCCAGGACGTCCTCCTGTGCCGCGTGTGCTCCCTGGGAGGCCTGCCCAGCCTGAGCAGCTTGCAGCCACCAAAGACAGTCACACTTTTTAAATTGTTCCTCTAGGGACGCCTGGGTGGCTCAGCGGTTGAGCTGCCTTTGGCCCAGGGCATGATCCTGGAATCCCAGGATCGAGTCCCATATTGGGCTCCCTGCATGGAGCCTGCTTCTCCCTCTGCCTCTCTCCCTCTCTCTCTCTCTCTGTGTCTCTCATGAATAAATAAATAAAATCTTAAAAAATAAAAATAAAAAATAAATTGTTCCTCTAACAAAGGTCAATGTGACTGCAAGCCCGGGGCGCCCTGGTCGTGGCAGGGTGCAGGCTCCGTTAACCGGCTCCTATCACAGCTGCCCACCCGCGGGAAGGTCCAGGGTCCCACGGGTCCCTCCCGGCCTGGTCCTTGATGGCCGCTGAGCAGTCAGGAAGGCTCCTGAAGCTCCGTGGTCTCTCCGCTCCGGGCCCACCGCTGTCACTAACCTGGGTGACAGGGTTTGCAGGTGACTTAGACCCAGACACATACACACAGGCCAAGGCACACCTGCCCACATGCCACAAAACATGCAGACACGCACGTGCCCACGCCGTGCACACACACCAACACGCCTGCACGCACACACACTCCATAAAGCAGGCCCACCAGGCCACAATCAGTGGGGCGCAGTGGACGTGAGAGAGGAGATGGGCGGCGGATGTGCCTCTGGACCTCGCTGCAGGAAGGGGGGCGAGGCAGCCCTGGGGAGCAGTGTTCAGGCCCCAGGCTCATCTTCTGCGGTGATCTGGGCTCTCGGACGGCCGCCTTGGGGTCTCTCAGCCCCGCGGCCGGGCTTGGCCCTTACTGTATGCCCCTCGGGGCTGTTGTGAGGATTGTGGAAGACAGTGCCTGGCACAGAGTAAATGCTAATGAAGCTTAGATATTACTATTACTCAGAGAATGTATTGGGCCTCTGCTCAGAACCCACACCTTGTACTTTGTTTTTTCATTTATGGGAAATTTGTGAAATCTCTTCTTTGTTACTAATCCACTAGTGGAAGGGTGTGGGGCTGGTTCTGGTTTTCGACAGTTCTGAATAGAGCGGCTGCAGACCTCCACGTGTGAGTCTCTTTTGAATATAAGTTTCATTCCCTTTGGGTAAATACTTCAGCACAGGCTCACCGGGTTACACGGTGTGAGCATATGAGAGACTGCGTAAGAAATAAGAAAGCGTATGAGAAATTGTAAGACAATGCCAAAGTGCTCCGGAAGTGGCTGCGGGTCTTTTGCATTCCACCCGCCAACGTGGGCAAGTTCAGGGGCCCCACGTCCTCCTCGTTGTCCTCAGCTACTGTTTTGACCACTCCAGAAGAGACAGGATGAGCGCTCGTGGAGGGTCTAATTTGCATGTGCCTCATGCCTCATGATGCGCACCGATTTGCTGCTTATTTATCCATCTTCTTTATAACTTTCTGGTTCAAATCATTTCCCCAATTTTTTCCGACCTTCACTTTAACATGTAACTGTGACCATTTTCCACAGATCTTTTCCTGCTTTCCTTTGGACAACTGGAGAGATAATAGGCCCGCCTGAGACTAAACACAGGTCAGATGCACACACATGGCCATGGTGGACCACACCCTGGAAGAACTAGTAATTTTGCATCTCTGCCAACTGCAGTGATGATGCTGATGGTGATGATGAATGATGATGGTGGTGATGGTGATGATGGTGGTGATGAAGGTAGTGATGGTGGTGGAGATGATGGTGGTGACGGTGATGATGGTGATGGTGATGGTGATGATGATGGTGATGGTGATGATGGTGGTGGTGATGGTGATGACGGTGATGGTGGTGGTGGTGATGGTGATGGTGATGACGGTGGTGGTGATGGTGATGACGGTGATGGTGGTGGTGGTGATGGTGATGGTGATGACGGTGATGGTGGTGGTGATGACAGTGATGGTGGTGGTGGTGATGGTGATGACGGTGATGGTGGTGGTGGTGATGGTGATGGTGATGACGGTGATGGTGATGGTGATGACGGTGGTGGTGATCGTGATGACAGTGATGGTGGTGGTGGTGATGGTGATGGTGATGACGGTGGTGGTGATGGTGATGACGGTGATGGTGGTGGTGGTGATGGTGGTGGTGATGACGGTGATGGTGGTGGTGATGACAGTGATGGTGGTGGTGGTGATGGTGATGACGGTGATGGTGGTGGTGGTGATGGTGATGGTGATGACGGTGATGGTGATGGTGATGACGGTGGTGGTGATCGTGATGACAGTGATGGTGGTGGTGGTGATGGTGATGGTGATGACGGTGGTGGTGATGGTGATGACGGTGATGGTGGTGGTGGTGATGGTGATGGTGATGACGGTGATGGTGGTGGTGATGACAGTGATGGTGGTGGTGGTGATGGTGATGACGGTGATGGTGGTGGTGGTGATGGTGATGGTGATGACGGTGGTGGTGATGGTGATGACGGTGATGGTGGTGGTGGTGATGGTGATGGTGATGACGGTGGTGGTGATGGTGATGACGGTGATGGTGGTGGTGGTGATGGTGATGGTGATGACGGTGGTGGTGATGGTGATGACAGTGATGGTGGTGGTGGTGGTGGTGATGGTGATGGTGATGACGGTGGTGGTGATGGTGATGACAGTGATGGTGGTGGTGGTGATGGTGATGGTGATGATGGTGGTGGTGATGGTGATGATGGTGGTGGTGATGGTGATGGTGATGATGGTGGTGGTGATGGTGATGGTGATGGTGATGACGGTGATGGTGATGGTGATGATGGTGGTGGTGATGGTGATGGTGATGGTGATGACGGTGGTGGTGATGGTGATGACGGTGATGGTGGTGGTGGTGATGGTGATGGTGATGACGGTGGTGGTGATGGTGATGACGGTGATGGTGGTGGTGGTGATGGTGATGGTGATGGTGGTGGTGATGAAACAATACCATCCATGGAAAGCTCACCATGTCCTAGGCTTTGCATGGGCTCTTCTTACACAGAACCTCATTTTATCTTCATCAAAACCCTTTGAAGACAAGGAATGTGCAGCCCTCATCACACACGGAGACGGCCAGGCTGACCCTGCTCGTGTGCAGAGCACGCGCACGCGCACACACACACACACACACACTGCGGGGCTGTACTGCCCAGAGCAGCCGATCCCGTCTAACCGACACTGAAACATTTTCAGAGTTTTGCCTTGATTTGCCTCCTCTTTGCTCTCACAAGCAGTGAGAACAGCAAGTGTGTCCTCACAGCTGTCATTCGGTGAACTCCTGCCCACCACCCAGAGAGTGATGTTCTCGGTACTTTCATCTTCTAGAGGAGAGTCCTCCCCACCATGGCCTGCTCCTCTCCACCTTCCAGGAGCGCCAGGCCCTGGGCCCCGCGTGTGCAGCACACCTGATAGACTAACGGCCCTTCCTGCCCCCGTGGCCCACCATGGCCAAGCAGACATGGAGAAGCGGCGCGTGTGGTCGTGGGGCCTCCATGGGGCAGCCCTGCCTGGTCCCCCTGTCTCCTTAGGCCTGCTCAGCGGGGCCCTGGTTGAGGCCTCAGGCATGCCCTGGGACTTCTCCGGTCATTTTTATATAATCAAATGCCCCACAGTCACTTGTGATTGTGGAAAACATCCCAATTTGGTGCCAAGGATGTGCAGGTTCCTGCAAGAATCCAAGTTTCTCTCTGCACCCGGTGTCGCTCTCCGCCCCTGGGAACTGGCTGCCAACCCCTCAGGAGGGGCCTTGGGAGGAGCAAGGATTGGGGAAGAAGGGTGCGCCTGGCGGGCTCTGATCAGCCCCACCTGCCCCGAGCCAAAGCTGGCCATTCTCTGGGTGCTTCTGGGGTCTCCAGAGCCTACGCCCCCTTCCTGCACCTCCATGCACCTGGGCAAAGTTTTCTTCTGAGAATTGCTGGCTCTCCCCTCCGGCTCTGGCTCTACGTGTTCAGACCTGTCATCCTGCTGGGTGGCCTCGTGAGAGACCCAAGATCAAGACCCCCCACATACACCCGGCTTCCCCACATATACCTGCAGGTCTCCCCGCAGCGGCGCTGCAGAGCTTGGGCCTGGGCCTGTGTCTCCCAGAGGTTCACATAGGTCTTGACTCTTCTCCTAGACGCGTGTCTGGTTTTGCTTTTCTAACGACGTTCCTGAGATGTAGCGCGCGGCCACGGCCTCCGCCCATGGAACGGAAAGATCCGGCGGGTTTTAGTACCTCTCCTGCACTCCACCATCGCCGCGGTCACGGAGGGCGGTTCCATCATCTCTTAGAGGACGATGACTTTGTTTTACCTCTTGGTTTCTCTTCCCTGCCTATACTGGGAGCGCAAGGCGGGCCTCGCCAGGCGGGCAGGGGGCGTGCGGAGGACAGAGGGCACGCGCTCTCCCTTCAGGGCTCAGCAGCTTGCCGCGTCCGCTCCTACTCCTGCTAAGACGGACACAGCCAGACCACGTGGGTCTGCGAGGCGAGGCCTCTGGAGCCAGCCGCCAGGGTCCCCCCGCGCATGCACCCTGGGTGCAAAGGGCATGGCCTGTGTCCCGACCATGGCCAAGCTGCTGAACATTTCTGCCCCTGGGCTCCGCATCTGTTGCCGGGCAGGGTCCCCACCTGCAGCTCCGCGTGGACCAGCGGGCAGCTCCCTGGCTCTTCCCTGCCCCCCGGGCCAGGGGCGGCCAAGTTGGGTTCAGGCATCGCCGCGTGGCCACGAGAATTTGGTCCGTGCAGAGGCCCCCGTGGTCCTGACGCCGCAGCCCGGGGGGCACAGGTGTCACAGGGGTAGAGGTTGGGGGGCCGTGGCTCAGCAGAGGCTTCCCTGGCCGGGCCTCTCCGGGGTCCCCAGGTGGTGGGAGACGCCGTGTGCTTCCTGGGGTGGGGGGCAGGCCTTCTGCTGGGGTCCCCCCGCCCCCGGGGTCTCAAATCCATGGAGACAGAGAGGCCTCATGGGCCAGCTCGGCTCTCGTGGCACCTGCCCTTTACTGGTACCCTCCCACAGGCAAAGGCTTTGGGGGTCCACGCCCCCACCCCCGCAGCCCCGGCCCTGGCCACTCGACGGCACCTGGTCTGCTCGTGTGTTTGGGTTCTCCTCCCTCTGCCAAGCTCTGCGCTCTGATCCCGCAGGAACTTTATGGCCATGGATTCTTGGATCTTTCTCTTGTTACCAACTCGACAGCCCTGCCGCCCGAATGTGCCCAGGTGTGGCCAAGCCCGTGTCCCCTGCACACGCCGGGGGCCCCAAGTCCACTGGCAACTCCAGTTGAGATTGGAGTCAGCCGTGTGAAGCGCGACCCCAGGCCCTGGGGTCCATCTCCTGGTCCTGGCAGCCACAGGCACCTCTAGAGGAAACACGAAGCCACTGGGCAGGCACAGGGCCCGTCACTGGTAGATTCAGAGCCCAAGGAGGTGGACCCGGGAGCCCACCTCCGATAGATCTGGGTCCCCGGTGGGCGAGATCCCAGCACTAATCGCCAGGAGATCCAAGGCCCCCCGCCAACAGATCCACGGGTCCCCAGTGGGCAGGACCCAGGTACCCTTCTCCAAGAGGCCCATGACCCCAGGGGTCGGACACGGCTGCCCACTATCAACAGACCCAGGATCCCCAGGAGACGGGCCCCGGGTGCCCATTGCCAGTAGGACCATCAGCGGTAGCCTCTGAGTGACAAGCAGGGAGGTCACCTGCACACGGCCAGCTCTCACCCAGGTGCGGAGTCCAGGCCACTGTGACAAATCCACTGTGCCCTCGGAGAGCCCGTGCCCTGGCCACGGCATCCATGCCCCGTGGCCCGGACTCCCTCCCTGGCCCCGCTCAAGGGTCGACCTTCCGTCCGACAAGACTCTCCCAAGCGCGGGAGGCCCCTGGGTCCCGTGTCCCCGTCACCTGGTTCAGGAAGGAGGTACACAGAGAGAGGGAGCCCAGACCCATGACGGCAAAAGCCAGCCTGATGCGGCCCCACCTGGCTGGGAAGCCTGCCCTGGGCGCCAGGCGCTGTGCTCAAGGTGCAGCCACGGAACTTCATATTCAGGTTCGGCCCGACTCAGGAGGACCCGGAGGGGCCCCGCCAGCGGGGGAGCAACAAAGCAATCAGCAGCTACAAGCAACAGCACATGCTGCAGTCCCGGCAGACACGTGCACACGTACGCACACGTAGTCACACAGGGGCAGGCTCACACGGTCACACAGGTGCAGGTGCACACAGTGACACAGGTGCAGCACACACGTAGTCACACAGGGGCAGGCTCACACGGTCACACAGGTTCAGGTACACACAGAGTGACACAGATGCAGCACACACGTAGTCACACAAGGGGCAGGCTCACAGGGTCACACAGGTGCAGGTGCACATGTAGTCACACGGGCAGGTGCAGACGTAGTCATACAGGTGCAGCACACATGCAGCTAGAAGGTGCAGGGACACACGTAGTCATGCAGGGGCAGCACACAGTCACACAGGTGCAGGTGCACACACTGACACAGGTGCAGCACACATGTAGTCACACAGGTGCAGGCACACAGTGACACAGGTGCAGGTGCACCCGTAATCACATGGGCAGGCTCACACGGTCACACGGGCAGGTGCACACGTAGTCACACAGGTGCAGATGCACACACAGGGACACAGGTGCAGCACACAGGTAGTCACGCAGGGGCAGCTGCACATGTAGCCACAAGGTGCAGGGACACACGTCGTCACATGGGCAGGTGCACACGGAGTCACACAGGTGCAGCTCACACAGTCACACAGGAGCAGGTGCACACACAGGGACACAGGTGCAGCACACAGCCACAAGGTGCAGTTGCACACGTAGTCACATGGGCAGGTGCACATGGAGTCACACAGGTGCAGCTCACACGGTCACATGGGCAGGCGCACACACAGGGACACAGGTGCAGCACACATGCAGCTAGAAGGTGCAGGGACACACGTAGTCACGCAGGGGCAGCACACACGGTCACACAGGTGCAGGTGCACACACAGCCACAAGGTGCAGGGTCACAGGTAGTCACACAGGTGCAGGTGCACACGTAGTCACACAGGTGCAGGTGCACACAGAGGGACACAGGTGCAGTACACAGGTAGTCACGCAGGGGCAGGTGCACATGTAGCCACAAGGTGCAGGGACACACGTAGTCACGGGCAGGTGCATACGGAGTCACACAGGGGCGGCTCACACAGTCACACGGGCAGGCGCACACGCAGGGACACAGGTGCAGCACACACGCAGACACACGTGCACACATATGCACTTCCACCCAACACAACAAATGCCTGTGCCACGGAGAATTTACCACCTTTATTATTTTATTATACTTTGAATAGAGACGATATCTGAAAAGCAGAGAAAATGACTATACAAAGGGCTTATAGAACATTCATTTACATACTGGGTATATTCTTTACAATGTAAGAAAAGTAAAAACGCGCACTACTAAGGCAGCTGTGGAGACGTGAGGTCCTGCACGCCGAGGAGACCCGGGGCCCCCGACGCGGTGACTTCCCAAGGCTGCGGGCTAACACTGGAGGAGCACGGCTCCGGGCCGCTGGGCGGGCGGGCAGGACCCGGAGCACGACCCCGCGGTGAGCAGGTCTCACGGCCTCCCTGGGACTGGGACCCTGCCTGGGGCAAAGCGTCCCCGCACCCGCGTGGGGGTGGGGCTCACCGCGGTCCAAGCCCCGTTCGCAGCTTCCTCTCGCTCTGTGTCACGCACGTGTAGCACGGGGAGACACCTGTCGTACCAGCTCATCGGGAATCGGGGATTGGGCTTCCCCGGCGGTGGAGGCGGAGCCCACTCCCTGATGCCCTGACCGCCGGGGGCAGAGGCCACAGTGGGCCAGTCCGCTTACAAGGCAAGGGAGGACGGCTTCTGGAACGTTCTGGACACAGAGCAGCCGGGAAGCCCACACTCCCCTCGCTCTGGTTTCTAAGCGAGCCGCCTCTTCCATCACCGGAAGGCCAAGGGACCGGGCGGGCGGTCCAGGCCGAGCCACGCACAGGCGTCTCAGGAGGGGGTGCCCCTTGGGGATGCACCTCGGGTCCTGGAATCCCCAGGCGCCAGCCACCCTTGCTGAGGACCCGGCCCCCGGGAGGGAGAAGGCCCGCGAAGACCAAGGCAAACATTTGGCACAGAAGTGAGGCACTTGCATCTGGGACATCGGGGAGTGGGACGCCGGCCCGGCCACCCCGCTTGCTTCTGCGAGGTCGGGTGTGGGCAGCCCACGGGCTGGGGCCGCTCAGGAGGCCTCCCCGGGCCGCACGGGGTCCTCGGCAGGAAGAGTGCTCAGGACTCGGCTCCCAGCCCGGGGAACGGAGCCTCGCGCCGGGCCTCCCCTCCTCCGCCGCGCAGCGGGCTGGGGACGTGGGGCCAACTGCTCACGGGGCCGACTCTGCCCCCGGACAAGGGAGGGGGAGCGTCCACTGGCCTCCGGGGCCGCAACTCTGGGGCCGTCCAGGGCCCCCCAGCGACCGTAGGCCTTCCTGGTCCTCGCAGCCATCACGCCGCCCCCCCCTCAGGGCCCCAGCATCGCCGTGGGGAAGACAGGCCTGCCCCAGGGAGACGGGAGGACGGGCCCTGTCCATTGCCAGGGCCACTGCACAGCGGCTCCCACCGCCGCCGCCAGCGTGCAAGGGGCTCCCTGCAAGGCCCGGAGGCCCGGAGGCCCGGAGGTCCGGAGGCCCGGAGCGCAGCATCCGCCCCAGGGAGGCGTGGGTGAGCAGTCGTTGAGGGAAGGACAGCACACGGCCCGCCTGACCTCGTGTCTGTAAAGCCAGAGAGGAGCCGGCTTCCCGTCCTGGGGCTGGGGCGTCAGGCTCGCCAGCTGCCGCGCGGCGGGCACCTGGATCCCTGTCACGTCTCCGGCTGGGGCGGGCGGCGGGGGGGCTCAGACCTTCTTAGGGGAGCCGATCATGACCTTCGACACAAAGTTGACAATGGCGCTGGCGGGCTGCTCCGGGTCGTGCTCCGCAAATAAGTGGCACACATTGTCCGTGGCGCTGCCCTGCTTCCGGGCCACAAACCCGAAGACTCTGTGACGGGAAAGGTGGGCAGGTCAGCGCAGCGGCGGGTCCCGCGAGGCCCGGCGAGCTGCCGGCCCGTGTGCTGCCCCCGCGGGGAGAGCAGGTGCGTGGCCGCCCCCTGCCCGGTCCACCGCTGCCTGGGGCAGGTCCCCCCGAGCCACCCACCTCCCCTCTGGTGTGGGGACTGTGTTCCCGCCAGGGACGGCCAGGCAGGGCCACGTGGGGGCTGGACGCCCTCGCGCACCCCAGGCACCTCAGTCTCAGACTACGGGCAAGCGAGGGAGCGCACCCGGCTCCAGAAGGTTCCGGGAGCACGGCCAGGGAGCCAGGGCTGGCTGTCGGGGCTCCCCCAGCGTCTGGGAAACACCAGCACCGGGTCCGCCACGCGTACATATGCACGGGAAGCCCTCCCGCTGCCCCGAGCTCGACGTGCCTCTGGTGCGCACCTGCCCTGGCCGTACGATCCTCTCCACGCTCCCCGCCCAGCCCAAGGACTGGGCCTCCGGGGACGAGCCAGCAGGAGGGGAGCCCAGCCGGCCCTCCCCACGGGAGGCACCTTCATTCGTGCTCACGGCCCAGCCTGCACCTGCCCGCGCGACGCCCTCATTCCCTTACGCGCCGCCAGCTTCAGAAATCTGCGAGGAAACCCGCTTTGGGCAGAGATGGGGGGCGCTGGCGTCCAGGAGCCTTACCTTGAGCAGGGGACCGTCTGTGATCCACCTTGCAGGTGGGAAAAAGAGAAAAAAAAGGAAGAGTTACATGAGTCTGCACGTTCACAGGCAAAGGGCGCACAGACGCTGCCGACACACACGCTCACTTACTTCCTGTCCTGCGGATCCAGCGCGCAGAAGATGACGCTGCTCACGGGGTAGTGTCTCCGAAAGAAGAGCCTGTCGGGACACGGGGAGGACACGCCCCTGTTAGGGGGCACGCGGGTGACGGGGACGCTCGGGCTGGGCGCCCCCGGGACAGGGTCCGGGCAGAAGCTGACTTGACTACTAGGCGCCTGCGGGCGGAGCTGTGGGCACGGGCGGACGGGCGGGTGCTGGGCACGGGGCTGCGGGAGGAGCCGCCCCGCGGTGGAGACGGGCGGTCATGCCGTGCACCTGCCAGCCACGTGGGGTTGGGACCAGGCCCAGCAGCCCTGGCCGGTGCGGGACGGGAGCCGGGGAGCCCAGCCTCCCCACCCTTGGTCCAAGGACCGCCGAGCACGTCCGGGGGCACGTGGCACAGGTGCCGGGGCAGGCGGGCCGTGCTGGGGGGAGCGCTGGGAACTGGCCCTGCGCCTGCCTCCAGGTCGGTGGTGGTCCGGCTCTCGCATGAACCACCCCGGGCTGTTTTGGTGATGAATTAAATAAAAACTCCATGCATCAAAAATGCATCTGACTCTGAGATCAGGGGCTGCACCGGGGCAGGAGCACCCAAGCCTCCGTCTCTGCTGCCCCTGCTTCTCCCTCTGCCTGGGTCTCTGCCTCTCTCTGTCTCTCATGGATAAATGAATAAAATCTTTAAAAACACAAAAACAAAAACTTATACACGTGTGCATGTGGTACTCAAAGGTCCAAATCTCTTTTTTTTTACGGCCTTACTGACTCGTAAGAAAACCTCCGTGCCCACTGTCCACGGTTCAGGCGCGACTCCCGGGAGGCCCCAAGTGACACATCCAGGACCACCTCTGGGCACACGCGTGTTGGCAGGCCTGAGCCCGGCGTGCCTGGAAGCCCCGCCCACAGCCCAGCGCCCGACACACTCACTTCCTCTGGTTGTCTGTCAGGGTGATGCCCTGTGCCGACACCTTGAAGTGCACGACGGTGCACATGGGCGGTGGCTCCTGCACCAGGGTGAGGCTCAGCGCCTTCTGGACAGCTTGGTGGCCCGTGAGGGACTCCATCTCCACGGAGTTCAGGTACCACACGTTGCAGGCTGCGCGGCACACGGGGAGTGGTGTGTTAGGTGGAGGCAGAGCCCTCGGCCCCCCGATCCCCGAGGTGTGGAGAGGGAGGGACCTCGGCCCCCCGGCAGCTGCATCCCCAGGATGCGGAGCATGAGGCGGGGAGCGTGAGGGCCAGAGCCCCACAGAACCGTCCTGCACGGAGACCTGGGAGGGGCGGCACCCGGGAAGCTGCGGGGACGATGCATGACCCGTGTGGCCCGGAGCAGAGTCGGCCTCTCTGCTGGGGGTCACGGCCCCGCGCTGCCAGGGGCCGGGGGCTGCTCCTCCTGCAGGAAGGGAACCGCTGAGCGGGAACAGGGCTCGGCCAACAGCCCAAGGCCCGCTGAGGCTTGATCCCTGCAGCTCCCACAGGCCCGACGTGTGCGGTCAGGGTGACTGGGACGCACGGGCTGCCTGCCGCCCGCTCCCCGCAGGAGCCACCCAGCCCCGGGCGGAGCAGCCCGCGCCCCCGCCCTGCAGGTCCCTGTGAGCGTCAGAGTCCCAGAAGCTCTGGGGTCTCCGAAGCCCCGGCTTCGGTGAGGAGGACCCGGGGCTGCACCGAGTGTCGGGAAAACGAGGCTCTTGATCCTGGAGCACCCCAGGGGCGTGTCAGCCAGGGTCTCGCGGGGCAAAGCCGCCGGGCCGATTCGTGGAGCCACCAGAAGGGGCCCAGCCGGAAAGGCCCAGAATGAAGGGAAAGAGGTTCCAGAAACCCTCCTGAGAGGGAAGCGGCTGGAAGCCGGGGGATGGGGTCTCCGCGAGTGTGCGCCCCGGGGCCCCCCACTTCCTCTGCAGGACTCCGGCCCTGGACCCGCCACCTGCAGGGAGTCTCCTTGGAGACTAAGCTCCCTGAACCACGCTCCCTCACTCTCACCAAGAGCTCCGGACGGCACAGGGGACAGCGCACAGCGCAGGCGCCGCCAGGCACCATCGAAGGAGACGTTCCCGCCCCAAACACAAGCACCTCTGTGTCCCCGAGCCCCCGAGGCCGTGCGCTTGCTGGCATCCGGCTGCAGTGATGCCTCACAGAGCGCCTGGGCCCACCCGCGCCTACCCTGTGCCCAGGAGGGCGCAGCGGCCTGGAGACCCCGAGACCCGTCCAGGCGCCTCGCAGCCCCCGGGGGGCCAAGCATGTGGTGGTGCCTACGGGGAGCCCCCTGGGTACCAGGCGTGCTCAGCAAGACAGTCTCCCTGGGGGTGCGCTGTGGCTCGTACCGCGAGGTCCTGAGCCGCAGCCCACGCCCACTGACAATGCCACACGTGCCCCGATGGCAGGTGCACCTTCCGCAGGTCACACCTGCGTGTCGCTGGCCCAGGTCGAGGCTCAGGGCAGAAGCAGAGATGCACCTGCCCCTTCCAGCTGGCCGCCCCTGTCCCGGGCGCTGAGGGCTGGGGTGCCCTTGCTCCTGCCTGAACCCGAGGGCTCCTCCGGTGTCGTCTCGGGACAGAGCGTTTGGGCACAGAGTCCTTTCGGGTGCGGCTGCCCGGGGTGTCAACCCCAACCGCCCTCCTGGACAACAACCTGGCAATCCTTATCGGGAGCGGCAGACACGCCTGCACCTGGTGGCCCAAGAACACGCAGGAAGGAGATCTACAACCGCGGCAGGTGAGCAACGCAGAGTTGGGGCTGGGGACGCCCTGCACGGACCCGGCAGGGAAACAGGGAATGGTTCCACGGACCCACACGGACACCCAGCGGCCAGCAAAGGGTGGCCGGGCCACATGCACAGCGAGACGTCTTTTTCTTCTCCCCGTGGCCTCATATCCGCAGCCAACAATGAACATGGCCGAGCCTCCTGTGCTGGCCACCTCACCGCGTCCACCATGGGAGCCGCATGCCGGGCACCGCCGGCCCAGACGGCAACCGTATGTCAGTTGCTTCTCAAGACCAGAGAAATGCCAGAGATTGACGGGAGAGCAGAAGCAGAAGCCACGGTCGTGCTGGGACCACGATAAAGAGCGCGTTTTCGTAGGAGCAGGAGCAAGCGGGTGTGATGTTGGGAGGGTGGTTGTTCTGTTCCTGATTTCACGAGCATTACTGTGATGTGTTTCCTAACACAAGAAAGGGAGCTCTGATCCGAGTGCAGCGAAACCCCGCGGAGCAGGCCCGGGCTGGGTCTGCACCCCCCCACCGGGACGGGACGGGCTGCCGCCCCCCAGACCCTGCGCCCCCGTGACCCCACAGACGGCCTCTGGATAAGGAGGGGGGGCTCGCGGGAAGCTGGCTCCTACAGACAGAACCTGAGGATGCAGGCCGCCCGTGGCCGCAGCACCTGCTCTCCCACCTGACGCGTGCTCCTGGTGGGGCTGCCTCCTGTGGCGCCCAACGGGGCAGCCACCCAGTGCTCGCGGCACAAAGCCCCAGGCCCCCGAGCCGCAGCCAGCCCTCCAGCCTCCGGCACCCTGGGTCCTAAGACGCCAATGCAAAATCCAGACAAAGACATCAAGTAAGGAGGCGGCCCCCCAAGGGGTGTTTGCAGTAACCGAAAGGCCGGGAGCAGGCCGCACAAGCGGAGCAACTGCAAGGCGGACCGTCCCTCAGCCGCAGAAAATCGGGGGATGGGGGGGTTCGTACTCCATGCGAGACTAGGAAAAGCATTCAGGGCTGTCTGGGAACCAGACCTCTGAGCAGTTCACTCTCCCTCTGAATTCCCTTTTTTCGATCTAAAGAACTCCGATTTTTATAAATGAAATACACGCCACAGCAGGGAAGGTCAAGGTCACATCCCTAACATTTCTGGGAAATGAGCCAACAGAGGTCTGGTCCTCCTTCTCAGGATGGACGGCATCCCACTGCTGCAGGGCCCCCGAGGAAGAGGCCAGAGACACGGGGAGTCAGGGAGCTGAGCAGCCCATTGGGCTCGGCCCTGAGGCCGCCCACCGAACCCCACCCGCCCCCGGGCGCTGCTTCCCCAGCTTGACGGACTCCACCCGGGACAAGTCGAGTCCCGGAAGTGAATGAGGACACTCATTCATTTTAAGAAAAAACAAAAAACATTTCCCTGAGGGGGATCGCCGGTGGGACAGTCTGACCGCCTTCCTGCACGCGTTGCAAGCCCTGCGGGGGCCCCAGGAGCTCTCTGCGGCTTTGTCCCCACTCCAGCCACATCTCTGGGTCCTGATTCCACTCCTGGCCTTGCCACCCATGAAGTCAGCTGCATGGGAATGTAACCCCCTCGAAGGGTCTTAGAAACACCAGGTTTTAAAGGGATGCGGGCTCCGCGGCATAGTGTGCAACCATGGACATAAGATTCCAGGACCCACCTCAAGTCCCGGGAACTGACACTCGCCCCCAAAAAAGCAAATGTGGAGCACCTGGGTGGCTCAGTGACTGAGCCTCCACCTTTGGCTCAGGGCGTGACCCTGGGGTCCCGGGATTGAGTCCCGCATTGGGCTCCCCGCAGGGAGCCTGCTTCTCCCTCTGCCTGCGTCTCTGCCTCTCACGAATAAATAAAATCTTAAAAAAAAAAAATCATCCAGCGTTACTGGTACCTGCCACGTATTATCCAACAAGATTTAAAGTGTCCCTAAAAATGGTGTCAAAAGTAAAAGCTTTAATGTATAAATATAGGAGCCATTAAGGTTCCTAATTACGATTAGTGAATCCACTGATCCATTTACGAATGGAGAATGGACATCTACCGGGAAAATGTCTGATAACCATGAAGTCTAAGGAGAAACAGGACAGGCCACCTGTCCTAAGATGACGTTACGCCAAGTGCAGAGCCCGGAGGCGTGTGGGCTGCAGTGGGACCCCAGGCTGAGCAGGGCTGCACCCCGGAGAGACCCCGGGGGCCCCCAGCTGCGGCCCGTGCGGGGCAAGGGTGAGGTGCCAACACAGCAAAGGCCATTTCTCCACGTACGCGTGGCAGCAGGAAAACTACACCCTGCGTGAGTGACCCCATCACCGTCCTCGAGGCGGTTCTCAACGTCTGATTCACTTGGTCTCTGCGGCCACGCGGGACGGAGAGATCATCATCGCTACGACGGACTTGAACCCAGGACCGCCACAGCCATGCTCCTAGTTTCGGAGCATCACACTCCAAGACGCTGCTGTTTGGGGCAAACCAGGTCACCTTCGTTTCGGATACACGGAATGTATCCCTCAAGGACGGTCTGAAAAGAGTCCGACGCGGAATTACTCGATGTGAAAACCAGAGAGATGAAGTTTAGCTGAGCAGCAGGTGTGATGATGGGGGCTCCACGGAGGAAAGCTGGGAAAGCAGAGGAATGCATGGCGTCCAGAGGAAGGAACCAGAGAAAAGGTGCACGGCACACTCAGCTCCAACACAGAGCCACGGCCGAAGAGCGCACCACGGACACAAGCGGCGGAAAGGAGACTCTGAAACCCCCTCCCCAGCGTTCCCGAGAGCAAGCGTCCACCACGGGGACCTCAGCTCCCTCACCACTGCAGAGTCGGGGGCTCGGGCCGCGCCCATGGCCCTCTTCCACTGGGGCCACTGAACGCTGCAACCCTGACCAGGGCGGCTGTAATTACAGCACGGCGCAAGAAATAAGACTAATGCACAAGTCAATCCCTTTCCTAAAAAAAAATAAAAAAATAAAAAATCCCTTTCCTATCCACGGGCAGAGGACAACAATCTGGAATTAAAAGTACGATTCAATAAAAAAAAAAAAAAAAAAAAAAAAAGGACGATTCCAATTTATAAAGGAAGATTCAATTTATATTAGCAGCCCCAAAAGTGAGATACCTAGGTACGAATCTAATAAAATTATGTACTAGACTTATTTACGAGGAAAACTGTAAAACTGGTGCAAAAATACAAAGTAAGTGGATAAATGAAGAGAGAGATTCCATGTTCATGGATAGGAAGCCTCAGTGTTGTCAAGATGTTGCTTCTCAAATGGACCTAGAGATTGGATACAATTGCAATAAAAATCCCCCAGCAGGTTATTTTGTGGATATTGACAAAGTGATTTCTAGAGTTTAGGACCAAGGACAGGGACGCATGGGCAGCTCAGCGGTTTAGCACCTGCCTTTGGCTCAGAGCATGACCCCGGGGTCCTGGGATTGAGTCCTGCGTCCTGCTCCCCGCAGGGAGCCTGCTGCTCCCTCTGCCTGTGTCTCTGCCGCTCTCTCTCTCTCCCTGTGTCTATCATAGATAAATAAATCTTTAAAGGAAAAAAAAAAAAAGAACAGGAAGATGAGCCATAGACTGGGAGAAAATATCTGCAAAAGACACATCTGATAGAGGACCGGTCTCTAAAATATACAAAGAACTCTTCAAATTCAGCAAGAGGAAAACCATCTCGCTAAAAAAGCGGGCCACGTTCCGTAAGAAATCTCACCAAAGAAGGTACACGGGCGGCGGAGCTGAAGACATGACCCACGTCACACGTCATCCAGGAAGTGCAATTAAAACATCAATGGGACGCTGCTGCCTGCCTGTCAGAACGGCCAAAATCCAGAAGCGTCCTGACACGGGAGATGGTGCAGACGTGGAGCGGCAGGAGCCCTCATTCACCGCCGGCGGGATTGCAAAACGGGGCGGCTGCTTTGCAGGACGGCGCTGGTTTCTTACAGAACGAAACCCACTCCTACCAGAAGGTCCGGCGGGCGGACCCGAGGAGGGGACCACCCCCGTCCAGCTAGAACTCTGCACACGGATGTGACAGCAGCTGAGCCATAACCCGCCAGAGGTCCTTCGGCGGAGGAAGGGTGCGCACACCGGGGTCCCCGCAAGGTAGGGTCCTTCAGCTCTGAGAAGCAGCTGCCGAGCCATGAGGAGGCTCGAAGGAGTCCCTAGCGCTAAGGGGCAGGGATACCAACTGGACGACTCCAGCCGAAGCCATTGTAGGATCGGCGAAGTATGTCGGCGTCGCCGGGAATGAACAGCCCCCCGGCGAGCCCCAGTGGAGACGGCGGGCTGGGACGTGACGGCGTGAAGGCAGGTTCACAGACCCCAGCCAGCGGGTGCGCCCTCGGGGGGGGGATGCCGTGCCGGGGAGCATCGTGCACCCACCGGCAGGGGACGCATGCGGAACCTCTGTTCCTTCCTTTCGATTTTGCTGCCAACCTACAACTGCTCTAAGGGATTTTAAAGTCCGGGACGCCCGGTGGGGCTCGGCAGTTTAGCACCACCTTCAGCTCAAGGCGTGACCCCAGGGTCCCGGGATCGAGTCCCGCATCGGGCTCCCGGCGTGGAGCCTGCTTCTCCCACTGCCCGGGTCTCTGCCTCTCTCTCTCTCTCTCTCTCTCTCTGTGTCTCTCATGAATAAATAAATAAAATCTTCAAAAAATTGTATAAAGTCTATCAGCTTGAAAGACAGGGGCGCAGGCTCGCTCACCGCCTGGGGGTCCGCGTCACCCTGCGCTGCCGGCAGCGGGGGCGAAACCATCGGCTCTCAGAGTCAGGCCCTGAACGCTTCTGCGCCCGTGGCTGGAGGGCCCGGCCCCCACCTCCCGGCTCACGGCCTCCCCCCACACGGACCCAGGGCCTGACCCTCTCGCACGGCTTCAGTCTCGTTCGGACGAGGGGTATCTCCAGCCCGGGGTGTCCCGCTTCCGTCCACCCACGTGAGCTGCCCCACCGGCTTCCCTGAGAGGGGAGGCCTCCAAAGCAGCAACCGCGGAGTCCCAGAGACGAAGGAGGCTGTGTCACCGCCCCCCGTCGGCCCCGGCAACCGCGACCGGGCATCCCGAAGCATCCCGAAGCCGGCACTGACCTGCCCCTTGCTTCAGCAGCTCTGCGGCCGAGTTGGCCGCCGTCTGGGGAGACGTGTCCGCTACCTCCTCCAACGGATCTGCGGGAAGGAGCAAGAAAATGCCAACATGAGTCCGACTCACCGGAGAAGGATCTTCCCACCACGGTCAGACTCGTGCCCGGGATCCCAGGCAGTGACCCGCGTGGGTCTGAGGGGTCGGGGGGTGTCTCAGGGCGACAGCGCCCAGCCTGTGGACACCACGTTCTGAGCAAGGGGCAGCGGGACGTGATGTGGTCCAGTCACAGGCCTTCCTCAGCTCTCAGCCACAATTACCTCTATTGCTCATTAATCACTATAGAATGTAATACAATTATGTGAAATTACGGCTGCGTGGGAAGCTGGGAAATACAGCCAAATCACATCACTACGTGGCAGGTGCTTCTTCCCCGAATTATAGGTTATTTTCAAACCAGCCATTATAAAAGGCAAAGAGAATGTTTGTCACTTAAGCTCAAAAGAGCGACGTCTTGCTGACTTTGTAGAATCGTACAAATCAATGCAAATGGCCCCAAAGGGGCCTCCTGACGTGGGCACTTGCCAACCGGGGAAGCCGTTCAGAGCCCAGGACGCGACACCGGGGCTTCCTCCTGTCTGCTGAGTGTCGCCCTGCGGACTCCAGTCTGACTGCCCCGGTGAGTCCCCGTGGACCTGACACCGCTGCCCCCGACATGCCCACGGGGAGCCCGAGCGGCGCGGAGGACCCGACCGTCTACCTCTGTCTGGGATGAGCAGCTTGCAAGGCAAAGCCAGGGGCGTGATGGAATGCTGACACACCAAAGCCGTCAGGCTCCCTGCAAACGGGAGAACCATAGAGGGTTAGCACGGCCCCACGGACGGCCCCGCTCAGCCACGCATCCATGGCTATGTCTTCAGCAGCCGATGCCCGCACGCCGGGACCCCGCGCAGAGCCTCCTGGAGCCGCGAGTCCGGCACAACAGCAAAGGGAGAAGCAGGGGCGCCGCGGGTGATTCTCAGCCAAGACCTGCAGGCACCAAGCCTGAGAGTCGGAGGCGGCCCAGGTGCTGGCGCCCCCGAGGCCCCGCGGGTGCTCCCGGAGGCTGGGGGAAGGCTGGACGACGGCGTGGGCCGGAACACGGACCGGGACCTTGCAGCCACTCACCGAAATAGGGCTCGTTGGGGCACCCTTTCAACCGCACTCCCTTTGGGGTACACTCGATCAGGAAGTGCCGCACAAGTTCGTTGGCCAGGTCGCCTGCTGTGGTGAGATTTAAAAGAAAAAAAGAGAGAGAGAATTTGAAAACGAGTGCACCGGCAGACGGGACAGGACGACGCGGCAGCTAACGGGAGGGGACAAGAGCGGAGGCCCTGCGGTGACGTGCCCAGAGGCGAGGCACGGGGTCCTGGGGAGAGGCCCCCCCGGCCCTGCAGGAACTCCTGGTGCGAGGACTGAGTTTGCAGCTGCACATGGGGCCGTGCCGTCCGGTGGCGTCCCTTCTTCACGGGACAGATGACAAGGATCGGGACACGGGGGATGCCCGAGGGTGAGCTGCAAGGGACCGGTCTTGACGGGAGGACGGGCAACACCGCAGCCCCCGCTGGCCCGCACAGCCGAAGAGGAGGCGCATCCAGAGACCCCCCCGACGGCACCCCGTCTGAGGGCAGGAGGGGACGAAAACCAGGAACAGAGGGAAAGAGGAGACGGCGCTGTGCCAGCGGGTCCCACAGACCCCATGCGGTGCAGGCCTTCCGAGCCCGAGGTCACCCAACAGCAGGACTCACCGCAGGGGGGTGTGGTCCCCGGCCCTGCCCGTGGGTGGCCCCCACTTAGTGTTCACGGACAACACAGGCCGCATCCCAAGGGCGGGAGGAGGTCAGACGCTACGGGAGGCAGCAGGGGACGCAGCTGGGAAAGGAGCCCCACGCCTCTGCAGCTGTGGCAGGACAGTGATTGATCCGTGTCTCCCGCGCTGGAGGGGACACACGTGTGCTCAGGTGACAGTGTCTCGGGGGGACAGCCGGCTGCCTGGCTACACCCATCGCTGCCCAGGCTCTGGTATCAGAGGTGGGATGCTGACTTGCTGGGCTCGTTCCTCCCAAACCTGTCCCCTGGATGGTGACGCCCCAAACGCAAACCCAGGCCTGGACGAGGACAGGCTGCCAGCTACGATTTCAGCCAGAGGACTCCGGCACGATGGGGCCGAAGCTGCTCTGCACCCTCACCGCACGGCCGAGTCAAGGTCGGCCCCAGAGGTAGATGCGTGCTCCGAGGCAGGAGGGCGCACACGGCACCACCCGCCTTCTGGAAGAGACAGTGCATGCGGGGATGACGTGGGCTTGGCGTTTCCACGCAGCCAAGGGCTGCCCGGCGTGCTCCACATGCCCGGCCCCGCTCTCCGCGCTGGGCCCCATTCACAGACACAAGCGCTCCTGCATGGACGCCTGTCCTGCCACAACCTGCGTGCAGGGTCGGGGGAACCCCTCACACGGGGCTTCAGGTGCCCCTTTCCAGGTCTGGCTGTGCACGAAGCTGATTGGCAGAGCCCCCCGGCCCCCTCATGCTTCCAGATGACACCACCACCCAGCTCCGGCACCCCCAGCCCCGGCTTCCTGGAGAGCCCCGCGGCCGCACCTGGGGCTGCACCCCTCGACCGCCAAACTCCACGTCCCTGCAGGCGCAGCTCCGAGGCCACTTCCTCTTGGACATCGTGGGCCCCGAGTCTGTGCTCATCCAGAACCCCTGCTCCCAGCAAGCCCAGGGCCCACGCGGGGAGCCCGGGGCCTCCTCGTGCATCCCAATGTGGCGTTTTCACAAGCTGACCGCCGGTGGCCTGGCACCGACCTCCCAACAGCATTTGCTCGCTTCGTGTCTCTGTGTCCCATTTTGGTATTTCTGGTGGCATTTCAAGTCTTCCCACTGTTATTACAGTCATTACTGCGACCTGTGACCCGCGATCACGACACGCAGGACGCTCAGACAGCCGCGAGCTTTCTCACCAGGGGTGTTTCTTCATCGAGGCGTGTGCGTTGTCTTTCCAGATGTAAGGCTGTTGCACTCAGTGGACCGCGGTAGAGTAAACCTCATTTTCACACGCACCGGGCAGCCCGAAAGCTTTTCTGACACACATCATTGCGATACATGCTATTGCAATACACACTATTGCAATACGCGCACCTGCACTGCCTCCCGGGTGCACCTGCCTCCACTCCCAGGAAAACCGTCAGCAAGGACAGAGCCGCGGGTGCAGCAGCCTTACCGGGAGAAGCAACGACTCTTACAATATGAGCAAAAAGCAGGTCACAGAACCGTACCTATCAGTTTCCTTATGTAAAGCTGAGAACGGGCCAAATCCTGAGGATTAGGGACGCCTGTTTGGGTGGCTGATACATGCGGACCCACCGACTCTTCAGACTGAGCGATCTACTTCCTCTTCTGCACGTTTCATCACGAGCACGACCACACGCGGAGGTCTGCGATGGCTCTGCAACCCGGGAGACAGCCTGGGGGCGGCCCCCACGCCCCTCCTGCGTGTCGCCGTCCCCCGTCCCACGACCCTGTGGGCACTGAAGCGACCCCAGACTGGGCTCCGTGAGGCCCCTGGGGCTGGGCCCAGGCCCTTCCAAAGTCCTACTGTTGGTCCCTTCCCCGCCCACCATTTCTCCAAAAAAATCCCTGGGTCTGGGTGCTGCGGGGCGGTATCTGGAAACCTGAATGTGTGAGCCACGTGCATCAACTGTCACTGCTCATCTCTGCGGCCCTGAGCACTGGAAGTGGATCTGAACGTGGGCGTCCATGGTTTGGAAAAGTGCCTCATCTGTGGGCACTGGAAAGAGTCGGCGAGAAGGAATTTATTGGGCTCCCGGGGCCGACCAGGACGCAGCTGCCTCGGCCAAGACTGTTTCCATTGTTCGGCAGCTGAACGAGGGGAGGCATCACCTGTTCGACGCAGTAAAGGAATAAAACTCACAAATAATTAACATTCTGGCTTGCACGGGAACGGTGCCCAGTAGAACGCGCCGGGAAAAGAGAAATACTCAGAAGGAAACGTGAGCGGCGTTTGCCGCGGCCACGACGTCTCACTGGCGTCAGCACAGGCCGCAGACGCTGTACGCGGGTCAGTGCACTTCGTCGGCTCCCGGGGCCCCTACCTTTCTTGTTGAGCTGCAGGACAGAAGGGGGAGGCGTGGCCACCTTCATGGCCAGGCCGTAGGCTCCTCGGAAGGAGTGGCTGTCCCTGACGATGAATGACCCAGGCTCCTTGTCCTTCAGCATGGCGATGGCTGCGGAGGGAAGGAGACACATGCACGGGTTTGCCGTGGTCCACGTGGCCCATCCGCACTCACAGCAGGCAGGTGTTTTTGCAAACTGGGTCAGAGGGAGCGGACCAGGGTCCCTTGTGGTGCAGGGCAGGGGTAGGAGGGGGGGTCCTGTGATGACGCAGAGCTTTCAAGGGGGGCCCGACTGCAAGGATGCAGCGCAACACCCCCACCTTTGGCTCTCAACAGGTTCAGGCACGGTCCTGGCACCTGCCGGGCACACATGAGCCCTGTTCACCCCACAGCACCCGTGAGGCACAGGCAAGGCCCTGCCGACCGCCCAGGAACCTGGCCACCGGCCTGGGCGCCCGGATGCCTGGCAAGGCTCCCCTGTCCCTGCTGCGGCCCCCGCCCCACGTGGCGCTTTACATATTTTAAAGTGTGCGCTTCCAACGGGGGCCGAAGGCAAGACGGAAGGGATGGGCCCAGATGCTCCTGGACCTTTCACATAAACCTCCCGATTCACCCCAGCAGACGGCATAAATGTGGGGCTCGCGGCTGGGCGGGGCAAGGGCAGGGCACTTAGCTAACCAGGAAAACCCTGCTGTCCACCCTCCCCCTCCCCCCCCCACCCCCGGCTCTGCAGGGGACCACCTGGCCCTGGGCACCTGCCTCCCAGGCCCAGCCCCACCCGCCCCGCCCGCATCCTGGGCCAGAGGCTGCGCCCTCGCAGTCAGCGACCCCACAGAGTTTTCTAGGACGTGGCACACGGCAGGCCCTTCTCAGACCATCCGGCTGGGCTCACTGGGCTCACGTCTCTGTCACGGGGATCCCGGAGCGGGAAGGGGACGAGGAGGGCGCAGCACGAGAGCTGCTCGGCACAGGCACAAAAGCCAATTCAGGGACTGGGCCATGGGCTCCCCGCCCCCGGCAAACAGGACAATAGGCTCCTTGAGCTCAGAGGGAGAGAGGCACATTCTTACCATTTTTATGAGCTACTTAATTGACTAGAAGAATTCCAAGAGAGCGCTGCGGGGCGCTTAACCCCTTCTCTCCAGAAAAGAATCCTCGGGACAGGACCTGGTCCATCCTCCTCCCTGCTCCGAGGCACCACTGGCCCCCGGCCCCGCGTCCCGGCTCACCGCCCCCCCCAACCCGGGATCTCCCGACCCCACAAATCCTGCAGCAGGATGACTGCGCCCCGCGGGGACCCCCTCCTGTTCGCTCTCTGGGAAGAGGCGGCCCCTGACTTATGTGCTCAGACACGCTCAAGACTTCAGGTGTCTGCCAGCTGGCCTGGGCGGACGCCGCATGGCAGGTGTGAGGCACACGGCTACTTCTGCAGGCACAGACGCCAGGGCGTGGGGCGGACCTCTGCCCTCCGTCCCTCAGGGCCCGACGGGGACGGGGAGCAGCCTCTGGTGACAATCGGCTGCATCTCCCGCAGGGGTGGGCAAGAAACGGGAGACTTGCCCTCAGTTTTCATCCCTGAGGCCGTGACCCTCGGACGTCCCCGCCCCAGGATGCCATCTGCCCGCGTACCTTGCTCTCGGGAGATATCCGCCTTGTACCAGAATTTGGACGTGTCTTGGACAAAGTTCACGGACACATGCTTATCACCTGGGTTATCTGCAAAAGAAAGCGTAAAAACACTCACTCTGGACGCTTTAGGGCGACCTCTCACCTCTCACGGAGCCCTGCGCTCAAAGTGCATCCCGGGGCAAGGATGCGGTGTCTCGGGGGAGCAGTGACCTCTCTAACCCTGTGGGAACCCAGGGCGCGGCAGGAGGCTGGTGAGCACAGGGCAGGGGCAGCGGAAGGCGCGGAGGGGAGGATGCCAACGGACAGGGACGGCCCTGGGCTTGGCTCTGGCGGCGCTGCCCAGAAACACCAGCCCCCCCTTGCTGCCCACCACCCCCCGACGTGACAGGCGCCTACCTGGGGAGGGCGCTGCAGCCTCCAAGGCCTTGGGGAAGTCCGGGAGGACGTTGGGGAACGGGATGCTCATGGTGCTCCCACTGTGGGGGCTGGAGAAGCCGCTGGAGGACGGGGAGGCTGAGCCTGCAGACCGGTCCCCCTCCGAGGCTCGCTTCTTCTCGGGAAGGGGCGGCTGCCCAGGCAGGGCCAGGCTCTGGCCCGGCAGGACCGGGCTGTGGTGGCCGCCATGCCCAGGTGTCCCCGTGAGAAAGCCGTGGGGCAGGAAGCCGTCGTTGTCGGCAGCCGCAGCCGTCCCCTGGGTGCTGGGAGCCTGGGGCGCTCCGTGGGAATTTGCCAGCAGGGCCCCTGGGTCCTCGCCGGGGGGAAGGCCGCCACCCATGGGGCCAGGGCCGAAGCTCAGGAAGGCCTGGCCACCCGGGGGGCCCAGGGCCTCGGGGGGCTCCACCAGGGACGGCTGGTGGTTGTGGAAAGAGGCCTGGAGCTCTGTGGGCGGGAGGTGGGGCCGCCCGGGGCCGTCGGGGCTGGGGCTCAGGAGGTCTCCTGCCGGCCGGCCGCCCCCCAGCACAGCCAGCGTGGCTTTGGGGCTGCCGTCCACCCACAGGAGCTCCCCGGACGAAGGGCTGGTGGAGAGACAGAGCGATCAGGGCGCTGGCCCGGGAGACGCCCCAAGGTCAGCGCTCAGCTGCCGCCCACCTCCCCCTTCCTCGCTCTTCACCTGGCGAAGACCCTTCGCGAGCGGCAGCCCGCACCCCCGGGTCCCTCCCTGCGATGCCAAGCACGCGGCTCGCTGCCCTGCTGTTCCTGGGAGTGCTCCCCGGGTGCTGACTGTGGCCCTGCTTTACTCCGCCTCCTCCCCCAAGAGCCAACAGGGGCGCCTGACTCGGTTTCCAATACTGACTAAGGGGTCCCAGCGGGAACATGAGGAGGTGGGGTGCCAGGGTGGCTGACGCTTGGTCTTAGCTCGGGTCTTGATCTCAGGGTCACATGTGCAATATGTTCAAGCCCCGGGCTTGCGAACATAGTAACACACGCACGTAGGTAACAATATGCTTAAAATGTAATATGTATCACATCATAGATAAAATGATACGAAAGTAGGGTTTGATTTAAAAAAAAAAAAAAAGAGAACACGAGAAGTCAGCACCCCCACAATGGGGAGCTCCCACGTGGAGCATCCAACAGTCCCCCACGGTGAGGTGTCCAGGAAGCCGGCTACCAGCCGCGTGTCACACACGCCTCCTGCCCCGGGCGTGCCGCCCTTACACGGGACCCTCCCCTTGTAAAGAGTAAGGGGGCGGCCGGCAGGTGTGCCTGGAGCGTGCCCCGTCCTTGCACACGGAAACCACTCAGGAGCCGCTCCTACTCTGGGCACGGGCAGCAGCCAGGGGCCGCCCCATCGCCATCTGTGCCCCCTGCTCCCGCTGCACCCCTGCTCCCCCAGGCCCACCAACAGGGTGTCACTGTGCTTGCCATGTTCCCGAGGGCGCCGGCATCTGCCCGCCTACCCCTCCGCCCAGCCAGGAGGGAGACCGAGCCGTGGCCGGTCCCGCGCGCCCCCGCTCCAGCCTCAGCTTAGAGCCCGCTGCCACAGAGGCCCAGTCCTTAACTGGCCACGGTCCCCAGGGTGCATGGGGACTCTCAGGAGTTCTCATCTGCGATCACATTTCTGAACGGCGACTGTTCTCAATGCACAGAGCAGCCACGTGTCATCTGCTGGCCGAGCCCCCCGCCGCCCCCCCGTCCCCACGCCCCGTCTGCGGGAGCCGCGAGCGCTAAGTCCCAGGGCCCGTGTCCCTACCTGTCCCGCCGCTGGGCGGGGCTGCTGCTGGTGATGGTGCAGGAGGCCGTGAACGCCCGCTGGAAGGCAGGTGCCGCCGGCGAGTCGGCCCGGAGCGCTGTGGATTTGGGCCCCACGGGACTCCCGGACATCCCCACGGCACGGTGCAGGACCTCAGGGCAGCCTCGGGGTTCTGCAGCAGGGAAAGCACAGCAGAGAGTGGCTTACAGGCCTAGAACGTTCGCCGCACGCGAGGGCCCGATTCCACCCTGGGGCGGCAGGGGGGTCCCTCTGGCCAGGCCCGCTCCCCGAAGGCAGGACACGCACACACGCCTGCTGCCAGCTATGGCACGTCAGGGCAAGCAGACAGGCATCCTGCACGCTCGCGTCTGCAAGGACAAAGGCAGGGAAGCACAGCGTCACCCCCTGAAGACCAGCGTACGACGGGCCGGCCATGGCCATGCCGCAGGCCGCTTCTCCCGTGACGGGGACCCGGGCCTTCGGCCCGCAGGCCAGCAGGAGACGCTGCACAGAGACGGCCCGCTTTCCATTTAGAGCTGGCCTCGTGTCGGGGGCTGGGCGGGCGCTCTCCGGTCCTCGCCCCTGCAACGGGCACAGACCCTGGCCTGGCCCCTGTCGCCCTGGGCATGAAGGCCAAGCGCCACGGAAACCTCCAGTCTAACGCCAAGCCCACAGATTCCATCCAGCTCTGTACACTCCCCTGACAAAACCCCCATCTGCTTACGGTCCGGCATCACCATGAATTCTGCGTATTTTTTAAATCTTGCCTTTTTTTTTTTTTTAAACTTCTGCTTCAAGAACTGGGCACATCCATCAGGTCAATAAAAGAACGCTAAGAAACACTCGTTATTTTGCTTTCTGCCTTAAAACAAGGGAAGGTTGATAAAAGCATGACTGAGTCCCTAAGAATCCCACGTCACTCCAATTACTCATTTCCGGGAAAGGGGAGGCATGCGGGCGAGTCACACACCCCAGCCACAGACCCACTTGGCAGCACGTGGAGCCGAGCCTGGACCCAAGCCCGTGGGCAGGACTGTGAAATCCCAGTGATTTGCGGAGATAAAGACGGAGGTTCTGAGCTACCCGAGCAGCCGGGGCATGGGGGAAGTGAAGAAACGTTCTGAGAACAGATCGGTCCAAAGGTCCTTCTGACTCCTCAGCTCAAGGGAAGGGACCAGATGTGTGGAGCCGAGACTGACGCAGCTGCTGAGGAGCCACGCGGTTAAGCAGGGGAGTTTTCACGGGGGCTGGACAGCAGCCCGGGAGCTCACAGCAGGCACGGACCTAGGATTCAAGGGGAGGCCCCTGAAGGCTATGCTGTGGGAATACCAGAGCCAGAAACAGATCAGCCCCACCCGGATCTGAGTGGTCTGCCCTGGAGAAACATCTCCCTCCCAAAGTTAACCTCACCCGCCAGAGCCTGCCTCTACCTATTATGGGTCAGTCGATCCATCCACCCACCCACCCACCCATCCATCCATCCATCAATCTACCCACCTAACCATCCACCCACCCAGCTAACCATCTATTATCCATGCATCCATCCACCCACCTACCACCTATCTAACCACTCATCCATCCATCCATCCATCCATCTACCCACCTAACCACCTACCCACCCACCCATCTAACCATCTATTATCCACCCATCCATCCACCCACCACCTAACCTCTATTATCCACCCATCCATCCACCCACCTATCTAACCATCCATCCACCCACCCATCTAACCATCCATCCACTCACCTATGTAACCACCCACCCATCCATCCACCCATCCCCCCACCTAACCACCCACCCACCCATGTAACCATCTATTATCTATGCATCCATCCACCCACCTACCACCCACCTAACCACTCATCCACCCATCCATCCACTCACCTCTCTAACCATCCACCCATCCATTAATCCATCCATCCACCCACCCACCCACCCACCCATCTAACCATCCATCCATCCATCCATCCATCCATCCACCTACCACCCACCCACCCATCTAACCATCTATTATCCACCCATCCATCCACCCACCCACCTAACCTCTATTATCCACCCATCCATCCACCCACCTATCTAACCATCCATCCACCCACCCATCTAACCATCCATCCATCCACCCATCTAACCACCCACCCACCCATCTAACCATCTATTATTCACCCATCCATCCACCCACCTATCTAACCACCCACCCATCCATCCATCCACCTAACCACCCACGCACCCACCCATCTAACCATCTATTATCCACCCATCCATCTATCCACCTATCCATTCATCCATCCACCCACCCATCTATCCATCCCCCACCTATCTATATTTCTATTTATCTATCATCCATTCATGATCCATCCATCCACCATCCATCCACCCACTGGTCTAACCATCCATTATCCATCCATCAATCCATCCATCTATTCATCCATCATCCAGCCATCTGCTCACCTACCTAATCATCAATCCACCCATCCATCCACCCACGTATTTATCTGTAATTTTTGGACACAATTCAAATATTTAACTTAAAAAAACGATCAGTCCTGGTAGTAACAGATACTAGAACAAAGAAATGAAAACGAAGACAAAAGGAGAGACAATAGCCACAGCTATATACACAGTGGAGTGAAAAGACGCTTAAAAAACACACAAAATAAGAAAACTTAAAACGTTTCAGGAAAATATATGAAAATTTCACAGAAGAATTAGAATGCATTAAGAATAATCAAGTTAAAATTAAAAAAAAAAAAAAAAGAATAATCAAGTGGATGGGGCACCCGGTGGCTCCGTGGTGAGCGTCTGCTTTCCACTCAGGCCATGACCCCGGGGTCCTGGGATCGAGTCCTGCATCGGCTCCCCACAGGGAGCCTGCTTCTCCCTCTGTCTCATGAATAAATAAAATCTTTTTTAAAAAGGAGAATAATCAAGTGGAACTCCTAGAATGACGTGAAAACAAAATGGCACGAAGCAGGCGGCCAATGATTCCATCAGCACACAACGCAGCAGGGGTGCCATGCGGGAGCTGGGTAAGTCAGAGGAGCACCAGCAGGGCACGAGGCCGTGTGGGACGTGGCGAGAAATTCTCACGCACACAACCGGTGCCGGGGCGGTGCAAGGGGACAGACCGAGCTGCAAGCAAGCCCGGGGAAGGTATTTAGCAAGAGCTCCCCCAAACGCACTATAGGAACCAAGTCACAGGTGTAGGGGAAAATCCATGACATCTAAGCCAGGCGAGCAAAAAGAAAACCATACACATCGGCTTGAGAGCAAAAGCGACGAAAATCGGAGAGACTTTGAAACAAAGCACCGTGTCTGATTCGGGAGGAAGCCGGGCGTCCTCGGGCACAGACTCTGCGTCCTCAGGGCCGTGCTCCATCCCCACGCAAGGCCCTTGCTCCTCCCCACCCCTGCGGCAGACCGCCCTTCTGCCCCCACGCAGCGCCCCGCGTGCCAGGACACCCTACGCCACGCGTTGGTGGGGGCGCCTGGGAGGCTCGGTGGGTAAGCACCCCGCTTGGCGGGTTTTGTGATCTCAGGGTTGCAGGATCGAGCTCCGAGTCGGGCTCTGCGCGACCTGCGGAGTCTGCTGGAAGATTCTGTCTCTCGCCCCCGACCCTCCCTGTTCCCTCTCTAAATAAAGAGATGAATAAAGTAATACAGTGAAGTAGAAGTCGGTGGAGTCATTCGGCCACTGGAGGGTCTGCAAAGCGCGCCCTCCGATCCTGTCCAGCGATGCTGGAGGTGACGACCAAGATGCACGGCGCCTCCCTCCCTCCCTCCCTCCGCCAGCATCCTCCTGATGGTGAACAGCATCCTCACTTTACCCCTGCCCGTTCCCCGTTTCGGATGCACCTGCTGAGCGCCAACCGCCTCGTCAGCACCGTGCTGGCCGCCGACACTGGGTGGGCACGTGGCCGGAAGCTCAGCCTGTGAGCTTCCCCGAGGAAGGGACAATGCATCTACCTTGGGGGGGACCTGGAAGGCTTCTCGGAGGAAACTCCTTCGATGGGAGCCTAGCAGTACGAGGGTTTGCAGTGCGCTGAGCGGACGCCCCAGGAGTGCCAGGCACCCTCTGAGGCTCTGGGCACAGGAGGCAGAGCCGCCGCCACGGGGCGGGCGCTAGTGGGGGCTTGTCCTGAACTCATGAACGACGGAGCGCGAGCTCAGAAGTTAACCAAAGAAGTGCAGGGCGGGATGTGGAGTCAGCGCTCCGGGGTCTGGCCCCCAGGAGTGGGGCCAGGTCCCATCCATGCCACGGCCCCGCGAGGAGCCGCGGTGACCTCCGCGTCGGGGGTCAGAAGCTGCCTGGTGCAGCCCAACAGGCCCCCATGTGCGGCCGGAGCGCCAAGGGTCACGCGTGGGCACCCGGGCCGCCTCCTCCCACTGCTGGGGACCGAAGGTGCTCGCGGGTGCTGCTGGCTCCCGGCCCCGAGCCCCGGCGGCCCTGGGAAGCCCTGCCCCGCCGGCTCGTGTGGCGCCTGGGATCGCCAGCGGGGAGGGGGCGGGCGGGGATAAGAGCCCGCTGTGTTCCCGTGTCGCCTGTTCCAGGAAAGCAGCAAGCTCAGCGCTCCCATGAAAGTAAGTGGCTTTGTTTTCCCTGGCGCCGCCTCTGGGGCAGCGGCCGGGTTTCGTTCCCGGCCCCGGGCGATAGGATTTGATTACCCCTCAACCCGGAAAATGGACCTCAGCGGGGGCCACTCCTTCTGGCCACTTGTCCTGCAGGCCGCCCGGCAACAGGCAGGTGGGACACGTGTGGCCAATTCCACGTACCCTGCACACGCGCCGGGCGGTGACAGTGACGCTGCTAGACCCACTGTCCCGGGCAGTGTCACCCGTGCAGTCTGGCCCGGAAGGAGGCCCCGGGGTGCAGTGGGCGCCGCCGGGGCTCAGCGAGGCGGCCCCACGGGGCATGTGGTGGGCGCTCCGCTCTGAGCATGGCCAGCGGCCCTGCTGCGTCCCAGGAAGCGGGGGGCCCTCTGTTCCCTCCGTGCTGCAGGACGTGGGGGCCGCCGGGAACCTGCTCCGCCTCGTGCGGCCCCAGCTCTCGCCTTCCACGGCCCCGGCGTCCTCCTGACAGACTCTCACACTTCCCCTTTCCAGTGCAGGAGGCACAATAGGGTCAGTGTTTGGAGAGCAGACTCTGGCTTCCTGGTTCCGTCCCCAGCTGGGGTCCTGGCGCCTGCAGGGCCGAGGGCCGGGGGGGGGGGGGGATGTGGCTCCCTGGGCTCCCAGGCCTTCCAGGACCTCCTGGGCCCAGTCCCCCCACGGCCTACCCTTCCTGCACTTCCTCCCCTCGGAGCAGGGGTGACGAGGTCACAGGCCTTTTTTTTCCAAAACGTCTATTTTTAGGTCCCGCGGGAGCTGCCGCAGGAGGCTCTGTGGGAAGCGGGGTAACATCTGCTCCCCGGCCGCCGGCCGCGGCTGGCCTCACGCGGAAGCTGGCAGGGCCTAGGCGGTCCCGCACTGCCCAAAGCCCACCCAGCACGGAGACCCTGCTGCAGGGCAGTGCCCCGACCCGGACACCCCGGTGCGCCACCTGCACTCAAACCCCGAACCCACGTTCCCTGCCTCCCTGTGACAGGTGCCTCGTGAGGCACGGCGAGGACTCACATCGCCTGCTGTTAATAATTACAGATTACGCTGCACTTTTACGTGCTCTTTTCTATTTAAGATTTTATTTATTTACTCCTGAGACACAGAGATAGAGAGGCAGGGACACGGGCAGAGGGAGAACCAGGCTCCATGTGGGGAGCCCAAAGCGGGACTCGATCTCGGGACCCCGGGTTCACGCTCTGGGCCGAAGGCAGGTGCTCAACCGCTGAGCCCCCCGGGCTGCCCTAAAGTATTATTCTTAAAAGGCAAAGCTTTCTATGGGAAGTTGGGTATCGGTGTTTTTTTTTTTTTTTTAAAGGAAGTCCTTAATCTTTGAACGCTTCTGTGATTTGTGTAAGAACAACAGGCCATTCACCAACCTTCTGGAAACCAAAGGAAGGATGGCCAGGCAGCCAGATATAATGAGAATTAATTAGGGAAAACCCCTGGAATACTGGAAAAGCGGGCCCTGCGTGTCTCCGGATGAATGTGGAGACCGCACGTCTGCAGCCCCACATACGCCGCAAACAGGACGCAGTGATGACCGGCCTCCACGCAGATGGTGTCCGGCTTTCTCGTTCATAAATCTTCACGTCAAAGCCACGGAACGTGGGCGCCGGGCAGCCTCAGTCGGTGGAGCGTCTGCCTTTGGCTCAGGTCCTGGTCTCAGGTGCTGGGATTGAGTCCCGCGTCGGGTCCCTGCTCAGCGGGGAGCGCGCTGCTCCTCTGCGTCTCCCTCTGCCCCTCCCTCCTGCTTGTGCTCACTCCCTCTCGCTCTCAAATAAAAAAAATCTTTAAAAAAAAAAACAAAAACCGTGGAACGTGAACGCGTTCCACAGCTACGGTCAGCATTTTCCGGGAGAGGCGGGAATGCGCTCCCAAGGTAAACCAGCCCCGTCTGCTAGAAGAGCTGCCCAGCCGGTGCTGGCGTCGCCGTCGCGGCTCCCGTCTGGGTGCAGGCAGTGGACCTGCGAGGACGCCCTCCCCGCAGATGGACTCACCCCCTTGGGAAGCGTTGCCGCGTCCGCCTGTCCAGGGACAGGAGCACCAGGAGCGCGGATGCACCAGCCCCGGGAGGCTGCGGCCCTGTGCGTCGTCTACACTCCGAGCACATCCCGTTTCCAGCCAGGATCTGCTTCCAACACACTGGCAAGGAGACTCCTCCCCTGGAGACACTGAGCGGATGCTTTCCTGGCCGCGAGGGTTGCCAAGCACCCCCTACTCTCCAGACGCGCCGGGCGAGCGGGGCCCCTCGGCAACCTGCAAAGACGCCTGGGCGTGCGCACCCAGGAGAGCAAACTGCTTCTTGTGCACAGCAGTCGGAAGAAAGGCACGGGGGTGGAGGTCCTGAGGATGCGGGGCCGCCCGGGGTGCAGGGGCCTCCCACACGGAGGTGGCACGGGGTGGACGCCGCGGAGCCGTGTCCCGTCTGAGTCGGCACCTGGCACTCTTCTCAGGGCTGCTGATACTCTGTGGCCAGAGGGGCCCCGGTGTGTGCTGTCCTTCGTCCGCAGGAGGACAGGGGCGTGCTCAGCCTTCGGGCTCCCACCGGTGACTCCACGTCCTCCCTCCATGTTCCGTTAGCCGGTTCCGTGCAGCAGCAAGTGGCCCCGGTGACCGGAGATCGCCGCCTTGCAGCTGCTTCCCATCGGGTGGGAGTCCAGGTAGACGGGACTGCCTACCGCTGCCGGCGTCGGGCTTGGGGACAGGGCGGCAGGGAGGAGGCACCCCCGCTGCCCCCAGGAAGCCCCCCTGCGGAGCCCAAGAGCCCGGAGAAGGTGCTTTCCAAGCAGAGGGAGGCCGGTGCACCTGCTGCAGGGCCCGCAGAGGAGATGGCAGGCATCCGGATTTGCACATGGACGGACGGATGGAGGGAGGTTGGCAGCACACACGGACCCCTCAAGACGCGGCCCAGGTCAGTCGGTGAGGCGCCGTCCCCGTGACCTGTGTGGTCGAGGGTCCCAGGTTCCCGGAAGGATTCCAGTCCCACAACGGGTCCAGGCCACGGACAGGAGACCTCGATGCCCCTGCCTCCTGCACACCCCCCAGCTGGCCAGGCCTTCCTCTGGGAACGCACACGGGCTTCTGGCTCACCTCGGCCGCGGACCTTCTGAGGAAAGGCTCCTGCAGCCCGGCCCAGGCCAGCGACACGTGGGCCCCGAGCAGCCGTCTTCCCGCCTCGACTGCACCACGGAGCGCCACAACCCCGTGCGGAGGGCGCGGGGCACAAACCTGCCGCTTGGACGTAACTGGGAAACCCCATTTCCTGCAGAAAATCGGATGCACGTAAATCCTAGGCCTCCTTCCAGAATGATCTCTCACAACCTCCGGCATTTGGGGACTTTCCTCCCGGATGCCCCCAGCACACGTGGTAACTGGGAACGCAGACAGTTAACGGGAGGTTTTTGCTCTAATTTCGGAAACGGTAATTCTGTCATTCTTAGGAGGTCACTGGTGCTCAGACCCCGAACCAGGTCCCTAGGCAGGTAGTGGGGCTTGACTGCAGCGCCCCAACCACCCCAAGGACCACGGGCCCCACGAGGTCAGCGCTGGAAACCTCGGCCTCCGTTAACACCACGCGGCTCCTCGCCATTGCTGAGTGCATGACGCGGAGTCTTGGAAATATGAGCAAAACACGGAAGACAAGTTTCTGCGAGAAAAAGCAAGGTTTCTTCCTAAAGCATCAGGATGTTACTACTAATTACTGTCCGTGTGCCACTTGGCAGGCTTACTCGGTCCTCAGAACAACAGCTCAGGGGGTGTGCGGTCACGTCTTCCAGAAGCTCCCGTGCCCTGTGTGCCACAGCTGGGTTCCCAACCTCGGCTCTGCAGCGAAGCATGCTCCTCTGCACTCTGGACCCGGCCTCCTGGGTCAGAATCCCGGCGCTCCCACACGGCAGGTGCATCAGCCAGCTCGGGTGCCACAAGCGCTGCAGACGTGTGGATTAAACGACGAGAACGTGGTCCTCACGTCCTGGGGGGCTGGCTGCCCCGGGTCCAGGCTGGTCCCTCCCGAGGCCTCTCCTGGGCATGCAGACGGCCACCGTCTCCTCCCTGTGTCCTCACGTGGTCGTCCCTTCCGGCTGGTCTGATCCTGATCTCCTCTTCACCCCCTGTGGATGCCTCCTTAGGACCCCTGTGCACCCCCCAGGATGCCCCCGAAGGACCCCCTCACCCCCTGTGGATCCCACCCCCTCCTTAGGAACCCTGCAGACCCCCCAGACACCCCCTGTGGACCCCCCCATGGACGCCCTCACCCCGTGGATCCCATCCCCTCCTAAGCCCCCTGCAGAACCCCCTAGGACCCCTCTGTAGACCCCCTGCAGTCCCACTGCACAGACCTCTCCTCGGGCCCCTCTGTAGACCCCCACCTCCTTAGGAACCCTGTGGACCGCCCAGGACACCCCCGAAGGACCCCTCACCCCCTGTGGATCTCTCCTTAGGACCCCTGTGGACCCCCCTACTGAAGGACCTCCTCACCCCCTGTAGATCCCACCCCCCTACTTAGGACCACTGCAGACCCCCCTAAAGGACACCCTCTGTGGACCCCTGCAGACTCCCCGCTGAAGGACTCCCCTCCTTAGGACTCCTGTAGACCCCCCAGGACACCCCCTGTGGACACCCCCCCAAAGGATGCCCTCACGCCCTGTGGATCCCACCCCCTCGTAAGCCTCCCTGCAGGCCCCCCTAGGACCCCTCTGCAGACCCCTCTACAGACCCCACCGTGGGCCCCTCTGTAGACCCCCCTACATACCTTCCCTGGGAAGGGAGGCCGCTCTGGCCCCTGGGGCTCCTCCCGGCCCAGCTGGGGCTGCAGGGAGGGCCGCTGGAGTCCCCTTGCACTCAGCCAAGGGCAGCTCTGCGCACCCCGGCCTCTGGCTGCCCCCACGGGGCCTCAGTTTCCTGCCTGTCCCCATCCCCACGGCAGCCCCAACTCTGCACGCATCTCTTAACGCACGGGCGCCATGCCTGGCTGGGCACCGTCCTCTCCATCTCAGTGGTCAAGCGACGGCTGGTCTGATAACCTCTGTGCCTGAGCCCACGCGGCGCCTCCCGAGGACAGAGCTCTCCAGAGCAGAAAGCCGAGGTGTGAAGGAGCAGGGTCTCTGGGGGGGCAGCCAGCGCCCGCCCCATCAATGCGGCCCCTGACCTTGCCGGAAGTGACCCACCTGTCCCCTGCCACGTGGGGCCACCAGCGGCGGTACCCCGATAGCTCACCATCAAGGTGTCTGCGCCCCACAGCCTCCCCCAGCGATGCCCATTGGGCGCCACACCGACTCCTGCCCAAGGGGACAAAAGATAAGGCTCCGTGTCTTCCAGAAACATCCACTTCCCTCCTGGAGCTCTGGCTGCAGGAGCACCTCTCCCCTTCTTTCCTCAGAGCAGACCCCTCAGGGGTCAGGATAACAGGTATCCTTCTGTTTCTAGCCTTTTTATCATAAATTCTCCCCGCGTTCTATCCCAACCCCGTCTGCTCCAGGAAACAGGACACCACCCCAAGCTTGAGGCTTCACACCCCACATGGGATCTGGCTCCAAAAGGCCTTCAAAAATGCCGCTTCCCGCAATGACAGTGATTTATCTGCTTGACCCCTGCGCATGCTTCAGGCATCTGTGGATCGCTTCCCTGACCTGCGAGTCCCGTCCCTGCATCACCTTGGGGTTCCCGGGGCTCAGCACAGAGGTGGTGACCGTACAGCCAACGTTTACTACATCAGCAGTGCTGAAAACAGGCCGGGAACTCATGATTCTGGCCAAGAGGGTGCAGCCTCACCCCTCCCCGAGCCTCATGGAGCAACGAGACCCAGGATGCCCCACAACCACAGCACGGGAGACCCGGACAGGTGGACAGACGGTGGCTGTCTGGGAGCCTCGGTGTGCCCTGGTTGCCTTGCTGCCTCCCGCAGGTCCCCAAACCATCACCCCTAGCACGGACAAAACAGCTCCAGGAAGAGCCCGCTCACCTCGCTGCTCACCCAACACGCCAAGGGAAAGACCAACCTGACACCAAGGGAAACCCTCGCATGGTGGGTTTAGTGAAGCCGAGCAGAAAGCTCCTACTTCCTAACACCTCCGCTTCCCAGACGGGGGAGGCACTGGGGATGTCCCCTCCACGGAGGGCGTCTTGGGAGGGAACAGCGGGAAGCTGAGCATCAACATCTGCCCGGGGCAGGAAGGAGCACTGAGCACCACGGGGAAGGAGACCAGACGCCATTAATCCAGAGCCTAACACAGCCGCGGGGAGTCCAGGATCAATCAGAAAGCCCGTTCCCCACACAAGGACAGGGAAAGCCACCTGGATGGGCGTGCACAGTTAATGACGACAGCGTCGACACTACACAGGCGCTGGAACGGTCTGGCGAGGATTTTACAGCAACTTGTCACCATGCTCCAACAAACAACGGTGCATTCTCTTGAAACAAGTGAAAAAAACAAAAGCAAACGGAAAAAAAAAAAACTCTCAGCAAGGAGGCAAAAGTTACCCCCAAAAGTGGAAATTGTGGGACCGAAAGATACAGAAGGAGCAATGTGTGCAGCAGCAGGGCAGGGCTGATGGGGAGGGGATCCTGGACTCGAGGAGCCAGCAGGGGCGTGTACCCCACGTGAGCAGCATAGCAAAACCCTAACAGTGAACAAGCCAAAGCCGAGGGGCCTGTGAGCCAGGGATGCGACCCCACGGTTGTGCCACCTGCGGTCCAGGAGGAGAGGGAGGGGCAGCTGGGAGGCTGCGAGAAGAAACGGCATCTGAAAACCCCCCCAGGCTTGGCCCAGGACGTGATCACTGAGTCAGGGAGCCACACGATCCCTGAATAGGATAAACACCAGGAAAACCCACCCATCGCAACAAAGCTTCTGAACCCGAGACAAGGTCCCCATTGCACAGGCAGCCCGGACGGGGGGCACCACTCCAAACGTGGGCGACTACTCATCTGAAACCAACAGGCCAAACGGAAGTGGCACCAATTTCCAAAAAAAAAAAAAAAAAAACAAGGAAACGAACCACCAACTAAGAATCCCACACGTGGCCTAAACATCCTTCGGTAATGGGGTCGAAAAATTCACAGGTGGCAGAGAATGAACAGGGCTTGTTTGGAGACCCACCCCCTTAATGAACGGCCAAAGCACGTTTTCCAGAAAGAACGAAAATCCTAAGAACGCACAAAGTAACGGGGACGCAATACAGGGTTATGGAAACCCAAATAAAGCAAGAAAAGAGGGATCCCTGGGTGGCACAGCGGTTTGGCGCCTGCCTTTGGCCCAGGGCGCGATCCTGGAGACCCGGGATCGAATCCCACATCGGGCTCCCGGTGCCTGGAGCCTGCTTCTCCCTCTGCCTGTGTCTCTGCCTCTCTCTCTCTCTGTGTGACTATCATAAATAAATAAATAAGAAAACTTAAAAAAAAAAAAAAAAAAAAAAAGCAAGAAAAGAGAAGCAGAGGGGGCAGATCCAGGGCAGCAAACAGAAAACTCGGTGTTTTCTGTTGTGCCGGACGGACGGCTGTGCCGGACGGACGGATGCTTAGGTCTCTGTGCCTCCTTCGCCCCCACCCGTGCTGCGGGGACATGGGCCCGCCACGCTGCAACTGCCCCACTCTCCCTACCGAGCAGCCCCTCTTTCCTGCAGGCCACACCCCCTTTCTCAAACCAACCTTCCTAGAAGTCTGGCTCGCGTCGTCGTCGTCCTATGGCTGCTGGCCATTCCCCGTCCCACCACCCCCCCGCCCGCCGCCGGTACTCCGCTGATTTTGGCACTTCCAGAATCAATTCATCGAGTCCCTTCACATCGACCTGCTGTCGGTGTTTTGGTTGAAATCACGGTAGATGCGCATGTGAGCTCAGCTGAGATTCAACGCCTTTCCGGCCTGACCCTCCCGTCTGCGAACAAGGTCTTGCTCTTCCTTGGCTGCTGTGCAGCCGCCTCCTGTTATGCTTTTAAACGTTCTCAGAGAGGAGCATCACCTTCAACGCCACCGTTATTTCCGGCCGGCTTTGCCCCAAAGGCCGCCGAGAGCCTACTGAGGACAGGAAGCCGCAGGTCAGCTGGTGGACCGCATGCTCTGGAACAGCCCGCCCCGCAGGATGAGGGACGGCGAGCTGCGTCCGCTCCGCTCCTGCAGCACACGAGGGCTCCCAGACACCATCTTCCTGGACCAGCACTTGTCCTCCGGGGACCCTTCTTCCTTCCCGTCAGAGCCGTCCGGGAGCTCCACAGCATTCCAGAAGCTTCTTGGGCTGCACGCGGGAAAGCGGACCCACCCCCGGTTCCTCCAGCCCCAATGTCTCCCGGTGTCAGTCACCTTCCTGGTCGCCCGGAGGCACTTCGTCCATCAAATATCTGAGAGAGGACAGGGCTCCAGGCCGGGATGGGAAGCGGAGGCGGTGCCCTGACTCCCTAGTCCGGGGCTCATGGGCTTGTAATCCGGCAGGATGGAAGCGGGCGGGGGCAGCGGGTGTGGACTCGGAGCAGGAAGGGTGTGGCCAGCGCAAGGGGTGGTCTGGACCCCAGCTCCTACTGTCCCGGGGCCCCGTGACCTTCCCATCACAGGGGAACACCAGCAGGGACAGCCGTCGAAGGAGATGGGAGGCCAAGCAAGTGGGAGGGAACCTGCCTGAGCCGACAGCTGCAGGGCTGCCGCCCCGACCCCATGGTGCCTCCGCACGCTGCTCGCCGCTCCCTCCAAACCCAGGGAGAGGACACCGAACATAAGGCCGAACAAAAAAGCAGAGCGGCAGCAGCCGGGACCACGCCTGCAAGCGGTTCCGGCCACTCGCCTGGACCCTCACCCGCATCCGACCGAGCACCTGCCGCCCTAGTCGCAGGCACAGACGCCCCCGCCCAGGGCTGTCAGGTCAGATTTCCCAAAGATGCTTTCAGGTCGCGGTCCCGTCACGCACACCAGCGCTCTGGGAGGCAGCGATCCTCGCGAGCCCTCCCTGTGCAAGCCAGCACCCCCGTGCCCTGCACGGGGACGCAGCCGCCCAATGGCAAGCTCAATTAAGAAACCCGGTCACAGGACACCACGCATCTCCACGCCCTGGGAGGCCACGCTCTGTCCCCAAGGCGACCCTGCCCTGCACAAGCACATGTGGCAGAGGCAGACCCTACCTGTAAGGTAAGCCTGCCCCAAGGAGCCACCCCTGGACCCCCAGCCCAGGACGGGGCACGGCCTCGGGGCAGGACGAGGGGTCTGCAGGGGGGCCCCACCCCACGTGTGCCCGTGGGTGGTCTCCGGCCTGAGACCCACGGAGGGAGACGGTGACTGCTCTGGCCTGGAACCCAGGGGCCCACACCCTCCAGTCTCACCTGGGGGCTCACAAAGACATTCCCGTGCTGCCCAGTTAACGGTGAATCCACACGTATGCAAAATTAAAGCATCAAAGTGCAAAACCACGGGTGATGCTGTGACACACGCCAGCCTCTGGGCAGGACGGAAGGAGAGACCACGACACCTGCGGGTGCAAAGACCCCGAAGGCAACGCCACTGATGAGCTCGGGCTACACTTTGTTGGAGAGACGGCCCAGCCTTTCCCCCGATGGAGCCTCTGGGGCCCTCTCGTCTGGCCCCTCACCCGCCCCATCCCTGCAGCTAGGGGGCCCCGCATGTCAGCAGCCCAGACCCGCACCCACCCGTGCCCTGCAGGCTCAGCTGCGCCAGGTGGAGCCCAGTGCGGGGAGGGACCCAGACGCCACCCCCCACCCAGGTTACCCCAGCGGCCGCATGTCCCGTGCTCAGTCCCGCAGTGTTCAGAAGTCCTCCTCCCCCAGCGGCGACCGGGCGCACGACAGCAAACCCCGCATGCTGCCCTGCGCCCGCCCTCCGTACCGGCCGCAGCCCTGCCTCTCCCGGGAAACTGGGGCGCAGCACCTGGGTACAGCCGGGCCTCGGTCCCAGCCCAGCCTCCACGCCCCAGGCCCCGGGCGGACGGGACACTGGAAGCCAGGCAGGCGGCTCTCTGGGTTTAGAAGAAAACGCTGCGCTGGGAAGCCCCGGCCCCGAAGCTGAAGCTGCACATCTGTGGGGCAGCTTTCGGCCGCCCCAGCGGGTCTCCAGTCCCGGCAGAGACAAAGCAGGGCTTTCTTCTGGAAGGAGGAGGGGCCCTCCAGGTTCCGGGGCTGGGCGCCCGTGTCTCCCAGGGTCTCCAGGAGTCTCCGGCTCCCTTTCCCGGGACTGTGCACCCCCGTCCCCTCCCCCACAGCCAGGAGTCCTGCGGGGCGGGGGCGGGGAGGGGGGCCGAGCGAGCTGCGCTTACCTGGGCAGCGCGGGGCGGGGCGCCCCTCAGTCCAGGAGGGGCCCGGGAAGCGGCGGCGGGTTAGGCGCTCCTCGGGCTGTCCCGGGAGGCCCTGGGAGCCAGCAGCGGCCCCCACCTCCGGGGGCAGGGCGACTCTGGGTTCCGGTGTCCGGGAGGGGGGGGGCCGGGGCGGGCCGGGGGCGGAGGCCCATTCAGCAGGCGGGGCGGGGTGGGGGGGACTGGGGCCTGCCGCGCGGGCTGCCTGCCCGGTCGCTTGGGGCCTCAGGCCCGCCCCGCCTGCTGGGTCCGCTTCCTCTCCAGTCCTCTTCCCTCTCCCTGGTTAACCTCTTGCAAACCCCCAGCTGCAGCCCTGCCCAGCTCTGCTGCAGCCCGGGGCCTGCCTGTCACCGTCACCGTCGCCGACCGCCAGGGCAAGCAGCCGGGACAGAAGCGCCCCCTCCCGCCCAGTGGCGCCTCCTCCAAGGTGGACAGGACCCCTGGGCTCCTGCTCGGTCGGCGACGTCCTGCTGCTCCGGCCCCGCAGGTCCTCCCCCCTGCAGGCGGCAGCGCCAACCCACCCAAGAGGCGCCAGGCCCTGGAGATGGGAGCCCCCAGGGCGGACCCCTAAGCACAGCACCTGTCCCTCCTGCCTCGGCCTGGCCTGGCCTCCCTCCAGGGATGCCCGGCTCCTGCTCTCAGTGCCACATGTGCCCACCTGCCGCCCGGCCTCAGGGTGGCCCTGGCACCCGGTCGTCACCCTGCGCAGGCCGACAGACCCGGTCCCCGCCAGGAAGAGCCCCAGGACCGCTCCCCAGCCTAGCGGGCATTTCCTCCAGCTTGTTTATGCGCCTGCAGGGCGGCAAAGATGGGTCGGAAATGTCTGACGGGCCCAGGGCGGGCGCGGCCACAACGGATGCCCCACCACCACCACCCCCACCGGACGCTCCTGTGCTGCCCCGGCCCAGGAAGGCCCAGGAAGGCCCATGAAGGTGCTGCTTGGGCGGGCCCCTCCCAGATGCTCTGCAGACGCCGAGGGACGGACAGGCCGGGAGCAGCCGCCCGGTGGGTCCAGGGGAAGCAGGACAGGCTTCCTGGGCGCTGCCGCCACGACTGGGACGCGGGGGGGTCCACAGACACGTAAGAACCGCCTGGAGACACGGCCGCCCCGCCGCCTCCTGCTCCTCTCACTCGGCCGCAGCTACAGTCACAGCTGTGCTCAGAGCGGCAGCAGCAGACGACCCGGGTCGGCAGGCGGACGCCCCCAGGCTCACACTCGCGGGGCCCCGGCAGGCGGCTCACACGCACACGTGCCCGGCCGCCCGCCCTCCGCGCACACTCGGCTCAGGTGGTGCCAGGATGTCTGGGAGCCTCACAGGGAGGCTGCTTACAGGACGGGGGCCACTCATGCAAACTGCAGGGGGGCCCAGGACCGCAGACAGGAGACACCCAGTGACGTGCAAGCAGGTCTTCAGCAAGGGCCGTGCCCCAGACACGAGACCGAGGGGTCCCGGGAGGCCCCGCGTGACACACGAGGGACGTGGATCCTGGGGGTGCTCCTGACGCCCAATGGCTGCTTTCCCGGGAGCTACCTGCCCGCCAGCCCCAGATGCCGGCTGCGCTGCTAACGACGTGCTCAGGACGTGCTTTTGCAGAGAAGGGACGAGAAGCAAACAGAAGCTGCAACCCCCACGAGCTCGGCTGCACCCGAGTTGGCGGCGGCCGACGTCCAGGTCCTCCGAGGCCCGGCACAGCGCCCACCCGCGGAGCGTGCAGCCACCCGCACCCGAGGGCACACGGAGGTTGCCCAGGAGCCCCCCGCCAGCACACCAGGGCCCTCGAGCACCGCCGGTTCCTGTTTTCCCAACTACCCAACGCTTATTTCCCTGGCTACTGGTTTTATTCACGCGATCTCTCTCCACCACATATGAGCACATAGTGCATGATGCATCCTAAATGCCCCCAAAAAGCAAAGGAGCCCTGAATCTGGGCCCAGGCGGGGACACACACTACTCCACTTGCGTGCAAATACGCACTGGAACGCGACGGCCCACAAAGCGGAGACGGTGTCTCTTCACCCAACCAGGGGGCTCCGGTCAGGGCCTCTCCGGGGCAGGGACGCGTCCTCACCGGGGGTTTGGGGGAACGGCCCCAAAGGCGCAGGGGCAGGTGGACCACTGCCAGGAACGAGGGGCGGGAGGCAGATGGCGCGTCTGACCCCGTATGGCCCACGCGGCTTGAGGCTGCCCCCTGCATGCATCCCCCGGCACCGTGCACCTGCGGGCCGGCGTCCCGGTCGGCAGCGAGGCTGGTCCTGGGGGCTCCCCGCTCAGGCTCTGCCCCCCACCACGTTCTCAGAGGCGCCCAACTGGCCACTGAATCCGCTGCCGGGGGCCGCTGCGGCATGGACGGGACGGGCTCCCCTCTTCCCAGCCCAAGGACCGCGCTCCACTTTCAACGGGGATGAAGCACACGTGGGAGGAAACGGCAGATTTCAAGACGCGTGTTTGGCAGGTTGTCCCATCCACACGCCGGGGTCCATGCCACCGTCCCAGCGACCGTCCCCAACACCACGTGGGGCACAGCTACCCCCGCACCTGCTGCGGTTTACACGGGGTCCGAGGGGCGTCTGGGGGGCTCCACGCAGGAGCTCAGGCTCCGCGGGCGGCCTGCGTCTCCCTCTTCCATGCCCCTCCTCCTGCTTGTGTACACTCTCTCTCAAATAGGTAAATCCTTAAAAAAAAAATTGCAAAAATAAAAGGTGTCCTGAGAGGTCCCACAACTAGACAGCAGAGGACCGGGGTGGCAGCTGGGGCCCCCCGGAGTCTGTCCCCCTGGGCTGGCTGCAGGCTCAGAACGGGGCGGCGGGCAGGCGAGCGGCGGGGGGGGGGGGGGGGCAACCCCGTCCCCCAGAGAACACAGAGAAACCTCTACTCAGAGATTCCAGAACAGTCCGCCAGAGGTGGAAGAAATGAGCTGATTCAAATAAACTGGGAAACCCGAAGATCCCTCTACATCAAAAGCAACCACACAAAGGCCGGCATTCATCGTGGCCGGGAACCGGCAGCTCACGTGGGGACACTTCCAGGCTGGCCCACGGGGACGAGGTGTCAGCGGGGAGTGTGCCCAGAGCCCAGTGAATGGACGCTCTCACGCCCAGGCTGCACCCGGCTCCAGCAGCCCACCAGGCAGGGGTGTTTATTTTCAAATATATTTTGCGACACTCAACGTTCTTTTCTTCATTTTCTTCATCTGGGGCCGGGCAGGGGGGTGGTCGGGGGCCAGTGAGCTCGCTGCTCATGCACAAGGGGGTTGACGGTCACCAGGAGAGAGGCCCTCTCCTGCACAGACCGGTGTGCACGGGCATGCAGGGTCGCCCACACGTGCAGCTCCACGTGCTTGCTCCGGGGTCTGCGCATTCAGAGGGCTCCGGGTGTCCAGGAACGTCACGCATGTGCACATCCAGCACAGGCCTTTGTTCCCGTTATACACATTCTCAGCCCAAGCTCACGAAATTTCAAGAGAAGCGTGGAGTCGGGGACAGGAAGGAAAGGGGGCGCCTGGTACAAGGGTTGCACAATTTGTCACGCTTTGAAAAATGACATTTTTTTTTTAATAAAAATAAAGCACTGCCTCAAATTCTCTCTCTCTCCTCTCTCTCTCTCTCTCCCCCTCTCTCAGCAAGAGGGTCCTGGACATGCTCGCCCTCTGGCAAACGTCACCACCTGAAACCAGCTCCAAGGGGGCCCCGCGGTGCTCAGCACACCCCTGCACCCCAAGGCTGCAGCCCCAAGAGCTCCACCCTGTCCTGCCCAGGGATCAGAGTCCTGGTCATCACGGCTGTCCCCACGACAGGAGAGGGACTGCTCGCATGACAGCCAGGGCCCCAGAAGGGCCAAAACATTTTGAGGACAAAATGGAAACTAAAATGTGTAGGAGCCCAGTTCCAAGTCAGGGGAGGGGGGCTCCCCACCCCATGTGTGGCCCTCCTATGACTCACCCCGACCCTGACCCCATCTACTCAGGGACACAGCCCCGCAGGCCCAGGTGGGTCCCCACACCCCCCCCCACCGTCCAAGCTGTCACCCGGGCTCTGAGCCACCAACCCCAGGCCCCCCGCGGCCCTCCTGGGTCTGACGAGGTCACGGGAGCGGCTCGCAGAGCTCAGGGGACGGCTCTGTCCCTAAGTCACCGCTCTGTGAGAAACCAGAAGGGAGAGCTGCCGGGGGCGGGTGGGCGGGGGAGCTCGGGGCTCCCAGGCCCCCCGGGGCCCACAGTCCCCGCGTCACCCACTCACCAGCCCGGGAGCCCCCCAGACCCGGTCCTTGTGGGCGTTTCTGGGGCTTCATCCCGAGGACGAGATTGATGAAATCACAGGTCATGGGTGTGGGTTCACCCTGCGGCCCCGCCCCTTGAGGTCGGGCTGCCCCTGGGGCTGGGGGGGGGGGTCCCCACCTGTAACCACGTGGTCGGTTCCCCTGGCAACCAGTCCCCCCCCCAGGTGCTTTCTTGACCTCACCTCGACGGCATAAGAGGAGACATCTGAGCTCCCGGACTTGGGGAATCCAGAGGGGCTGGGGGGGGGGGGGGGGGGGCTCTGTGCTGGGAATGCACTGAGACCAAGTCTGTCCTTCTCCAGGAATCCCAGCATCGTAGGCTCACACCTGGAGCTGCTGAGGGTGCTAAGGATGGTGTCCCAGCACGCCCGCGTTTCCCGGGGCTGTAATGCAGGAGGGTCAGGGGTGCATTTAACACGGGGACAGCCCAGGCCGGTGCTGGAGGGTCCCGGGTGGGTCAGACCTGCTGGTCTCCGGAAGCTTCCTGCCCCACCCACAGCAGGAGGAGCAGGTCAGAGAGGGGCAGTCCTCGCTCCCCCGCACCCGACCTCGGCTTCTCATTCCAGCGCCCGCCATGGCCCTGGAGCACCCTCTGGCGCGGCTTCTGTGCATGTTGCTTTCCACCGCAAGAGCCCTGTTTCTGCTGCGGAGTGGATGCGAGGTGCCCATGGCAGCCCCGGGGACACCTGGCACTGAACCTAAGTGGCCACAGGACCCGGGGGACACGTGGATGAGGGAGCAGAGGGCAAGCGCCGTACCCAGACCCGCAGGGCAGGGTGAGCCGGACCTGCGACGCATTCCCTCCACGACCAGGCCAGAGTGAGGAGTGAGGGTCCCGGGAGCCCCATCTGCACAAGGCCTTGCCCCCCCCCCCCCCCCCCCACCCCCGGCTGCAGACCATCCCCCCAGCGCCCTGTCTTAGCCAGGATTCTGCCAAGTCATCCCCATCCTGCCTAGCCTCTGCCCTTCTGCACCAAGAATCCTGCTGGGCCAGTTTAGCAAGTATCCCCTCCCCCCATCCTTCTCAGAACTTTCCGTCCACCCACCTACCTGTCCCTCTGCTCCTGGCTCTCCGCTGCTCTCTTGCAGCTCAGGCTCTCCCTGTGGCCACAGGACCAAGAGAAATCTGTCTTTCCCACCTCTGGCGGGCGTCTGCCTCCCTTTCTCTGACACCTGTCCTGTGGGTCGTCCAGGAAGTAACCTGATGGTGCTGGGCTGATTCGGACTCCGCCGACACCCCAGCACCTTGGAGGACACAGGAAGGGACTCTGTGTAGTTAGGGGTTGCGCTAACTGTGCCCTCAAACAACGCCCGGAACCGGAATGGGACTAGGCCCTGACAGTAGTAATAGCAGAGTCGGAAACCTCTCCCTCCCTCAGCCTAGTCAGCACGTACTTGTGGGGTCCCTCCCAGCCTTCAAAAGCCCAGACCTCCTCACCAGGTGAACCACAGTACGAAGCGGCCAGGCACCGGGCACCCGAGTCCTCGCCCAGGACCTCGCCGCCCTGGGGCATCCCTGGTCATCCCCGCTTACACAGGACCTCGCCGCCCTGGGGCATCCCTGGTCATCCCCGCTTACACGCAGCATATCCGAGAGGACAGGGCTGCTAAATGGGAGGGTCCCGCGCACACATGGGGACCGCACCCACATTTACTCCCCACCAAGGGCTCCCATATTCCCGCTTTAACTCCTTGTAGTATAAAATCCTACACACAGAAGTAGGGCAGGACAGTACGATAAGCTGCATGGAGCCTCCGCCCAGCAGGTCCACTGGCAGCTGGTATGGCCTCAACCACGCCTGTGCCATCTCCCCTAGTGGGATTCACAACAGACCCATAAGCTGGAGATCATTCTGGCTTTACGTGCAGAAGAATTACAGGGACACTCTACTTTCTTTATCCGCTTTCCTCCCAAAGCCGTATCTTGCAGGAGACCAGGACCTTGACATTGACATAGTCGGGATAGGCCACATTCCCCCCCGACACAGACCCCTGTGGAGCCACGGCCACTTCCTTCCCACCTTCGTCCCTCCTGAGCCCTCGAAACGCTGTTTTGCGTTCTACAGTGGTGCCTCAGCACGGGTACGACATGAATGGAACCATACAGCATGTCACCTTTAGGAAATGTCCGCTCTGGAGATTCATCAGGGCTGTTTAGGTCTCAAGAGCTGGTTCACCCGGATGGATGAGCTGGGCTCCACAGCGTGCAAGGACCCCGGCCTCTATGACCATTCCCCTGTAGAAGGACAGCTAGGTTGTTTCCAGCTTTGGGCCCCTAAAAATAGAGGCACCATAAACACTTGTGGGCGTCAGTCTATGTCCTCAGGATAAAACTCGAGGCTCTTCGTCAAGTCACATGTAGCAGCACGTGTAGGTTATTTTTTTTAGGAAAGTGCCAGATGGTTTCCCGTGGACAGGCTATACCTGTCACACTCCCACCAGCAGGGGAGGAAAGTTCCAATTTCTCTACATCATCACCAGCACTTGGTGTTGACGCTATATTTTTATTTCACCGATTACGCTGGGTCTGTAGTGATGGCTCACGGTGGCTTTACTCGGCCTTTCCCCAGCAGTAACGACCCTGGGCTTGCTTCATAGGCTTCTCTGCTACCTGTCCATCCTCTTCGGTGAGAGGACTCTTCCTGGCCTTTATAGGCCTCCTGATCGGGTTGTTTCTGTCTTTACTGCCGAGTACTTATAAGGCGCAATTTGCTCCCGGTCTGTGGTCTGCCTTTTAACCTCTTCCTACAGAAATCTCCTTCAATTCTGATGAAGTCCTACTTCATCAATTTTCCCTTTTATGGATCGTGCTTTGGGTGCTCATCTAACAACACTTGTGTAGCCTGGATCCCAAAGATTTTCTGCTATTGCATTTTCCTAAAATGTTTGCAGTTTTATGTTTCAGTTTATGATCCATGTGAAATTAATTTTAGTATAAGATACAAGACTTTGGTTGCTGCTTTTTTTTTTTTTTTTTTTTTTTTGACCGTGGGCGCCCAATGGCTCCAGCAGCACCACTTGTTGAAAGGACGGTTTCTCCTACATTGATTGCTCTGCACGTTTTCCGAAAGTTGGGTAAATTTGTGGGTTTTGGGTTTTCCATTCTGTTCCAGGGGTCTTATGTCTGTACCTCACCCTACACTACATGGTCCTGATACTCAGGGTTACCTAGAAAGTCTGCACAGTAATCAGTCCCTGCCTCCACTTTATTCACGTTATTTTAGCTAGTCTACATCCTTTGCACGTCCACATAAATTTTAAAATTATCTTGTCTATAACCAAAAAAATCTTGCTGGGATTTTGATAGGAATTGTGTTAAAACAGTGTATCAGTTTGAGAAGAACTGACATCTTCACCAGGGTGTCTTCCAAACCACGAACATGGAATGCCACTCCATTTATTTAGATCTTTGATTTTTTTCCATCTATCCTGTGGAGTTTCCAATGGAGGAGTCTTGCATGTTTTCTTATGTTCACACCTTATTATTTTCCTTTTTTTGGTCTATTATGAACAGCGCTGTGTATCTCATCAGGTCTGTGCATGTTCACTGGTTATAGAAATATAATTGATTTTTGTGTGTATCTCTTACGTCCTACAATCAGCTGACTTTGTTCTAGAAGGGTTTTTTTGTTGGTTTTTATTTATTTTTATTTTTTTGTAGATTCCTTGGACTTCTTCACATAGATAAATTGTGAATCTGTAAAAAGCAACAATTTTGTTTTTTCCCTTTCACTCTGTGGTCTTGTGCCTCCTTTTCTTGCATGATGATCCTGCAGAACTTCCAGGTTTAGGTGCGAGCTGCAGGGTTTTTGTAGATTTTTACTAGTGTTTTGCTGGAATATTCTAGTCATGAATAGACGTGAATTTCATTAAAAAAGTTTTTTGACGTCAATCGATATAGACTCATATGGCGTTTTTCTTCTTTTCCACTATGTGTGATGGCCGACACTGATGGATTTTGAAATATTGAAAAAGCTTTGCATCTCTAGAATAAATCCCCCTTGGTGAAGATGTTTAATTCTTTTATATACACTATTGCTCTATTTCCTTGGCTTCGCCTAAGGAGTTTTGTGTCCATTCACAAGGGATAATAGCCTATCGTCCCCTTTTTGTTGTCTTTGTCTGGTTTTGGTACCAGGGTTCACACTGGTTTCATGGGATGAACCAGGATCTGTTCTCTCTCCTTCTGGTTTCTGGGAGGAGTTCTGTAGAATTAGTGTTGATTCTTTACACGTCTGACTGAATTCTCCAGTAAAACCGTCAGGGCCTGGAGATTTCTTCGGGAAGAAAATGTGCACTGCTGCCCTTTTCCTGTCTGCAGGATGTGCCGTGATGGGTCCCTTTCATCTCTGGTATTAACAATTTGTGTCTTCCCTCTTTTTTTTTTTTTTTGTCCGTCTTTTGAGAGACTGGCCAATTCTCTTGATCATCTCCAAGAACCGCTCTTTTTCCGTTTCTTTTTCTCTATTGTTTTTGTTCAGACTTTTGTGATTCCTGCTTTACATTTTTAGTATTTTCTTCCTTCTAACCATCTTGAGGTCATTCTGTTCTTCTTTTTCTAGATTCTGGAGGCAGGCGTGCAAACTCTTCCTTTCAGGCTTCTCTCCTTTCCCAATGTGTTTCCTGCCACAGGTGTCCCTCTTGGCACCGTCTCAGCGCTGTCCCACCAGGCGTGAAATGTCTTGCTTTCATTTTATCCAGTTCGATACACTTCTTGAGATTTTTCTCTTGGACCCATGGATTATTTGCAAGTGTGTGGCTTCATTTCCAGGCCTTTTGGACCCCTGGATTCCCTGCATGGCATCCACGCTCTCTGCTCTGCAGAAGCCCGCTGCACAGCCCAGGATATGGCCCACCCGGGTTCGTGGTCCCGGGGCTCACGGCCCATCCACTTCTCTCCTCCACCTTCTGGCATCTATTTCACATGTGCTGCCAGGGGTGTGGTTGCACTTTGCAGGAAAAATAGAGAAGATCATGCCTTTCCCTTGCCAGGAGGCCAATGCCACTCTCCTGACGGGGCTCTAAAGCAAATGCTCTCATTTATGCACACAACGGCACCTGGCTTTAATGACACGGAGCCAGGCACTACGTTCAATGCCCAGCACATCCCACCCCAGCCCTGCGCGCTGGTCAGATGAGGCATTACCACGTCTGCAGATGAGAAAACAGGTTCAGAGGGTCACCACCTACAAAAGGAGCGGCTTTTCCATGAATGGACTTCAATCTGGGCCCTCTGAGACCTTCTGTGTCACTGGGTGACTTGCAGTTCCACCGAGAAGAGTGAAAACTGAGCCCTAATCTGACAATGCAGAACAAAACGCCCCTCGCTGGGGGTGAGGCTGACTGGCGTGCAGTCCCGGCTTTGCCCCCCACCCACTGTGTGGCCCAGACGATGTGCTTACATCTCTGTGTCCGTTCCCCCAGCTGTCAGTGGGTCAGCAGGGATAGTGACCCTCGTCATGTGACCACAAGACGAGAGAAATCACACTGTGAAGAACACAGGGCAAACATCACCTGCACGTGAGCTACTGCAGTCACCTGCCCGCAGCATGTACAGCATGTGGGACCGCCACGCGGAAGCAGGGCCCCCACATCCTGAGCATCTCGTGGACCCACAGCATCAGGGGCGGCCAGGTTAAAAATTCAGAAGGCACTCACAGGTGTTCTTAGGATGAAAGAGGTGCCCCCTTCATGTGCTGGCTTTTCATGCCTGAAGTCAGAGCCCTACTTCCCCTGCATGGGAGTCTACACACCGAAGGCACTGAGGACGCCCTGACGCTGAATGCACATTGGGTGTGCAGGGCCTGCGTGGCACAGACTCAGGAGCCACGCCTGCCCCCGGGCCGGCACCCACGCCGAGCACGCCAGCCTCACTCTGCTTCCCACGCCTTTCTCAAGTTCCAGAAGGTCCATTTTCTGTGATGCTTCCATAAACGCATGCAACTGCCCCCCTTCTCTGCGTTTCAGTCCTACCTGCTAAGAAGGGCGAGCGAGCTCTGCCTGTAAAGAGAAGCAGGTACGGTCCTGAAGCCGCGGGGGGACCTGGGAGAGGGACAGCCCTTCCTGTAAATGACACACCCATCTGGTGTCCTCTGGGCAAACAAGGGCCGCGGCACCAGCCGTCCTCACAAGCACGTCCCCGGGGGAGGCGGCAGGAGTCCAGGGCACCCAGGAAGCCTGATGACCACTCAGGGAACCCTCGTCTGCCTCCCCTGGGGCAGCAGGAGGAAGAATCTACCGGCACAGAGAAGAAGGGCCTGAGAACGCAGGCAGGCCTCCGGCGAGCAGCATCCCCGCTCCCGGTGCCCGAGGCCTGGAGCGGCTGGACCTTCACGGCAAGTGGGGGATGTCGGCAGGAAGGGGTGCGGAGTGGACGCCCTTCCCTCCCCTGAGCCCGCGTGCCCTTGAGCCCCATGCAGAGGGTGGGACCTGAGCAAGGGCCACAGCAGAGCTGTCTCAGCAGTCGTCACCCCGCGGGCAGGTCCAGGAGAGCGGGGCCTGGGGCTGCCCCGCAGCCCCAGGCAGGGAGCCCGCTGACCCTGCAAGTCCTCTGCTAAGGGCTGGGCGGGCTTTCCAGATTCTGCTTCCAGCTCCAAGTAGCAGCGGGAGTTGAAAAGCATAGACACTGCCCCCGAGCGCCCAGGACCCGGTCGCCCCCGGAGCACCGCGGCCCCCGCCGAGAGCCCCTCCCTCCTGAGGGGTCCGAGATGGGACTCCCGTGGAAACACGTCCCTGTGAGACGCACAAGCCGAGCAGAGGAGATGCTTACCGTGGGCCCCCCTGTACAGGCCGCTGGCGCTGCCCAGCTGCAGCCCCGGCGGGGTGAACGGCAGGTAATGCGGGGGCGTCGTCACTGGAAGAGAAAACAGACGCCAGCTCTGCCGCCACGACCTCCCCGACGCCGAGCTGCCATCCACCGCGGGCTGCCTCCTCGCTTACCGTACGGGGTTTCTGGAGACACGGGAAAGGCCGGCGTGGGAGAGACGGAGGAGTCGCTGCCGCTCTTGGCCGGAAAGAAGGTCCTGCCACTGATCCCGTCAGGGTCTGGGGGGTATGCGGGGGCCACCGTCTGGAATTGGCACAGGGAGTCGAGTGAAGGCCCAGGCTGGCCCATGGCGGGGGGGCGGGGGGACAGGAGGCCGGGCCCTGTGCACAGCCCCACCGCCAGAGGCCACGGAGAGCTCCTCGGGGACACGGAGGAAGGTGTCCCTGTGGCGCGTCCACCTGCTACGGCGCAGAGCCGGGGCGCTGGGCAGCGGCGACGACAGATCACACCACCCGACCCCGTGGCGAGCTCACAGGCAGCGGGAGCAGAGCGGCGACCAGAGGACTGGTCCAAATCCCCGTCTCTGAGCTCTTCTAGGCTCCAATCCCCCTGTCCCATGACAACAAAGACCCCACGGGTCGGGAAGGGCTCATCGCCCCGGGCTCCAACCCGTCTGCTGCACCCTGGTCACACGTGGGAGCTCTGTGGGCCCCACGTCCACGCCGACCCACCTTCTTCCTGCTTCCCTCCCAGGCCCACAGCTCCAGGCAAGCACCCTGGAGCCACCCTGGGCCCCCGCCGCGCTCAGGCCACAGGGGCTGAGCACCTGGGCTCGCCCGCCCGCACCCCTGCCTTCTGGGGAGGAGCGCCGTCTACGGGGCGCAGTGGGGTGGCGATGGGACCACGACCGGGATGGCACGTACCTCCTTGGTGTCTGCTGCAGAGAGGAAGGGAGCCAGGCTGGCAGCCTGTTCTGCGCCAGGGGCCTTTCCCCATCCGCACTTAGGGAAGGCCGGCTGCCCCCCAGCACTGTTGTCGTACTGCCCGAGGCTCAGCTTCCGGAATCTTCCACCCAACGGCTCGTCACCGGAGGAGCCTGACAGGAGAGACACTCAGGCTGAAGGGGCCTTCACCGCAGCAGAGGACACACCCCTCCGTTGAAACCGGACAACTTCTCACAGTCCCTCCTATTTTTTTCTGGTTCCAGAACATTTTCAACGACCAAAAGGGAGCCCTCCTGCCCGGTCCCCTCCCCTGGGCCCTGGAGACCCCCCCCCCCCCCATCTTGTCTGTCTCTGGGGACCTGCCGGTTCTGGACGCTTCCTACAAACAGACGCATCCAGCAGGTGTCCTTCGCTCTCCGGCTTCCGTCACCGAGCGTGATGTCCCAGCCTGTCACCCTCTGAACCCACTTTGGCTCACTCCTCGCCTCCCCCAGCGTCGGCTGCAGGAGGCATCTTGTGCATCTGGTTCCCGGGCACAGGGAGCCCCGAGGCCGGGCCGGCGCCTGCCCTCCCCTCGCTGGCTGCCCCGGGACTCTCGATGTCCGGCAAGCTGGACCGGGGCCTGGGAGACCAGCCACGCTCGGTCACTTGGCCGTTGAGGGGACACGGAGATACACAGCCCCGCCGTGATCGGGCCACGCGGACGTTACAGCAGCGGGACTGTGGGAGGTTGCAGCCCCCGGACGGCCAGGCCCCGGTCCACGCCGGACGCAGCTGCCACCAGCCTGCCCTGGAAGGTGTGCTGAGGCCCGGCTCAGGGAAATTCCGGGGTGCCGAGGACAGTCGTCATCTGGGGAACCTGGATGCCCCCGTTGAGCCCCTACAGAAGTGGAGGATCCAGCCCAAGGCACTGGGGTGCCCATAAAGGGCTTCCACGGGGGCTGAATCCACCTGCCCCGGGAGACCAGCACTGTGGTCACCAACCTGCCACTGAGGCAGCAGAGGTGCAAGAGGTCACTTGCTCCGATTACTCGCTTAAAAAACTGGATTTAAAAAAAAAAAAAAAAAACAGGGACGCCCGGGTGGCTCAGCACCTGAGCATCTGCCTTTTTAATCAGGTCTCGGGATCGAGTCCTGTGTCAAGGTCCCCGTGGGGAGCCTGCTTCTCCCTCTGCCTGTGTCTCTGCCTTTCTCTGTGTCTTGCCTAAATAAATAAATAACAAATAAAATCTTAAATAAATATATAAATGAATAAATAAAATCTTATTTATAAATAAGAATAAATCAATAAAATCTTAAATAAAATAAATAAAATATTACTTATAAATAAGAAATCAATAAAATCTTAAATAAAATAAATGAAATCTTACTTGTAAATAAGAAATCAATAAAATCTTAAGTAAAATAAATAAAATCTTACTTATAAATAAAAATAAATCAATAAAAACTTAAATAAAATAAATAAGTAAATAAAATCTTACTTATAAATAAGAATAAATCAATAAAACCTTACGTAAATAATTAAATAAATAAATAAATCTTATTTATAAATAAAAATAAATCAATAAAACCTTAAATGAGTAAAATAAAACCTTATTTATAAATAAGAATAAATCAATAAAATCTTAAGTAAATAATAAAATAAAATCTTACTTATAAATAAGAATAAATCAGTAAAATCTTAAATAAATAATAAAAAAATAAATAAATAAAATCTTATTTATAAATAGGAATAAATAAAATCATAAATAAATAAATACCTTAAAACACAACAACAAAACCCAGAAGCCCCCTGGCAACTCTGCACCCCGCTGTAAATGCACTGAGCGCTGGTTACTTGGAGCCCACTTGCATCTTCCTAGGGCGACTCCGGTTTCTCGAGGGGACTGTCCAGCCTCGTCCATAGATAAAGAGCCGGGGAACCCGCGAGCTGGGGTCGCACCCCTCCTCTGCCCTGCGTCACCACCCTGGTCCCTGGCACGGAGGCGGTGTCCTCGCCCGGTTAAGATCCCAGGTGACTGCTCCGGGCAGCCAAGGGGGCCAACACCTGCCCGGAAGGCCAGGGGGAAACCCACGGCCTCCTGGAGTGTGAACTGTGCCTGCCAAGTGCCCCGAAGCTCTGACCGGAGGGGCCGCGGCGCCAGCTGGGCCCGCACAGCCGGTCCTGGAAGCTGCCTTGGTTGTCGAAGCGGGAACAACAATGGCCCAAGGCGGCCCAGCTGGGTGAGGCATCGCGATTTCGGCTCAATTGAAACACGCGCGTCTTCTAAAGAGGTGGCAGAGGCCACAGGGCAGCGTGACGGCGGGAAGCCCACCCCGCCGGCTTCAGGTCCCCGGAGCGGCTCTGGAGCTGCGGGCCTCCCCGGGGGCGCCGGGACCGCCCACCACCCACACCTGGAGCAGCGGAGGCCTCTCCCCCCCCGCTGTCTGCCCACGCGCCCCGGCCCACGGGAATGGCCCGCCGCGGCACACGGAGCGAGCGAGGCAAGCCTGTCTTCCACGTTGCAAAACCGAAAATCCTATTCCCTGGGAAACACCGAAGCGCTTGGTCGGGCAGCGTCTCTCCCAACACGGCACGCCAGGAAGGCAAAGGAGACGGCCGAAGAAGCTCGAAGGCCGCCCTTTCGATATGAGGAATGTCAGCAGCCCTTTTCCTTCGGTTTCCTCCAAATCAGAAGGGACTCAGAGCAAAGATGTGAGAAGCCACCGGTGCCAGAGGCAGGGTCACTACTCAACCCACTGAGACCCCGTCAGCAGAGCCTGGTGCCTGGCCTCAGGTCCATTCTGGCTTATTGCAATTTATTTGCCCCTTAATGATCTGTCCCCATCCCAGGCCTGCTTGGGATCTCGCTGGCCCGCTCCTCACGCACATCATCTTTGAGCGACCGTAGCCATGACAGAGGACGGCGGCCAGAGGTGGCCACCCCCAGAACCACCCTCAGCAGACGGCAGTGCAGGCAGGCCCCGCGGGGCCCCCGGTTGGGAGCGATGACGCGTGGCCCTTCTGGCTGGAAGACCAGAGCTGCGACTCCCAGGTCGGTCCCTGCTGGGGACGCCACCACCTCTCCCTGCTAACACCGACTTTTCGGCCCTCTTCCCATGGCTTCCTACAGCTGCCCATCCCTGACGGTTCTTGCGCCCTTGGGGGGGGGGCACGTCTGCGTGGACCAACCAGATCCTAGCACACGTATGGCAGAGCTTTGGGCAGCAAGTCACCCACGCCAGAAGCCAGGAGGGTCGCCAAAGCAGACTTTCCGACACTGGAGGGCGGGGGTGGTCCCTCCACAATTAAAACACTGCCATGTGGCCTGGTAGTTCCACTCAAGAATTGAACACACTCGGACTAGGACGCTCCCAGCAGCACCCCTCGGGACAGCCAAAGCAACACCGTGTCCATCACACGGAGGGATCCACGGTCCGAGCACCCAGCGGATACAAATCAGCCACCACACAGGTGAGAGTGCAAAAGCAGCTGCCCGGTGGAAGGAATCGGGCACAGGAATCAGCCACGGAGGGCCACACGCTGTACAATCCATTAGGTGGAATGCCCAGCACCAGCAGATCCGGGGTTGGAAAGCAGACGAGGCACCCGGGGGCCAGAGCCGGGAGACAGCACCGACCACTAACGGACATGAGCTTGATCGTGATGCACGTTGCACCGGTCGCTGAACTTGGGGCTTTGGAAAATCACCACGGATGCACCGTGTCCAGCACGCGCGGTCTCACAAGCCAAAATGTACCAGGAGCCCCTGTTTCTCCTAAGACCCAGTGGCGGGCTGCTCCGGGCAGAGGAGCTGCAGCCACCCCCTCCGTCACCTCCAGGCTAGGCCTCACCGCCGGGCTCCTGCTCACAGCCCCCCTGCCTTGCGCTTGCTCAAGGGTATCAGCAGGTGAAGTCTCCCCCACTTCGGGATGCGAACCAAGAGACCTACCTAAGTGCTAGGCTGTAGGGAGGGGCACACAGCCGGGGTGGCCGACAAGAGTGAGGGAGCACAACACCCCAGACCCCCAACCCCCCTCCACCTCACCCCATTTCATGAGGTGAAAGCTTTCCGACAGGTCACCTCTGGACAGACTCTCTCCTGTCCCGTGGGCAGGGACGGCTCCCTACACTGTCCTGTGATGAGGTTCTTGAATTCAGCAGAGCCACAGGGTCCTTGGAGAGTCATCTACCCTTCCGCCAGGACCACACCCCTCCGCTGATGAACATCACCGTGTGCTGGGACGCAAAGGGGCTTTCTGGCCGGTGGCAGGGTCAAAGTTTAGTGAAACAAGGGCTCAGCCACAGCACGCAGACAGATGGAAGCTCTAGTTACGTGCCACGGTAGGCTGTAGGCGTAAAAATCGTGGGGGACTCAGAGAAACTCACACATGACGCCTGCTACAGCACCAGGACTCAGAGTGGCGGTGCTTACCGCCATGGGTACCAGCATCACTGATACCACTATCACACTAGGGGTCACCATCACCATCACCACCACCATCATCACCACCATCATCATCACCATTATCATCACCATCATCACCATCAGCATCATCACCATCATCACCACCACCACCATGATCATCTCCATCAGCATTACCATCACCACTATTATCATCACCATCATTACCATCATCACCACCACCACTATCATCATCACCACCACCACCATCATCACCATCACTATCACCACCACCACCATCATCATCATCACCATCATCATCATCATCATCATCACCACCACCATGATCATCTCCATCAGCATTACCACCGTCACCACCATTATCATCACCATCACCATCAGCATCACCACCATCACCATCACTATGATCACCACCACCACCACTATCATCACCATCACCATCAGCATCACCACCATCACCATCACTATGATCACCACCACCACCACTATCATCATCACCATCTGCATCACCATCATTATCACCACCACCATCATCATTACCACTATCAACATCATCACCACCACCACTGCCACTACCATCATCACCATCATCATCATCGTTACCACCACCATCGCCACCATCACCATCATCACCACCATCAGCATCACCACCATCATCATTATCACTATCATCACCACCATAACCATCATCGCCATCACCATCGTCATCACCACCATCATCATTATCACTATCATCACCACCATAACCATCATCGCCATCACCATCGTCATCACCACCATCATTATCGCTATCACCACCTACATCACCACCATAACCATCACCACCATCATCACCACCATCACCACCACCATCACCATTATTAATATTGTGCTGGCATCAAGCAGACTTTCCCAGGAAATGCTCAGCTTTCACATACACTTTTCCTCTCTGTAAGAAGTAACTAGACCCAGAGCGGCTGAGCCACCACTGTGAGCTGTCAGGACACACAGCACCCCCAGGAAGAGCTCCGGGGAACGCTATTCCCAACTTCCTACCACAATAACTGGGGGTTACTCTTACTACCAGTACACATTCTACAAAGAGTGAGGGATCCTACTCACCTCGGGATGCTGAGGTCCCTGCACCCAAGTTATTTTCTACAGCGAGGATTGCATCTGAGACGCAAGACAGACCAGGTGGGGTCTTGCTGGAAGACACAGCATCTTGGACCTTGCCCACCCCTTTCCTGAGCAAGACTCAAGATGACTCTGGTCAGACACGTTGTCAATGGGGCCAAGCCTCAGACACAGACACACCCCACGTGTGGGGTGACGGCCACCATGCTGGGCATGCCATGGCACCTTTCCGACTTGCCGGCCCTTCCTGCTTGGCCATGTGTGGCCCAGCTCAGCTGAGCAGCCTTGGCCTCCCCATCGCGGCTTGGGATCTGGAACCCCTTCAAGGCACAGGTTTCCTGTATCCCCAAACCCAAGATGTTCCAGGACTCAAAACCAATTGGTTAGCTACCCTACTAGCACTCCCCCTGCACCTGGTGATTTTTTTATTTTCTGTTGTTGGCTAATCTAGCCTTTCCCAAATGAAAAGTACAAATACTGACATTTAAATTTTAAAATCACTTGGGTTCTGGAGTACCTAGGTGGCTCAGTCAGTTAAGCATCCGACCCTTGATTTCGGCCAGGTCATGATGTCAAGGTCCTGAGATCAAGCCCCACACGAGGCTCCATGCTCAGCATGGAGTCCGCCTGAGTCTCCTCTTTCCCTCTCCCTCTGGCCCTCTCCCCCTACAGCTGCTGGCGCTCACACTCTCTCCCTTTTTGCTCTCAAATAAACAAAATCTTTAAGAAAAAAAAAAAAAAAATCAAATGGCTTCCAGCATTCTCTATACCTGCCAGGGAGGGGAGCTCCCTGCTGCTTCAACTTGACGCCTGAGAGCTACAGACACGAGCCTTCTTCCGATGGGATTTTTATCAAGACACGATGTCCCAGAACAAGAGGCAAAGCCTGCTCGTGGGCTGCTCCGAGCACCCCTCTCCTCCGCCAAGCTCCTTCACACCACACGCGGTACAAGTTTCAAGGCACGCTGCCTCTCCCTGCTCGGTGCTCTCCAAAGCAGGAGCCTCCCTCCGGAGCTGCACACCATGCTCCCCTCCCCCACCCAGCCCCGTCCCAAGGCCAGGAGCCACCCGCTTGGCATCGGCTCATCATGGCTCAGACCGGGACCAGGACAGACCTCCTATCAGAAGCGGGCAGGGTGTTTGGGTGCAGAGCAGGGACCTACTCCTTCTCTACTGTATGTAACGTGTGTGACCTTGGACGGGTCACTTCATCTACTGACGCCCCCAAAAACTCAACCGTAAGACAGAAATCCATCCCTGCAGCCAAGAGGCCTGCGGGAGATGAAAGGGGTCTGGAGAGCACTGCTTGTCCACTACAGCTACCCCGGGCTTCCCAGGCCCCAAGGCGGGGCAGGAAGGCCCTGCCCTGGTCCCCGCACCAGACACCCCAAGGACGAGTGCCCTGCAGACCCGGCCTCCTGAGTCAGCGCGGCCCCTCCGCTGCGAGGGAGCATGGCCTCTGTGCTCAGGCCCCGCCAGGCCGATTCCCTCGTCCCTGACTCTCGGGAACCCACCCCTGCCCCCACGCTTACCCGCTGGAGTCTTCCACCCTCCGGGCCTGCTGCACTACCATCCGGAGCAGCCCCCACTCCCTGCGACGCCAGGCAGGTGTGCAGCTGCCGACCTGTCCCCACAAGGCGGGCCCAGGGACCCCCTATGCTCTCTGCTGCCCTGTCCCAGGCCCAGGGAGGAGCCTGGCGCTGCCCTGCAAGGCCCCGTCCTGTAAGACAGGCATGGGAGGCGTGCACCCGTGGAACTCCACTCACCTGGCCGCACAGAGCCTCTGCTAGGGGCCTCGCCCACGTCCTGCAGGCTGCCCGCCCGCAGCCCGCCTCCCACGCTGTCAGGAGGCACGGGGCCGTTGGCCTGGCCGCCCGGCATGTTCATGTGGGTGGGGATGGGCTCAAAAGTCGGGTCCAGCTCCAAGATGAGCCTGTTCAGCTGTTCGATGGACTGATCGATGTCCAGGGTGGGCGAGCCTGGCGCCAGGTCTGCGCTGGGCTCCGGTCCGGTCCCGTTCACGACTCTGTCTGGAAACCTGGGCTTGAGCACTTTGCCGGGAGGGGGCCGCTGTGCATCGGGGAGATGGGGCGTGGGGCCCACACCCCTCTGGAGGGCCACTCTGCTGCCGCTGCCCCGGGTGGGGGTGACGGGAACCCTGGACTGGGCCTGGCCCAGGCTGGACCTGTCCTCCGGGCTGCGGCCTACGAGCCTGGCCTCCCCATCGGGAGTGAAGCCGTACTGGTGGGCAGCTACCATCTGCTGCTGGCGCACCCAGGTCTGCGTGGAGTAGCCGCTCTGCATGTAGGCCTGCGTCTGCGCAGACACGGAGGGTCTCCGGAGCACGGGCTGCGGCTGCTTGGCCTCCCGGGTTGCGAAAGCCTGCTCCCGCTCGTACACAGGGTCCACGCCTAGGCTCAGGTCTGGGGCAAGGCTGCCGTGCGCATCATCTCCGGGGCTGCTGCCAAAGCCGTCCGACAGGAGGGAGTGCTGGCTGCTCTGGTGGCCAGCGAAGGGGCCCAGGTGGGCCGACTGGTGTCCCTCTGAGGAGGACAGGGTCCCGATGCTGTCCACGCTGTGCAGGTCGTGGCCCGGCATCTCGTCGTCCAGGATGTCCGTCTCCCGGTCCTTGAGCAAGGCGTCCCCGTTCACGTGGACCTGGGCGGGCACGACGTGGCGTGTGCCGCTGTACTTGCCGGGGGCATCGGTCATGTCCTGGAGGGGACTCCCGGGGTCGTCCAGGCCAAAGCCGCTGAGCAGCTGGTCCAGCTCTGCCTTCTCCTGGGGGCTCAGGCCCCGTTTGGGCCCCGCAGCCGGTTGCTCCTCCGTTCTGTCCGTCCTGACCGAGGCGCTGGAGTGGCCCGAGTCACTGCTGACCGACAGGGTGTGGTCGCCGTGGTCCGGGCTGCTGGCGGTGGGGCCGGGCCCACTGGGGACGCCGGGGTCCGAGGCGCTCTTCTTCCTCACCTTGGCGTAGAGGCTGCCATCCACGGGGCCCTGCGTGTGCGACACTGGGGCAGACAACGGGAGACGGGTCAGTCCGGGCAGGGAAAGGGGACTCCGGGCCCCCAGGACGCGAGCGCGGTGCACCTGCCCGGGCACCTGCTGGGGCACCTGCCGGGACACCTGCCGGGACACAGGGTCAAGTCACCGCGCCCGGGGGCACGCGCTCCTCCAGGCCCCCAGGGGCCTGCACACCGCGGCAGCGCCCACCAGAAAGCGATTGGAACAGCCCAACAGCTTCCGGCCGGGCCCTTTCTACCTTTTTGTGCAAAGAGACCCAAGACTTAGAGAATCTTCTGGAGTCTTTGCATTGGGGGTCATCGTGCCCCGAGGCCTCAAAGTGAACTTCGTGGCGGGAGGGGGTGGGGGGCGCCCGGGGCTCAGCGGGTGAGCCTCCGCCTGCAGCCCAGGCCGCGACCCCGACCCCGACCCCCACCGCGGGGATCCGGTCCCGCACCGGGCCCCCCGCAGGGAGCCTGCTCCTCCCTCCCCCTGAGTCCCTGCTGCTCTCTGTGTCTCTCACGGATGAAAACAGAAAATCTTAAGAAAAAAAAGCTCGGCCAGTGGCCTGGACGCAGAGCAGCTAAGCTCCTAAACCCCGGGACGGAGAAGCGGAGAAGCGGACGGTGGGGCGGGCGGTGCACGGGCCGGCGGGGGCGGGGCGCGGAGATCGGCGCGCGGGGGCGGGGGCGGGGCTATGGCGGGGCCGGGGCGGGGGCGGGGCCGGGGCCGGGGCGGGGCTGGGGGCGGAGCACGCTGCGCGGGAGGCGGGGCTGGGGCGGGGTCGCGCTTGGCCCGGGCTGGGCCGAGGGGCGGGTTTGCACGGGGCTGGGGGTGCGGGCGGGGTCGCTCGGGGCTGCGGTGCTGCAAGGGGTGCAGGGGCCGGACGCGGGACACTGGAGATGCAGCAGGGCACCGACTGTCACAGGGCTATCCCCGGAGCGGGAGAGGGGCAGAAACCCGTGTCCGGGCTTCCCGCGGGCGCAGCGTTCTCCCCGAGAAGGTCCCACTGAGGCCACCACGGGCCCCAGGGCGCTAGGAGGAGGACGGCGGGGAAATACGGCGGGAAAACACTGTGGGGGTGGCCGCTCGGCTGCTGCTCCCAGTGAGCACCCGGGCCTCCACCTGCTGGGGGGGTGGCCCCTCGGCTGCTGCTCCCAGTGAGCACCCGGGCCTCCACCTGCTGGGGGGGTGGCCCCTCGGCTGCTGCTCCCAGTGAGCACCCGGGCCTCCACCTGCTGGGGGGGTGGCCCCTCGGCTGCTGCTCCCAGTGAGCACCCGGGCCTCCACCTGCTGGGGGGGGGCCCTCTGCTGCTGCTCCCAGTGAGCACCCGGGCCTCCACCTGCTGGGGGGGGGCCCTCTGCTGCTGCTCCCAGTGAGCACCCGGGCCTCCACCTGCTGGGGGGGGGGCCCTCTGCTGCTGCTCCCAGTGAGCACCCGGGCCTCCACCTGCTGGGGGGGGGCCCTCTGCTGCTGCTCCCAGTGAGCACCCGGGCCTCCACCTGCTGGGGGGGGGCCCTCTGCTGCTGCTCCCAGTGAGCACCCGGGCCTCCACCTCCACCTGCTGCGGGGGGGGGGGGGGGGGGGGGGGGGGGGGGGGGCTGAGAAGGGAGGGCCTGGGTCGCAGGAAGCGCTTTCCTGGTGACATGGCAGGCAGAGTGCCCCACGGGTGGCCCAGGGCCATGCCTGCCCCTTGGGCCCCTGGGAGCCACCTTCCAGTGGCCACAGGGCCCTGAACTCACCCTGACCTCGGGCTCCTGGCCCAGTGAGGTTGGCGCACTGGCACAGTCGGCGGCTCCCCACAGTTCTGGAAATGCTGGGTCGAGGTCACACGACCCAGACCTGTAGGGTCCAGGGGTCTTTTCTGGACCGCATGGGTGACCCCAGGCTAATTTCAGACGTGTCCAAGAGAAGCAGGACAAAGGCCATGGGGGACGGCGCTCGCCGGGGTATCATGTGCAACCGCATGGCCGACGCCTAGAGCAGAGCCGACTTGGGGGACGTGAAATACTGTAAGTACACCAGGTGTGTTCGCAGCAGACAACTGGTGGTGAGAGCGCCAGGGCAGGTGCTGCCCTCGGGCGGGGCCACCAGGGCGGCGGGCCAGGTGCCACTGCAGAGAGCAGGCCCGGCACGCTCTCCTTATCACAGCGCAGCCTGCGTAGCGGACAAACCTGTTCCTTCCTCAAACGTAAAGAGCTGAACCGGGCCAAGGTCAGTCACCTACTGGGAGGTGGAGGCAGGACCAGAAGCCAGGCCTGCTGGACCCCGGGTGGCAGTGCCAAGGCTGCTCTCGGCGAGCTGTGCCAGAGGACCCTGGAGAGACCCCGAATGCCAGGGTTCAGAGAGGAAGAAACATGCATTCAACATGGCATCCGGGGGGACCCCGGTGCCAGGACGCTTCTGCCTCCCTGAGCCCCACCGAGCACGCGCCTTCCCTCCGGAGGCAGCCCTCGTCCTGTGCAAATCACAGACGCCACCACACTGGTGACCAGGGGTCGGAGCAACCCAGGCCAGCAGGCGTCTGGCCGGAGCACCTGCTAGGGAACCACACAGCCGGGCGGGCACCTGCGAATTCTAGAAGCCCCTCTCGTGCCGCCAGAGCCGTGCATCCATGGCTTGCACCATGGATGCAAGGAGATCCAAGAAGGATCTCCTTCTCCTTAAATCTCAGTTACACGCATGCCCAGCTTTGCACGGCAGCAGTACCGTAGCCAACGAGGCTTATCCGAGCCGCAGTTACTGTGAATTGGAAACTTCTCAACTAAACGCATGCCCGCAATGACTTTTAAAAAAAAAAAAAAAAAGGAAGCTAGGAACGAGCGGTACGAAAGTTCTAACTTAAAATGGGACACTGGGCGGATGTGCCCATGAACCATCCTGCGTTAGAGCCCCTCGGCCGGCCCCAGGCTAGGAACAGTCCACGAGCAACGTCTGTGTGATGCGGTCAAGGACAGGAGGTCCCCTTGCCTGGGGGATCACGGGCAGCCGCATGGAGTCTTTATTAGCAGGAGCCCTCTCGGGGTAGTAGCGACTGTGTTCACCCGCACGGGTACCACGGAGCCAACGCTGGCTCTGCACGAGGCCCGGCACTCGGGACGCGGCTCCTTGGCACCCCCCGGGGAGGCGGGTGGCGCAGGGGCCTTCCCCCTTTAGTTCAGACTAGGGTCACACACATGCCACCTCACGTCTGGCCTGACCTTCGCGGGACGCATGTCTCATCTCCAGGAAAGGGCCAGAATCCAGGGCAGTGAGGCCCCGAGACCGGGCCGCCCAAGCCTGGGGATCACTTGCAGGAGCTCGGATCTTCCCCAAGGCAGGGGCCGTGCCCACAGATGCACCAGCTTGGGATCCTGGGGTGGGGGGTCAGGCACGGGGTGAGGGAAGGGGGAGGAGCCTCTGGCCCCCTCAGTTTCCACCCTGCGCTCTGGCAAGGGCTTCCGCTGCTTCTCCAGGAAGGAGCTGGGCTGGATTTTCAGTGGGAGGAACGGGACGCCCGGGTCCCCCTACAGCCTTGCGATGGGATTCCCACTCCGCCTTTAGGCCCTGTGTGTGTGCAGCTCACACTGAGGCCCTCTCAGCCCCCTGCTCCTCACTGGGGAAGCGGTGATCGTCCCATCTTCTAGCGTGGTTACACACTAGCACAGGCGGCCAGGAGGCCACGATCACTGGGAAAAGCGGTGTCCCCGGTGGACGGGTGGACGGAGCCCAGCTCTCCCTCTGGGCCTCATTTCCTGTCTGCCCCGTGCTGCTCCCGGACCACAGCAGGCACCCAGCTGTCCCTGCCCCAGGGCCTTTGCACGTGCTGTTCTTTGCCTCTGGGCTTAGAAGCCCTGCCCTGAACCCAGGCCCCTGTGGGGTGGGTGTAGGGGCAAGGATGGAGAATTCTGGAAGGTGCGGCCGGGGGCTTCCTCTGCCCTATTTTTGTTTCCTTTGCCCTATTTTTGTTTCCTTTGCTCTATTTTTGTTTTGACTTTGTGTTTCCAGCTCAAAGGACTTTGGCCAGATCCTTGTTCTGCCTGCAAAGACCCTGATCCCAGAAGGGGGTGACGGGGACCCGGGAACACGGGATGAGGGCCTCCACTGGCCCAGCCCCAGCCAGGCGCCACCCTGCCCAAGCCAGTCCCTCTGCAGGTCACCCCTCCCTCCTCGCCGCCTCCACCCCTCCAGCCAGAACCCAGGGCTCCTTTCACAAGGAGGCCAGGGAGTAGCCTGGTAATGATTTCCCCGCAGCCCGGGCTGAGTTAAAAATCAAACAAACATAAATAGGGCTCTGATTAGGGCCGCATGACACAGCAGGGCGGCTTATCGTGTGGAAAAGAACCAGAAGCAGGAAAACACAGAACGAGCCTCCCAGCCTCACGGGGCAGCGCCCGGCCGCCCTGCCGCCCCCACCCACCCGGGGCCGGGGAGGGAGGCCTTCCCACAAGGACAAGGACGGAGAAAAGGTGAGAAAATGGGAAAGACCAAAATACGAACAGAGAAAAGAAAACATCCCTTGTCCCGTCCTGGCTGACGGCAGGTGAAGCGACACCCCACCTGTGCTCATGCCGGCTGCATCCCCGCCGCACACCCTCCCCAGCTCCAACCACTGATCCCGAAAGGACGCAGAACTGACACGGACTGTGTCCAGCTGTTGGTCTTCAAAAGTCGCTTGCAAACACGGAGCAAACCCGATGCCATCAGCAACTTCGTCCAGGAAAGGAATTCGCCTGGATGTCTCCTGTGCCGCCTGCCCCCACACTGGACTCCCCCCTCGGGGACCTCCCTCGCCCCCAACGCAGCTCCCGGGCTGCAGAGTCCTGCATTCCGTGGCTGCGGGGTTGGCCGTGCCACATCCCCTTGCTCGGCTGCAGAGGGGGACCGCCCGCCCCGGGCCCATCTTCTAGAACCTTCCTTCCTCCTCCTAGATCTCACGATGAGGTCAGACCAGTCCTCTCCTAGGATACTTGTCCTTGCGGCCCCTCCGTTGCCCCCCTTGGGTCACGGGGCCTGTTTGCCCTCTTCCATCGGAGCAATTTAGGGTACGAGCACGCCTCCACTCCCTTCCTGGCGCCCTGGCACCAGCCACCACCAGGCCTCGAACGCCGATTAAGCAGCCTGGTACCCTTGGGCGCGCATTCACCTCCCTGGTCTCACCTTCCTCGTCTGTGTAGGACTGAGCTGCAAAGGGGAGTCCGAGGAGACCGCCCAGAGATCAGGGATGGGGGCCGTCCCGCGAGCCACCCCGAGGGCATCGCCGGCCCTGCAGGCCCCCCTCCTGTCCTGCTGCGGGTTCCAGAAGCCACTACAAATCGCGTCTTCTGGGCCCAGAGCCCGGGGAGCAAGAGGGAGCCTGACAAAGGAGGGTGCGGGACTCAGCTCCGCCGGCCTCACCCGTCGGGGATTTGGTGGAAGGAGGGATTCTCAACAGGTTTTAGAATAATTCCTCCAAAAGTCTAGTCGTTGTGCGAGCCAGCGTCGGGTGTCCCCCATGTCCCACGCAGAGCCCTGCGCCCGCCGCCCGCTTCGGGGGAGTCCCCCGGGCCCTCCTGTCGTGCAGACGGCGTGCCCGGGTCCCCCCTTGGGGCCCAGAGCAGGACCCGGGGGGAGCGGGCAGGGGGCCCCGCGTCCTCTGGCCTGGAGGGGAGATGTGGGTGGTCTCGGAGGGTCCCCGGGATGTCCACCCTCCACCCCTGGGGCTGAGGCTCCCACGGCCCGCTCTCCACCATGGACACAGCTGCTGGCCAGCATGGTTTCCTTCCCGGGCGTGCGGCCGGGGGGTCACTAGCGGAGGCCCGTCATCACGTGAGCCCAAGGCCACCCTCTCCCTCTATCTTGGTTTCTGTTTTACGGAAAGCCGAAGCAGCTGGGCACCCCGGGCACAGAAGGAACCCCGGCTTCCCTCCTGGGGCTCAGACCCCCAAGAGCCGCAGGTGAGGGTGCCTCGGCCGCTCTACTGACTCCTCCCGGAGTCCTGCCTCCCGGGAGCACAACCTGGCTCCCCTGTGCCTCCTCCCACGGGCTGGGGAGCCTTGCAGAGCCCCACACATGCACACGCACGTGCAACCGGGGGCACACACTGCCTGTTTACCTTCCTTCCAAGCGGCCCCACAGTGTGTCCGGGGTGGGGGTCCACCGTCTCATGGAGAAAGGCCTCCACCCAGAATGCGCCCGCGGGCGGAGGGGAGCCTCCCCGGCCTCCCGCCCTTCCTCTGGGGCTGGGCCAGCACCTTCTAGGTGAAGCCGGGAGAAGCTGGGAGCTCCACTCCACCTACCGCTCAATGTAAACACGAGGGCGGGGCTTCATGCATCAGGTTTCCTGCAACCGGAGCCCTGGAGGCTGAGGAGGCGGAGCAGAGGCTTCCAGGGCCGGAGCTCAGCCCACCTGAGTTCCCAGGAGGCCTCCAGCCCCAGCCAAGGACCAGCCTGCCTGCGTCCCAGAGCCGGTGGCCAGCATGCGTCCACCGGGGCCCTTCCTCCCCACGGCCCTTCCTCCCTTTCAAGCTCCCGTATACTTCTGTCCTCATCACGCAGGCCGGGCCTCCTGGTCTCCCTGCACCCCTCCCTGTCCACACCGTCCACGCCCTCCCCGACATCCACACCTTTCGGGCCTCAGCACCTGCTCGGCGAGGCCCCGCGCCTCTACTCTGCCAGCGAGGGACGTGCCTGGGCGCACCTGCTCAGCACCCAGGCACCCTCGGGTTAGCAGGCACCCGCTCACCCACTTGCCGCCGAGGGCCGCTGTCACCGCGGTAAGCGAGGCGACTAAGCGAGCTCCTCGCAGCAGCATCTCCCTGTAGGAGCTCACGGGGAAAGGGAAGGAACCAGAGCTGGACGCTGCCCGGAGCGTCCGGGGCTGCGGCCGGTGTGAGCGAAGACCTGCCGTCCCCCAGACGGCGCATCTCAGGGCTGACACCCGCGTGAGGAAGAGGCCTGGGGCGCCCCTCTCCTCCACCGAGGGACGCAGGCTGCACACCGACCCCGGGCCCGGAAGCCAGGATTTCTCCGTGCCACTCGCTGTCCCCATGCGTGTGCTCCAGGGTGGGTGTCTTCACGGGTCACCAACGAGCCGCCACGGGCCTTCGAGGACACGTGGCGACCGCACGGGCCCAGGTCTCGGCCACCGAGCACGCGGCCACCATGCACTCCCGCCGGCGGGCTCCTTTACACCAGCCCCGCCTGCACCCTCTGCTGCCTGACGCCGCCTCCTGTCTCGAACACACGCACCTGCCAGCCTACCACGGACATACCAGGCGTCCCCAACAAGAAGGGCCCCCTTGGCTGCCCGGAAGCAGTGGCCATGGCGACCACCCCACGGCTTGGCTCCGAGGGACGCGCGTCCCCCGCCCAGGGAGCAGGAACACGGTGGCAGCCTCCCTCACCGCCCTGGATGGACACACCTGCCTGTGTGCACTGAGCCCCTGCGGTCACCGGGAGCTTGCACAGCTGACAGAGGGTCACACGCTGCCTCGGAAGTGACCCCGATTCCAAGAAGTGTCCGGATGCTTTGCAAACTGCACACTCTGGGCTGGATCTGCTGAGGAAAACTCCAGGAAGGGAGAGCGTCTCACGCTCCTGCCTCCCGCCATCCGCGCCGCCCCTGACAACAGCCTCCAGGGCAACGACGGGAAAGCACGGCCATGCCCCCATCCTTGGACCTGCCCCTGGGGATAAAAGCCCCCAGTTTACACGCAGTTGCGCGTGTAAAGGTCTTGTTTGTTGGCATTTAACTGCACGCCACCCCAAAACAACTGTGCGCGGCCAGTGGCTTCCGACGTTACCAGCCGAGCTCATCTCCAAGCAGGACGTGATGCACAACCTCAACGTGCCAGGCCCAGGAGGCAGGCAGTGGGCGGGGGCCTGCTGAGGACAAGGCCCGTCCCGGGGACACCCCCACTCCCTGCCTCACCAGCACCACTGCCAAGGGGACTGAGGCCTGGCCGGAGCCGGTCACCTGGCGACACCCGGGGCCAGAGACCAGGGCAGGTGGGCTAGGGAGGGCTGTGGGGACGCAGCCCCCGCCCCGCTCAGGCTCTTGTCCTGCCCACACTGAGGGGCCCACTCTTTCCTGCAGGGGTGGCCTCGCCGGACCTCCCCAGGCTCTGCAGGGAAGCCACTGGGGAGGAGGCGCCCTCCTCCTCCTGGCCTGGGGGAGGCCGGTCTCCCCATGGGGGACAGGGAAGAGCTGTCTCAGGGCCCCGTCTATGCATTCCCATGCAGGCCGAGGGACGCCATCCGGGGGTGCACGGCGGGGCCCTAGGTTTCTTCCATCATCAGCGTTTCTGTGCTTGGCTTGCCGCCTTCACTCACCAGCTCTGGGATTTCAACCTCTAAAGCATGGCTTGACCCCCCCCCCCCCGCCCATAGCAGATGTCCCGGCCACCCCTGGGGGGTCGCAGGTCCCCAGACCTCTCAAACACTGGCCTGCAGGATCCCTCCAGCGAGGAGAACCAAGCTGCTGGCCCCCGAGGCAGGGCGCTGGTGACAGTCCCGAGCCCGCGCTCGGGAAGGATGTGGGGCAGCCAGGACAGGCAGGCTCCGCGAGCAGATGCAGCCACCGAGGGCAGGCACGACAGCAGGACCCGGAGGGAGGGCACGTGCCACCTGCCTGGCTCGGAGGAGGTCTGGGAGCCGCCAACATGAGCACGCGACGGGGTCCAGGCGAGCGCACCCGGCCAAGGACCCGGCCCAACCAAGCTGACTGCCTGGGCCAGCGCCAGCGTCCGCAGGGGACGACGCCGCTCGAGGCCCGGCCGTCCCGGGGGCATCCACGTGGGCTCCCGGCTGCAGCTGCATCCTGACTGCCCAGGCTAGAAAAGCCTAGAAAAGCCGCGGCTCCAAGCGACCAGGGCGCTCACTCGGGCGGCTGTCACTCATTAAACTGCCTCCGACATCACGGTCTTCTTGCCAAAGGACCCAATCCCTACCCAAAGGACGTGTTTATGGTTCTTGGCCTAGAGAGGGAGACTCTGGGATTCCAGATAAGATAAGCACATTGTCCTCCTTCCTGACGGTGCCGGCTATCTGGGTGCAGGGTAGGGGGTGGGGGGTGGATTAACTCTTGGGGTCCTGGGATCACACCCAAAAGGTGGGCTGGGGATGGAGGTGAGGCAGGTGACGGGAAGGTGCTTCCCCAGGTCTGAGCAGGAGGCTGGGTGGTCAGCTGCACCGTGAGCTGGGGAGGGAGCGAGCGGGGCCTGCCGGGGCTCGGGGAGGGGTTGGGGGGTGCAGGGAAGGGACTTCCCAGCCCGGGAAACGCAGGGGGCGGCAAGCAGGCCCCGCAGGAGCAGAGCCAGGCAGGACGCCGCAGACCCCCCCTTCCGCTCAGCCGCCCAAGATCCAAAGCTCGCTCTGGTTTCCAGATGTCAGAGTCGGACCAACGCTTTCAAACCCGCTTTTGAATGTTGCAGCTGGATCCGGAACGTGTAGCGGGCGCCCCTGGGCCAGCCCCGCACGCTACGCCCCTGCGCACGCCCTGCGCACGCCCCGCTGGGAACCGGGAGCGTCCTGCGTGCAAGGGTCCTGTGTGCGAGGGGATGGGACGGACGGGGCCGCATCACCTGGGAAGGTGCAGGCACTCGGGTCCCCGCCCACCGGCCACTGCCGCCCTGGGGTCATCTGGGGCCACGCCCGATGGGGGGTGTTGCCGGTGAGCCCTCGACAGGGTTGCAGAGCCCACACCTGGGTGCCGCGGCCCCCTCTGTGCAGCCGACGACCAGCAAAGTGTCCTCTGTGGCCAGAAACTCACCAGTGGGCCAAGGCCCAGAATCTGGAGGCCACGGTGCCCCGGAGGGCTTCACGTCCCCCGAGGGCCGCGCTGGAAGCTTTCCTGCACCTCACCCCAGGGCTGGATCTGGGGCGGTCTCAGTCGTCTATCTGCTAGTACGGGGCCACCCACTGACCACCCAGCATCACCCTGAGCCCAGGCTCCCTTCCAGGGCCCTCCAGCCGGGATGCTTCCTGGTGGGACAGGCCTCCCCTCCCCTTCCCGGCATCCCACAGGCCTGCGCCCTCCGCCTTCCTGCACCCCCTGCCCCCTGCCTGCAGGAGCCACCTCCCCCCACCAATGTCACCGAGGGACAGGCTGAGCAGCGGTGCTGCTTGGATGGTCTCCTAATTCCTGGCACGCGCTCCAGTTACGGCACATGGGGTGCGTCCTACGGGGACCGCTCAGGGAGGCACGCAGTGCACAGACCACACGCACATGCCCACTGACGCCCACATACACACACGTATGTAGTATGCTCGTATACAGACGTGCACATCCCCACACACGCATGCATATGGTGCATTTGTACACACACATATACACAGGCACGTGCCTACGCAGACACGTACAGACTTGCACACACTGTGTGCACGCATACACGTGCATAGGTGAAGACACGGCATACAGACACACGCACACCTGCACCAGACGCATATTCATAGCGTGTTTGTATATATAAACACACACGTAGACACGTGCACATGAGCATGTGTCCTGGCACGTATATACGTATGCACATGTGAGCACACATGCACATGCAGGTGTCCACACATGCGTCCACACATGCACAGCTCACGTACCTGCACACGCGCTCCGGAAGGCCTGCTCATCTTCCCCTCCCCGGGATCCTCCTGGCACAAAGGCACCAGAGCTACAGGGCAGGTGGATCGCACGAGCCATGGTAAGAAAGGGGGTGCAGGGGTGGAGGTGATCTCAGGGCTATCCTGTTAGATCCCATTTTACAGGTGGGTAAGTGGAGGTTCGGAGTGGGAAGCTCAAGAACAAGCATCTTGAACAACCCTCCCTGTGGACAGGGCAGCAGGACCGCTCCCTGTCTCAGAGCCCCAGCGCCAGTGGCAGGAGCGGGGGTCGAGCGGGCAGGACCGTGGCCCCCGCGCAGCAGCCCTCGCAGCTGTCAGCACTGCCTCCCGGGGGCGATGCTCCAAACTAGGGAGTCCTCCCCGTGTGATGGTCGGCGACACTCGGCAGCGCTACACTCACGCGTCGCTGAGCCACACCAGCGTGACGGCGACAGAAACGTCACCAGGGTCTGGGGCACCGCAGCCCACCGTCCCAGGCCCCGGTGCCGCTGGTCTGGCCATGCCGTGATGGCTGCCCAACAGCGCCAGGGCCGGGCGACATTCACGTGCCCTCTCTCAGACGCCGCGGGGGCCCACGAGCCTTCACCCACCCCACGTCAGGTCCCCACCAAGCTCAGAGGGAGTGACAACACCGTTACGGGGCCCTGGGATCTGCGGGACAGCTCGGGGTCACCCGGGCCACGTCCACTTGGCGGCTCCGAAAGGGGCTAAACACCGTGCAGACAGCTTTGGGGGCACAGAGGAGCGGGGTTCCGAGCACGCGTGGGGCCGATGCCGGCGCAAGACACTCATATGCGGTGTGGACGCTGAGCCTGCAGCAGGCGGCCTCTGCGGGACACGGTGGTCTGCGCTCTCGGGCCCCAGACGCCACGGTGCACCAGCGCTGACACCGTTCCATTTACTCCCCAGTGGAACCAGTGTGACGAGGAGCATTTTGGTTTTCCCTCCCAAGTGAGGCCTGGCCGTCGGGGGGGTGGCGGCGGGTGACGGCGGTGGAAGGCCATGCTGCCTCCCCGCTCAGATGCACAGGAGGTGGCTTCTTTGGGGAAGCCCAGCAGAGCCTGCCCCGTGACCCTCGCCCCCTTCGTGATGGTACCTGGGGCCCGAGTGGTCCATCCCGCGGGCAAACACGTGTGCACACGCGAGCACGCAAACAACACGCCAGGGTCACAACAACCTCAACTAACCCGAAGCATCAGAGGTCCAGGGACACAGAGTCACCAGGAGCCACCCGTGACCAGAAGCTTGGTGCCCCAGTAATAGGGAAATGGGGTGGGGGGGTTGGAGCTCCCCGGCCGCCGCCCGCCACGGCCGTGCCACACGCCCCACCCAGATTCACCAAGCCTGTGTCTCACCGGCCCCACCAGACGCGCAGCGCCCGGGGGCGGGGGCTCTGGGCCCCTAAGGAAGGCAGGGTTTCTGGCAGCTGAGCGGATAGCGGGGACACCTCCCGTGGAAGCAGGAGCAGCCCGCCCTCGCTGCCCCTCGCCTGGACCCCGGAGTGGCAGCCACACCTACCTTCTCCCCCTATGCCCAGGCTCTCGTACGAGTCCCAGCGGATCAGAGGGTCTGCTGTGTTGAAGTCCACAATCACTCCATCGTCGTTGCACAAGTGTTCACACCCTGCGTGGGAGGAGGTGTCACTCACTGCCCAGGCACGCCAGCCCGACGGAGAGGCGGAGGCACACCGGGCTCGAGTGCCAGCAGCCAGCACCAAGACCCACACTCCCGCGCCCACACCGCTGGCGACGACAGCCGGGGTGCACTGCCCTCAACGCTGCCGGCAGGACACAAAGGGGATGCTGGTGCTCCGTCCCCCCAGGCCACGTCCACCTAGGCCACGTCCGCCCTGGGTCCCATCCACCCCAGGCCCCGTCCACCCCGGGCCCTGTCCACCCTGGGCCCCGTCCACCTAGGCCATATCCAGTGGGGGCCCCATCGACTCTGGGCCCCATCCATCCCGGGCCACATCCACCCCAGCCCTGTCCACCTAGGCCATGTCCACCCTGGGCCCCCATCCACCCCTGGACCCCATCCACCTAGGCCCTGTCCACCTAGGCCACATCCACCTGGGGCCCTGTCCACTCTAGGCCCCATCTACCCTGGGCCCCATCCACCTAGGCCACGTCCACCCCGGGCCCTGTCCACCCTGGGCCACGTCCACCTTGGCCCCGTCCACCTAGGTCACGTCCACCCTGGGCCCCGTCCACCTAGGCCACATCCAGCTGGGGCCCTGTTTACCCCAGGCCCCGTCCACCTAGGCCATGTCCACCCTGGGCCCCATCCACCCCTGGACCCCATCCACCTAGGACCTGTCCACCTAGGCCACATCCACCTGGGGCTCTGTCCACCCTGGGCCCCATCTACCTTAGGCCCCATCCACCTAGCCCGCGTCCACACCGGGCCCCATCCACCCTGAGCCATGTCCACCCTGGCCCCGTCCCCCTGGGCCACGTCCACCCTGGGCCCCGTGTGCCTCATCTGCACAACAAGACCACCCAGGTCACTTCACGGACGGGGACCCAGAGGCGCCGAGCGACCGGCCCCAGGGCAGAGGACGGAGAGGCAGGTCTAGGCCAGGACTGCGGGCTCCGGGCTCCCAGACCACGTGCCGACCTGCCCACGTTCTGGGCAAGTGGATGGGGTTCTGACCTCACGAGCCCTACACTTAACCGTTAACGAGGGCAGCGACCTCAGAAGGAAGGCGGCTACTTTTCCCAGCAATCAAGGCCTGAATTAAAACATTCACGCAAAAAAAAAAAAAAAAAAAAAAAATGTTCACGCATTCGGTACTCTCTGTAAGAAAGAACCATTCGCCTTGACCACGAAGGGGCAGATTTCTCCTTCCGTGTATTTTTAGAAGAAAGGAGAATCTGCTTTGCACATAAATATTTGCACCCGACGACGGACTTTTAATCCTCTTCCAAAACATTCGATTGTTTTTTGGGGACAAGCAGACATTTACCAGGATCTCCCGGCCTGAGGGACAGACTGTCAGGGACTGAGGTTCCGGGCCCTTCCTCGGGCAGAAGTCGGGCCATTTGTGGGGTCTTACTGATCCCCGGGCCCCACAGTCTACAAGCCACCCCATACCCTCTGAAAAACAGCCTGTTCTTGGAACAATTGTGATGGCAATCTCCCGCTGTGCACAGAGGTGGGAGACTGTACAGAGACCCCATAGGACCTACGTCCCCTCGGGCCGGCACCCCGCCTACCTTGAATCTTCTCGGGAGTGGCGGAGAAAAGCAACTCAATCTTGCCGTTATCAGGAAACCTGTCATCTGAGAAAGGAAGATCGTGGACAAGGTCAGAGAGGTGCGGCAAGAAAGCAGGGGCCAGGGGTGCGCTTCCGCCCCAGCCCAGACGGCACCCAAACCCCAACGGTGCAGACGTCCCAGCATGCTCCTCTGGAATGTTCTCTGGACCACGGCTCCGTGTTCCGTGAGGCCCTTCCCGAGCTGTGAGCAGGTTCCCCCTTGGGGCGTGGGGAGAACGGGGCCAGAGAGCAACCAGGACCCGCTGCCAGCCGCCCGCACGTCCTAGCCGCTGGCGGGCCTCACCTTGGCTTGCGTTGTCCAGATCCTCCTTCCCGAACACGAGGCCGTAGCCCTGGACGGCGCCCGTGTGAAACTGCAGGCGGAAGATCACATCGCGGGTGGCTGAGCGGTACTTCTTGTGATAGCACTTCACCTGGTGTGCAGAGGGGAGGGCCAGGGGCCAATCCTGAGCAGGAGGGGCGGGCAGTCTCCACGGGGCCCCAACTCTGCCACCTGCTGCAATGTCCCCACTGCTTTGGTGCCCCCGCCGGGACCCGAGCTCGGAAAGGCCACCGCCTCGGTCTTCAGACCAACACATGTGAGCCTGCTTGGACGGGGTCTGCAGGACGGCCCTGCGACCCCATCTTCCTGGCTTCTAGTATTTATTTAAATTTAAATTCAATTTACCAACATACAGTCTAACTTCCAGGGCTCATCCCGTCCAGTGCCCCCCTCGGTGCCCGTCAGCCAGTCACCCCATCTGCTTGCCCACCTCCTCTTCCACAACCCTTTGTGTTTCCCAGAGTTAGGGGTCGCTCGTGGTTTGTCTCCCTCTCTGATTTTCCCCACTCAGTTCCCCTCCTTTCCCCTATGATCCCTTTCACTACTTCTCACATTCCCCATATGAGGGAGACCACGTGATGATTGTCCTTCTCCGACCCACATACTTGTTCCCTCAGCATCATGCCCCCCAGTCCCATCCTTCTAATAACTCCCCGTGGAGCTGACTTTTCTTTTGTCAGAATTCTCTGTTTCAACTTAAAACCTTTCTGTTTTCGCGGGAGAAGTGGCGGGCCGTTACCGTCTGTGCTACGCTAAGTGTTTCTGTGCTTGCTAAAACCTAAAGAGCAAGGGAGATCTGGGGGCAGAAAGGGAGAAACCCAGAGGGAGGGGTCGGGGCATGTAAAGCCCCGAGCCAGACTGCCCCATGTCCTGGATGCTCACTGAGACCCACCTGCAGAGTCACCAACAGGGAGATGTGAATCCAGGCCCGAAGGTTGGGGTGCACTGGGCCCCTGGGCACAGCCCAGGGCTCTGGGGTGATGTGCTGACATGCAGGATGGAAGCACCCCTTCTGCGCAGCATCAGGGACCCCGAGGGTCACTTCCCACCTTTACGTGGGTGCCCTCCCTGCCCAAAGGGGTGCATGGGTGCCGGGGCCACGGGGAGGGCCCAGCAGCGAGGCACAGCACAGCGAGGGCTCCTTTCCAGGGTCCCCGGGGGCCCACCGCCAGAAGCCTGCGAGGGAGAAATAAAGCCCCGGGAGCCCCGGGAAATGTGCCCCCCTGGGCAGAGCCAGGGTTGTTTACCTCTGTGCCATCTACACGAGGAAACGAGGAAACAGTCTGACAAATAAAGGAAAGACTATAAAGCGAGCGTCCGGGGAGGGTCTGGCGTAGACCCACACGCCGGGCTGCCCGGGGCATCAGCACCAGCCAGCGGGGATCCGGGAGAAGGGGGGCAAGTGCAGCCGGCTTGTGCAGCGGCGGACCTACAGCCTCAGTCCCCTGCTGTGGATGCTGGGATCTCTGACGTCTCAGGGGGCCCAGCCCAGGGCTGACCCCTGGGATCCCTTCCACAACATTTGCACGCGCCTCCCCACCTTGCGAGCCTCAGCTGCACGCAACACCCCCACCCCGCAGACTGACCACTCGGCAGGGCGCCCAGCCACCTGGACCACAGAGGGGACCCCGCAGGGAGACCTGGTGCCCCCATCTGTCCAGGACAGGCCCCTGCACTTGGAACGTGATGGTGACCTGAGCAGGAGGTTCCCAAAGTGTCCTAAATGCCTAGGGGAACCTAACTTTGTAGCAGCAGGACAAAGGCTCCAACCTAAGGGGGCAGCGCAGCCCCCAGGGTCAGACCCAGGAAGGAGCAGCCCTGCCCAGCGTGGGTGACAGGGACCCCGGGTGACCTCGGGGCAGTGCAGGGGCTGGGCAGACCAGCCCCCCGGCCACAGCCCTCTCTCTGGGGGCCTCCCCCACCATTGACAGGCTCATCCTGCAGCTGGCTCCTGAGGGACAGCTCACCCCACCTGGCACCCCCAGGCTGGGACCACCCTTCCCCGAGGACCCAGAGGGAGACGCAGGCTCCATGCAGGGAGCCCAATGGGGACTCGATCCAGGGAGCCCAATGGGGACTCGATCCTGGGACCCCGGGGTCACGCCCTGGGCCAAAGGCGGATGCTCAGCCCCTGAGCCCCCTCGGGTGTCCCCATGACCGCTGGTTGTTGACGGGACAGGGCTCGGAGTGGAGAAGTGACCTATGGCACTGCCCGGTGCAGATGCGCGCTCTCCTAGGGGCTCCGCGGATCCTGGCCAGCACGCTGGCCGGCACCCCGAGCCTCCCCACACGGCCCTGGCTGCCTCACCCGAGCTTCTCTCCCCACAGGTGGGGAGGCACCTGCCGCCCGGCTCGCGCACGTGCGCCCGATTCTCCTGGAGATGCAGAAGAGCACAGGAGCCTCCTCCGGGAGGTCCAGGCAGTGGCCCCCGCCCAGCAGCTCCCGCCCCAGGAGCCCACCGGGGCACGGCGCCCCGTGCAGAGCCTAAACCCGCCCGCCCAGCCCAGCAGACCTGCACGGCGTCGGTGGCCCCACCCGGTGCAAAGAGTCATCGGCAATGGCCCGACCAGATGCTCCCTTGGGGATATAAAGTACCAGCGGTGCCTCGTCACCGTGACGCGATGCGGTCTCTAACCTCCGTCGCCCCTCTGGCGTCAGCGCATCTCCAGGACAAGTCCATCCCCTGCCTCCAGACCACAAGACCTTCAGGTGGCCGCAGCCCGGACCGTCGGTGAAAGCGAGGAACAGCAGCCACCGTGCGTGAGGACATCCGTTCGCCACAGGCCAGGCCCCAAGCGCCAGCAGGGCACGCGGTGGGACGCGCACCTCACACCTCCCGGGGCGCGCTCCGGCCCAGGCAGGGAATGCGCTCGGGGTGCCGTGGCATGACCTCGTGGCTCGGTTCAGGGGATCCCATCAGAGGCGCCGACCACCTGCTGCGCCGCCAGAAGCCAGAGGCTCTGGGCAGGGGGGCGCTGGTGCCAGGTGGACGCTGAGCGCTGGGCATGGGGGCAGCACATGCCGTGGGCACAGCTGGTGCTCGTGTGCCCGTGGGGCACGGGCTGCAGCCGGTCCCCGAGCCCTGGTGCAGGGTAACAGCCCCCCGAGCCCCGGGCGGCACCAGGTGTCCTCTCCATTGACGGGAGAACAGACCTGGGCCCGCGGGGTCAAAGCCAGAGGTCACAGCCTGGGAACGCGCTCCCAGCTGGGAGCTCAGCCCGCAGGTGTCATCCCCGCTCCCTGCCACCCTGTCCTCCCCCTGACATCGTTGGAACTCCCGCCTGCTGAAGTTCAGCACCCCCCATCAGAAAGGAGAGCTGCCCCCTCCCCGCCACTGGGGCCCTGGGGGCCGCGAGGAATGCGCATCCTCGGACCTAAATCGTCGCCAGCCGGCCCCTGAAGTCCCAACACCCACACCAGCCAGCATCCGCACCAACCGACTGGAATTCCTGCCCATTCCTGCCCAAACCCACGGGAAGGTCAGCAAGGTACCCGCTGCGGAGGAAAGCACAGTCCCGCGTGCACCAGGGCCGTGGAACGGAACAAGGACCAGGTCCAGAGAGCGCGGATCACGACAGGGTCATGACAGGGTCACGACAGGGTCCCGATGAACCACCCGCCCGAGGAGCTGGGCCCACAGGGGGCGGTGGGAGGCCCGCGGTGCTGCGAGCTCGCCGAGGCTCCCTGGGAGGCTGGGTCGCAGCGGCGAGGTCCCACAAGACAAGTGGCTGCGGGGTCGGCTCCGCGGAGGCCACAAGACCCGGCACGCCGGGCCGGAAAGTGTCTGCAAGCCCATCCTGGCCCTGGGCCCGGCCAGCTCCTGCTGCATCCGCACCCACGCAAATTCCGGAGCAAGCTTACGCAAGGGCCTGGCTGCGCTCAGCAGGCTCCGGCCTCCCCCTAGGACCCCGCGTGAGGCCCCGCCTCTGGGGAAGGCGGACCTGGGAGCCAGAGGGCGAGGAGGCCAGGGTGGCAGGTCAGGAGCAGCACCGCCCCAGAGCCCCGCAAACCCCAGAGGTGCCCGGCCCGCGGGAGCCCACGCAGCCTGATCCCTGCAGCGGGGCCTGGTGCTCAGCTGGTGGGTCTCACGTCCCAGTGCACACGTAGCAAGATCTAGGAGGGGGGATGCCGAGGAGGAGGAGGGCGACCCAGCGGGGAGCCAGCGCGCCAGCAGCCCTCCTGCGTCCAGAGCACAGAGCTGGGCTCCACCGACCCCGGAGACGCCAGGCGGGACCGTCCGCGGCTCCGGGGCTAAACCTGCAAAAGCCGGTCGGTCAGCTCTCGGGATTCTTCCCGACTGTGGCCAAACTCTCGGGGAGTAACACGAGCACCTGTGCCTCTGGGCCTCTAGGAGGCGAGGCCCAGCCCTGCTCCCCACGCCGCGGGCTGACCCTGTGGAGGCGCACGGAGCGGGGCCCTCCTGGGGACGGACGCGGGTCTCCTCGCCCCCCGTGGACGCGGGACCCAGGGCCACCTGCACAGCACTGGACGCAGCCCACGCCACTAGGGGACGCCCCGCCGACGTCAGGGAACCTTCTGTGGCGTCTTCCTCCCGTGATGCCCTCCGAGCGGGTTTTGGGGGATCCAGGGTTCGGAACTGCGACACAGGGTGCACCCCACGGATTAGGACAGACACCCGGCTCGGTCTCGCCAACGCCCACAGCACAGCCGGGGCCTCTCCGCCCTCTGCCAGGACCCCAGCCCGCCCTCCGGGCACCCGCCAGGAGTCAGCCAGGAACTGACTCCCGGGGGCAGGACTGCGTGTGGCTCCCCTTTCCTGTCCCGCAGGCACATCGCCCCGGGGGTCCGGCACCTGCGGTGACCCAGCAGCACCCGAGGCTCCTACGCCCAGGGGACGCGGGTTTGCGGCTCCCCTGGCTGGGACAGGTCTGCTGCTGACACAGGAGCTGCGTGCACGGTGCACGTCCCTCAGGTGCTGCGGCCTCAGCCTGGGGCCTGGACACGCCTGTGTCAGGAGGCGGAGGCGGAGGCGGGATTCCTACCAAGAGGTGATTGAGGGACAGAGGCCACCAGGCCAGGCCCTGCTCCCCCCTGCTGAGCCCTGCTCCCCTCTGGCAAGACCTGCTCCCCCCACCCCCTGAGCCCTGCTCCCTCCCACTGGGCCCTGCTCCCCACCTACTGAGCCCTACTCCCCACCGCTGAGCCCTGCTTCCCCCCCCCCCCAGCCCTGCTTTCCCCCCTGCTGGGCCCTGCTCCCCTCCCGCTGGGCCCTGCTCCCTCCCGCTGGGCCCTGCTCCCCTCCCCAAGCCCTGCTCCCCCCACCGCTAGGCCCTGCTCCCCTCCCGCTGGGCCCTGCTCCCCCCCCCCCGCTGGGCCCTCCTCCCCCCCGCTGGGCCCTGCTCCCCCCCCAAGCCCTGCTCCCTCCCGCTAGGCCCTGCTCCCCCCCCCAGCCATGCTCCCCCCCCCCCCCCCGCTGGGCCCTGCTCCCTCCCGCTGGGCCCTGCTCCTTCCCCCTAGGCCCTGCTCCCCCCCCCAAGCCCTGCTCCCCCCACCGCTGGGCCCTGCTCCCTCCCCGCTGGGCCCTGCTCCCTCCCCCTAGGCCCTGCTCCGCCCCCAAGCCCTGCTCCCCCCCCCCCGCCCCCCTCCCCCAGCCCTGCTTCCCCCCCGCTGGGCCCTGCTCCCCTCCCGCTGGGCCCTGCTCCCCTCCCCAAGCCCTGCTCCCCCCACCGCTGGGCCCTGCTCCCCCCACCGCTGGGCCCTGCTCCCCTCCCGCTGGGCCCTGCTCCCCCACGCTGGGCCCTCCTCCCCCCAGCTGGGCCCTGCTCCCCCCCCAAGCCCTGCTCCCTCCCGCTAGGCCCTGCTCCCCCCCCAGCCCTGCTCCCCCCACCGCTGGGCCATGCTCCCCCGCCCCCCCCCCGCTGGGCCCTGCTCCCTCCCCCTAGGCCCTGCTCCCCCCCCAAGCCCTGCTCCCCCCACCGCTGGGCCCTGCTCCCCCCTCCCCCCCCTGCTGAGCCCTGCTCCCCTCTGGCCAGTGGGCTTGTAAGTAGACAGATCCGGATGCAGACACGTGCAGGGGGCTGGCCTCGTGTGACGTGGGGAGGATGTGGGGAGGACACAGTGTCTGAGCCTGGGAGAGGCCTCGGGGGACCAACCTGGACCTGGGGCGTCCAGCTCCCCGGAGGGGGACGGGTGTGTGCCATGTAGCCCCTCTGCTCTGTGGAGCTTCTTAAGGCAGCTGGGGGCTCAGTCCGTTCAGCATCTGACTCTTGGTTTCTGCTCAGGCCATGAGCCCAGGGTCCCGGGATCGAGTCCTGCATCAGGCTCCCTGCTCAGCAGGGCACCTGCTTCTCTCTCCCTCTGCCCCTCCCGCTGCTCGTGCATGCTCTCTCTCTCTTTCTCTCAAACAAAAGCTATCGGGGAAACTAACGCAAGATGCTCCCGCTCCTTCCGGGTGTCTCAAGCCAGATCATGAACTGCACCCCTGGGGCGACTGGCGTGGGGCCTGCGCCAGGAACCATCGCCCCTTGCTGGCTGCATCCCACGGCGTCCTCCCAGCTGATAAGGGGGTGCTCAGGAAGTGCAGAGCGTACAAAAGCAAGTCACAAACAAAGGAAGCGTCCATCAAACAAGGGTACAGCCCTAGAGGGTGGGGGGTGCGGCTGGGGGACCGTCGGCTTCGCTACTGGAAACCGACCTGCAGACGGGGTGCCCGCAGGGTGCATGATCCCCGAGACCCGCAGCCGCGGGACGCCTGAGCCCTGTGCAGGGTGGCGTCTGCCTCGATCGCTGCTGTCCCCGCGCACCCAGGGGACTGGCAGCCCCGGGAGCAGGCCCACAGGGCGGCTGCAGCGGACACCCCGCCGGCCAGCCTGCTGGTGGGGATGGTGGGAGCGCGCCGGGCACTGTGGCCACCCGCCCCCGGACAAGCACAGTGACCGGCCCTGCACCGAGGCCTGGCATTCTCAGGAGAAGCCAGAGGGGCACCGATCGCAGGACGCAGCCAAATGGAGGCGGCACGGACACGCGGCACCTGCCAGGGAAGACCCAGAGGACGGGGCTTCGGGTCGCCTGCAGAATGAGACGGCACTGCCTCTCCGGGGACACACGATCAAGGGGGCGGGAAACCCCCAGGCCACTCTCCCGTGGGAGGATGTAGGACCACCAGGGCCTCATGTTGCACACGCGGGCGGCACATGCACTGGGGGGTCAGGATACATCCGGGTTCAAGGTCAGCACGACTGCGGCCGTGGGGGGCACGTAGCGGGTTCGCCCTCGGCATCTGGGGGAGCCGGGGGGAGGGTCCCAGGACCCAGCAGGTCAACACTGGTGGCTGGCAGAGCAAGGGGCAGCTGGGAACCGCAGGGGAGCTGGGAAGAGGGCGGGGGTGAGCACTCGGCTGGCCACATGAGGGGCCGGGAAGGGGACCTCAGGCTGGCCACCGAGGGAGGAGAAGCCTCCACAAGACAGAGGGACCACCCGGACCAGGGTAGTGGGGCGGGGAGGGAGGGCCCAGAGGGCTCCGGAAGGCCAGCCGGCGGTGGCGACCCCATTGCAGCACAGCCCCGGACCCCTGCACCCCCTCCCCGTTCCTACAACCTGTGCCCCAGGCCTCGACGGGAAGCACAGATGGGACAAACCAGGACAGGTCCCGCGCCCTGGGGTCGACCCGCCCACCCTGCCCACAGCCCCAGCCTTCCCACAAGCACCCCACAGGCCTCCCTGCCTGGTCCTCGGGCTTCGGCCTCCAGGACGTCCAAGCCCACCCACCGAGCCACTGGTGCCCCCAGCCCCTGCCTGCACCCCCTAGGAGGGCCTCGCACCCGCCTGCCCCACCCGGCACGGCCCAGCCCTCCCACAAAAGGTCGCTGCCCCCACCAGCTCCTCCCGGACGAAGATGTCACCCTGTCCCTCCCTTCCTTCCTGTGCTGGGGGCCCACACTGAGACCCAGAAAGCTCGAAACAGGGCAAGTGCGTAAATGCACTCCTGGTACGGAAGGAAGGAGGGCGGGAGGGGTGGGCGAGGGAGGGGTGGAGGTGGGGAGGAAGGCCCGAGTGCACCAACCGCCTCCCTGCCTCTGGGGACCTGCACCCACCAGCCCGCAGTCTGGGTGGGAGGCGACCCTCAAGCCTCGGGGCCCTGGCCACCTCCCTGGGGTCGTCACGAGGGGGCCTGGTCGCCAACCACAGGGAGCACCCCCCGCCCAGGGACATCCGCCGTGCCAGGTGCAGGGCTGCAGGACCCAGGGCCATGCCCAACGGCACCCCCGCTAGCCTCTCCTGGCCTCTCTTCAAGCTGCCCGGGGCCAAGGGGAGACACAGGCACGGCCCCGTGCAGCCCCGGAGGCTGTGAGTAAACAGCAGACGCTCAATAACTGCTCAGCACGTGGGCTGATAATTGAGCGCTGGAAGATGCCGACACAGCCTCCCCTTCTCCCTCGGGGTCTCCTGACCGCCCCGGAGGAGGCTGGGAGCCGCTCCACAGAGCATCCTAGGAGGGAACCCTTGTCCTCGGAGGCAGCGCAGCGCAGTGGCTGAGCCCACGGGCCAGGGAGGCACACCTGCACGGCGCACCTGAGCCCTGGCACCCGTGGCCTGAGGACACCAGCCCCTTCCTCTCGAGGTCCTGAGGGGCGAGGGGCGTGGCGATGACCCCGCTGACCCGGCTTTCGCGGGAACTCAGGATGGCCCAGCCACTGAGGAAGCACTTTGCAATCCTAACGTTTAGGGGGCACAAAGGAGAGAAAGCCCGAGCACCTCGGAAGAGCCGCCTGCCCCCGTCACAGGTCCCCACGCAGCACCAGGAGGAAGGCGCGGGGACCTCAAGGTTTCCCAGACGCCACCTTCCGCTGCAATCGGTTCACATGTTTGACGTCCTCTACGTTCAAGACGGAGCAAAGGCAAGGACCTAATGGCTCATCTCCTCATCTCCCCCTGAACCAGTAGGCCCTGGCGGCGCAATCATCACCTCGGAGGTCGCCCGCCATGCCGCGATACGCCGGCGGGATGTCACGCGGAGGACACGCAAGCTCGCACATCACGGGGGTGAGCAGGGACCCTCGGGGGCGCAGGGGCTGAGCAGGCCTCGCCCTTTGAGCCGTGTCCATTGGCTCTGGCCTCCTGGTCACAGTAAGCAGATGCCTCGGGGCCGAGGGGGGCGGGCCGGCAAGCACTCACCATGATGTCCCCCTTCAGCAGCTGGGCAGGCTCAATGGCAATGGGGATCCTGCTCTGGGTTTCGGGCCCAATGTTGCTTTAGGACAAACAAGAAGGCAGATGGTGAGGCAACCTCATGACCCAACGGGAAGCACACGTTTTAGCAAAGCGACCTCACGAGTCAAACTCAGAGGGGACACGAGATTCCCGGCTGGGCTTGGGGACCCGCGTCCTCGAGGTCCACGCAGGCGGCAGCCGCTGGCTGGCTCTGACCTCCCTACTCGCACTCTACGGGTGTCTGCAAGACGCTTACACACACGTACGAGAAAAGCCAACCAAAAAAAGCCCAGGAACTCGTACAGTCTGAGGGCATGTGTCTGCAAGTGGTTGAAAACCATGCAGGAGAGGGCGGCAAATGCCAGGGACCCCCGTGCACGGCCGTGCGTGGCCCCCGGCCTCTGCGTCCGCACCCCGTTCCAGAGCCAGCTGTGCACCTGGCACCCGCTGGATGCCTCCCCCCTCCCCGTGGGACAGGCGGCTCCCGAGGCCCATGCCCCAGGGTGGCAGCACACTTACTAGATCCCCGACGTGTACACGGGCTGCATGGCTTGGTAGAGCTTCAGAAAGGGCCGGCACGCTGAAAGACAGAGCCGTCCGTAAGACGCAGAGCCACACGCGCAGGCGACGCACCAGCAGCCCAAGACGGGCGCCCCGCGCTGTGTCCGCACCCTGGGGGGCAGCGCAGGGCCGGGCCACAGGCGGAGGGATGCCGGGCTCCTCCCTGGGCCCCCTGGGCACCCCCGGGAGGGAGCACAGGCCCGTCAGGCCCGGGATCCGGGACGGGCCAGCAAGCCTGCAGACACTCACCTCCGCCCGCGTCGAAGTTGGGGGTGCCGTGCAGGATGACAAAATGCAGGAAGAGTGGCGAGGCATTCATTTTCACTGTCCCCGACAGGAGCCCGCTGAGAAACTGCACGTACCTGCCAAGGCACAGCGGCTCTGACCCCACGCAGGGCCCCCCGCGCGCCAACGCCACTGCCCGCCAGTCCTGGGGCCCAGGATGCCCGCAGCTGGGAGACCCTGCAGGGCGCAGCCCCGGCGCCCACGACGCAGCCCCCGCTCTCTGCTGGCCCTGCACCCACCCTGCAGGTGGCCCCCGCCCCCACCCAGCGCCGCGCGGGGTCAGGCCGCGGGCTGTCAGGGTCCTGCACCCGTGGGTAGCGATGGAAAAGTGAAGAGAGGCTCCGGAAGCCCCCCAGCCCCGAAGGCGGCGGGCCGGTGGCCCTCACGTCCCCCCACGGGAGGACCCAGCTGCACTCCGTGCTGCCCGAGGTCGGGGGCCTGGCGCCAGCACACGCGGGCCACCTTGAGGCTTATGATCTGCATGCCTGTGACCAGAAAGGTCATTAAGGAGGTACAAACCCCGTCTCTCCTCTCTACCCCCCGATTCTTTGGGACAAACGAAAATGAGAGGTTAGCGAAGGAGCTCATCCAGGGCGCCGCAGGGAGCACGGGTGTCGCCTTCAAACACGGGCTGGCCTGCAGGGTGAGGAGGGTGGCACGCGGGGAAGGAGCACGCGGGCGCCCAGCGCACTGCCCAGGAGCCCGGCTCCGTGGCTCCACGGCTTCCCGCCATCAAACCTTTCCTCTGAGGGAACAACTCCCAGTGATGTTTTCCGTGACTCGGAAAAACGTGTGGATGGGCAGGCGTGGGGCCCATGCGTCATCACTGCCGTGCCAAAGAGGCTTAAAATCTGCAGGGCCCAACGTGTTCCTAGCAACCAAACGTGTTCCTTGCCAAAAGCAGAAATGCACAATGGGGGGTTCCTCGAATCTCCCCAATCACGTAATCTACACTTGATGCAAGCTCACGTCTCCCTGGAAACGTGCGTGTATCGAGCTAGCATGGCCACGCCACGTGGGTCAGCAGAGGGAGCCACCATAAGGGCGCATCTTTCCGTAAGGCCCCCCACCGTCACCTCCACGGTGCTCGTGGGGGCCCCACGGGCAGCGGGGAGATGCGGGCTGGGCCCCCGTGGCCTTGTCCTGTCCGTGGGGCCCAAGCTTGCTGGCTACTAAGTGGTCCCCAGCGCTACTGTCCGGGGCTGTGGCAGGAGGACGTGCAGGAGGGCCACCCTGGCTCCGAGTGCCAGAAAACCCGTGGGCGGCGGCAGGCACATCCCCGAAGGGGGGCTGCGCACCTGCGCCCCTGCGCCCCACCCCCCGTACCGGCCCGGCCCCTGGGGCAAGCGCTCGTTCAGAAACACGAGACGTCACGCCAGGACAACAGACATGTCAGAAGCCCAATGAAGCTCTGCTGGGAAGTGTCCGGCTAGGAGACAGACCCAGGATCCCTGGCTTCTGCAGGCCCAGAGCCCGTCCAGCAGGGTCAGGCACAGGGAGGATCGCTGTGCCCTGCGCCCCTCCCTGACGGGGCCGAGACTACTGTGCTGCTGTCTGGACTCCCTCCCGGAAAGAAAGCAGAGCAGAGAACACGGGGGCCAGAAGCTCCGATCATCAACGCGGCACGCCCACGGTGCCGATGGTGAGCTAAGACTGAGGGAAAGTGTTCTAAATGATCCAAGCAAAACGAACTCCACGACCATCAGCAGCCCCAGGGCTTCCCCGAGAACGTTCTGTGGCTTTTAAGAGAAAGGAAGAAAGTAGCAGAGAATTCAGCTGTCAAATGGGGCCTCCCAAGCTCATCAGCCCGGGATTAATTAAGTGAAGGCTTGGAGGCAGCTCGTGGTTGAGACCCCGAGCCTCCCAGGCCACAACCCCCCAGCAAGCTGATTAATTCATTCTCCCAACGGGAGTCATGGCACAGGCTGCAGAGCCTGCAGAGCGACCCCTTAGGGTGGCCGGGACCACGGAGAGGGCCCCCATCACAGCGTCTGCAACGTGAATGCAGCCATCCCGGGCTCCTCCAACCTCAGAGTGCCTCCGGACGCATGGTGTGCTCTCACTCAGTCATCTAGCTACTCGATGATGGTTTGGGGGCATCTCTCGTTGCAGGAGCGGGGTGGGTACCATTTCTCCCATCTGCAGGGACAGGGAGATTCGCCATGGAGGGCGGAACAGAACCCGCACCACGGTCACACGTCGTAAACACTACAGTGTCCGGTGCACACGGTCAGGAAGGGAGCACAAAAGCCGCGGGCTTGCCAAGGGTGAGAAAATGTTTCTCTGTGTTCCACACTCCGGCACTGATGTTAAAAAGCTGTATAGTAGGGCAGCCCGGGGGCACGGCAGTTTGGCACCGCCTGCAGCCCAGGGCCTGATCCTGGGGTCCTGGGATGGAGTCTGACGTCAGGCTCCTTGCATGGAGCCTGCTTCTCCCTCTGCCTGTGTCTCTGCCTCTCTCTCTGTGTCTCTCATGAATAAATAAATAAAATCTTAAAAAAATAAAATAAAAAGCTACAGTAAGCCATAAGATCAAAAAAGAAGAAAATAAGGCGGACATTCTTTGCGGGTGGGCGCTGAGCATTTTGAGTGGGTAAGAAGAATAAATATCGTGTGATGGTCGCAACAGACACAGGAAAAAATACCGGACAAGATACAACATCCGCCTAAGATAAAAAGTCACAGCTGGAGTGGGTATAAAGGGAACGCCCCTCTCCACGTCATAAAGGCCGTGCATGACAAACCCACAGCTAACGCACCGGCCTCAATGGTGAAAAGCTGCAAGCTTTCCCCCAAGATCAGGGACAAGACGAGGATGCCCACTCTTGCTACTTTTCTTTCAACAGCGTTGAAATCTCAGCCATAGCAATCAGACAAGAAAGAGAAATGCAAGGCATCCAAATCAGAAAGATTCAAAACTGTCGCAGTTTGCAAATGACATGATATTATACATGGAAAACCCTAAAGACTCTCCTTAAAAATTATGAGAATAAATAAAACTAGTAAAGTCGCAGGATGTAAGATTAATAGGCATTAGTCTGTTGCATTTCTATATGATAATAGTCCACTATCCAAAAAAGAAAGAACAAAATGAAGAAACAGCTCATTTATGATAGCATAAAAAAGAGTGAAATACCTAGGAATACATTTTTTGTTTTTTCGTTTTTGTTTTGTTTTTACTTAGGACTACGTCTAATCAAGAAGGTGAAAAAACATATACACTGAGAACTATCAGATATTGATGGGAAATTTAAAGAAGACACAAATACATGGAAAAACGTTCCATCCTCACAGATGGGAAGAATGAATACTGTTAAAAGCAATCTACAGATTCAGTGCAATCCCTATCAAAATTCCAGAGGCATTTTTAGAGAAATAGAAGAAAACCTTAAAATCTATATGAAGTTCGGGCGCCTGGGTGGCTCGTTTGGTTAAGCATCTGACTCTTGATTTGACCTCTGGTCGTGATCTCAGGGTCACAGGATCGAGCCCAGCACTGGGCTCCAGGCTCCGTGGGGAGTCTGCTTGGGATCCTCTCCCTCTCCCTCTATCCCTCCTAAATAAATGAATCAATATTGAGATGCCCGGGGGGCTAGGCAGTTGAGCATCGCCTTTGGCTCAGGGCGCGACCCCGGGTCCTGGGATCGAGTCCCACATCGGGCTCCCTGCATGGAGCCTGCCTCTCCCTCTGCCTGTGTCTCTGCCTCTCTCTCTGTGTCTCTCATGAATCAATAAATAAAATATTTTTAACAAAAGAAGTAAATCTTTAAAAAGTAGAAGACCCGAATGGACATTTTTCAAAAGCAGAGGTGCAGACGGCCAACGGACACTTGAAAAGATGCTCAACGTCACTGGTCATCAGGGAAATGCAAATCAAAGCCACGATGAGATGCCACCTCACACCTGTCACGATGGCTACAATTAACACAGGAAAGAACAGGTGTTGGTGAGGATGAGGAGGACTTGGGCCCCGGGTGCACCGTTGGTGGGAATGCACACACTGGGGCAGCCACTCCAGAAAACAGTGGGGAGGGTCCTCAAAATGTTAAAAATAGAAATACGACGTGCTCCAGTAGCTCCCCTCGAGGGCATCTACCTGGCCAAACAAAACACTTGCTTGAAAAGACACTCTGCCCCCGTGTTCACCGCAGCGCTGAGCGGAGCCACGGAGGCACCCGACTGCCCACCCACGGTGGAGGGACGGAGGTGTGTGTACAGCACAGGATGTAATCAGCCGTAAGAAAGGAGGAAATCTTGCCAACCACAACGCCGACGGACCTCGAAGGTGATAGGCACAGTAAGGTAAGTCGGACGCAGAAAGACAGAGATCACGTGACCTCACTTACAGCTGGAATCTAAGAAACAAAACAAAGGAACAAACAAAACGGACTCAAGAACTCACAGATGCAGACAACAGATGGGTGGTTGCGAGAGGCAGGGGTTGCTGGATGGGCAAAAGGAGGAAGATGGAGGGGAGGAAGAGGAGGAGGGGGAGGAGGCAGGAGGAGGGAGGCTAGGAAGATCACTGGATGGTAGGGGGCTAAGTTTCCGGATCCATCTCGGGCGGCCTCGTCCTGCGTTTTAGTCTTTTCTTTCTTTATGTGGCTTCACTCACTCTCTTTCTT